>NC_080093.1:31847809-32195725 GCF_950005125.1 Chionomys nivalis
CTTGGATTGAGTTTGTTTCCTGTTAACTCTGATAGTGAGGTCTGCCATAGCTGAATCAATAATCAATATTCCTATTTTATAGCCTTGTCTTCTGTCTTCCGCACTTCCTGTGTCCTATGTGCTATTTTTCATTCCCTAGCATACCAGTTACTCTTTGACCTTAGCAACCAGACTATCTACTCCAAGGTCTTTGCATGTGAAGCCAGCACCCCACTGCTCAAGTACATCTTATATTTCTAAAAGTTTTTTTTTTTTAACTAAAAGCTTTTTAAATAATTACCCTAGAGATGACAATACATAGCTACAACCTTGTGGGCAGGTCTACTTTGCGACAGTGCCATACCACAAGGGAAGAGCCAGCCCTTACAGCAAGACCTTCCCCGCTGGCTCCTTCCAGACGGTGTAACATTTTATCCAGCATTCCATCTGCCCACATGCTATGATCATCAGGGATGCTGATGTTGTTCTTTTGCACAAGTTGTCTGGGGAGGTGAATTAGGAAGAAGAGAAGTCAAATATTTCATCCTCCTCTAAGGCTGCTTTTCTGGGTTCCTTGAACTTTTCGAATGACACATAATAATCCTGCATATTTAAGGAGTAGAGTGTGATGTTTTGATAGGCTTCTGCATTGTATACTGAGGAACCAGGATAGCATAGTCACGTCTGTCTTTGAGATGAGAACAGTTACAGTCTGCTTTAGTCACTGCTAACCACCACTACTCCGACTGTAACAGAATGGATAGAATGTAGTCTTAAAAATAGTAAAATTCAGACCTCAGCCCTATCACCCCAGCTCCCTATCCCTTTACCCTCTGCTTCTGGTAACTACTATTTCACTCTTAAGGTTTACCAAGTTCTTTAGATTCCACATGCCAGATCACTCTTGATTGAATGTAATGCCCACCAGGCTAACACTGCTATGCTGGATGGCTTACTGGTATTCCTAGTGTGTAGATACAGAATGGGCAGACCATGCAATATAGCCATTCCCTTTGAGCAGACAGGTAGATTTAGGTCTGGATGTTCATAAGCAGTGCAGATGTTTCTTCTGTAAATGGATTTCATTTCTTTTCACTACATGCATACATACACACAAACATGCACACATACATATGGTAATTATTTAAAGTTTTGGAAGATCCTTGCACCGTTTTCCGTAATGGTTGTACTAACTTGGGTTCCTGACAATACTATGTAATCTCCCCTTTGCTCCATTTCTGGCTGACTCTGAGCCGTCTGTAGAACAGCTGTCCTAATTGGTGAGAGGCAGGAGCTTACTGAGGTTTTATGTCTTTCCCTGATTACATAAGTAATGTTAAATACTTCTTCATATGCTGACTGGCAGTTTCCACATCTTCTGAGAGATACCTATGCAGATCCTGAGCCTGGTCTCAAGTCAAATGGGGAGGGGATGCTCTCTTGTATATTAAATATTTTGGGTCACAATCCCTTTCAGATGCATGCTTTGCAAACACAATTCTGTTCTCTAGGCTCCCTGTGAAGAAATCTTCCACTTTGTGACAAACAGTCCCAAAGGTCTCCTTTGCTTTTGTTACCTGCAGTGTGAGCATCAGACTTACTTTTTGTCCAGTTCAAGCTCATGAAACTTCTGTTGTCTTTTAGTCGATGTACTTATTGCCTGTATATATTGTATAGAGTTATTGTACTTACTTATATAGTTTTATTTATAGTCTTTTATTTTTTTACACAAAAGAGGGGAAATAGTAATATTTTATTTGTGTTTCAATAAATAAAGCTTGCCCGAAGATCAGGGTGTAAAGCTAGCCACACTAATCAACCATACAGGTCAGGCAGTGGTGGCACACACCTTTAATCCCAGCAGCCACACTGGTAAGCCAAAAAGGCCGGGCACTGGTGGTGCACGCCTTTAATCCCAGCCCTAGAAAGGAATATAAGGCAGGATGACAGGAACTCACTCTCCTTTTCAGTCTGACGATTTCATAGAGATAAGAGCTCTCTAGTGGTTGGCTGATTTGCTTTTCTGATCCTCAACTTGAACCGCAATATCTGCCTCTGGATTTTTATTAGTTGCACTACATCTGGAGATAGTAAGTAGTTCATAGGTCTCGCTCTCACAGTTAGGTTTTAATCCACTTTGAGTTGATCTTTGCATATGTGAGAGAGGGGCCTATTCCATTCTTTTGCATGTGGGCAACACCATTCATTTCTTTTTCAGTTATAAATTTTAAATTAGCTTACAAAGTAATAGGGTTTCGTATGGGCTTATCATCCATGCTTCATTTGACTTGACTGTCCCATCTCTCCCTTCCCTGCCTCGTCTTTCCCCTCTCTGTCCTTTCCCCCAATGCCCATCCTTCCACTTTGTTCTCTTGTCTTCTTTGCCCGCCCTCCCATCTCTCCCTTCTAGCTTTCTGACCTTTACCCCTCTCTTCCCCTTCTTGGACACACTATGTAACAGAGGCAGAGATCTGTGTACGAGAGAGAACATACAGTTTGAGCCTGGGTTACCTCCCTTAATGTTTTCCAGATTCAAGCATTTTCTTGCTAATGTCACTTTTCTTCTGCACACATGAATAAAATCCCATTGCATACACGTGCCACATTTTCATTACCTTTTCTCCAGTGGATGGCTATCTAGGCTGACTTCATTTCTTGCTGCTGTGAGAAAAGCCAGTGAAAGCTATTACAGGAAGTGGTATCCTTTGGGCATATGCACACGAGGGTCAACAGTTTTTATAAAAGAGACTTTCTCCCACTGCATGCCTTTGGTTCCTTTGTCATATATGTATTGACAGTAAGTATGGAGTTTTGTTGTAAAGATTTTTTAAGTTCGATATAACATATGTTGTCTTTATGACAGTACCATGCTATTTTGTTTATTATAGGTTTTTTTTATCATATTTCAAAGCTAAGGAGTACTGACTCCAATTTTTTTGTTTTGCTATTCTTTTGTGACTTTATACGAATCTTAAGATCTATTTTTCTATGCACTATAAAAATGTCATTGGTATTTGGTGGGGACTGGATCCAAGAGAGCTTTGGGACTCTTTCTTCATACAGCAGTCTCTGCCCTTTATTTTCCTTTTCCCTGAAGGAAAAAGATGGTCCCACTCACAATAAAAAAAGAAAAGCCCTCAATTTTTATGAGAAACTACAGAAAATCAAAGACAAAGAAAAGAAATCTAAGCAAGTATTAATATAATTAGTATGCTTTATTCCTCCCTCTCTGTCTTTGATATAGTGGGGGGAGGGTCCTCACTAGATAGCCCAGGCTGCCCTTGAACTCAAACTTTTTGTTTAGACTTCCAAATGTCCCTTCACTTTTGAGGAGCAGTTTTATCACGGTGTAGAATACTCTGTTGCTAGGGGCTCTGTTTGGGTGAAACAGTCTCACAACACAGCCCCAGCTTGTGGTGGTGATTCTTCTGCCTCTACCTCCAGAACGCTGTGAGCCTCACACACTATATGACTGAATATTCAAACAAGCAAAAGCCCATCCTTTAGCTTGGCGCACCTCTAGCAAATTTCAAGAATCAGCTTGGTTCTTTCCTGCAAGGCATCTGTGCAGCAAGATTGACTGTTCATATGAAATTCCTGTGGGGGGAAAAAGGCTGTATCCATTAGCAGGAGACGGTCGGGACTGTTCGGCTAAGCAAACCAAAGATATTTCCCCCAAGTATGAGACCGTATCAGTCAGAATGAGGTTAAACTCAGAAACAAATGAAGACTGTTGGCTGTCACACACACAGGACAGGAAAGTAGGCGAGAGATCACATCCTTCCACCCTGTTATCCATTTTCACGTACACTGACTTTCTTTAGAACGATGGTGTGCGGGGTGTTCACACGGGACATAGCAATAGAAAAGAAGATGAATGTGGCCGCATGCTGCTCCCCTGAAATGAATGAACAGAAATTTGCCACACTTAGATTTGTGGTTTTCCACACCAGGAAAGGTGTGTTGGATTCTAGGGCACACCAGGAGTTTCTCCTTGAGTGGGTTCTGGATGAGCCTGAGTCCCATGTCCCCAAATGATGCTGGTTATGTGGGTCCAGGGAACGACACTCTGTCAAATATTAAGTCTGAAACCGTCAATGCTTGATGAGCCTTTACAAGAGCGGTTCTCAACCTGTGGGCTGTGACCCCTTTGGGGGTCCTGTATCAGATATCCTGCATATCAGATATTTACGTTACAATTTATAACAGTAGCAAAATTATAATTATCAAGTAGCAATGAAATAATTTTATGACTGGGAGGGTCACCACAACATGAGGAATTGTATGAGAGGTCACAGAATTAAGAGGGTTGAAAACCACTGCTTTGCAAACTGCCTCTTAATTCTGTTAATTTTTCTGGTATTCTTTAATGACATTTTTAAGTTATTTTTTTCCCTAAATAGTAGAAACCTTTACTCACAAGGCTATATGTGAACTATAAGGTTAGGCTTACAGACAACACACTCCACATTTCGCAGAGGAAACTGAAACTCAAGTATGTCTGAGGCAAAGCCAGGAACAACCCACACATTTGATTCTAAGTCAGGGTTATGATCACAGTTTTATAATGAGAGAGAGAGAGAGAGAGAGAGAGAGAGAGAGAGAGAGAGAGAGAGAGAGAGAGAGAGCACAGCTTTAAATTAGGTTTTAAAAACCTTAGCCATGCCTGCTCCAGAGCAGCCACTCACTGCATAGTGACTTTCCATATACAACAGTGGTCCCATAGAAGCATCTGGCACCATTGCTACCGTTTATTTCTCATAAGTATTATCTATAATATTCACACAGCGAGGACATCATATGACACTGTTTCCCCAAAAGCACTGTGCTGCTGAAGGATACACGGCTGTATCTGGCACACTTGCCAGACGTCCACCAGAATATCCCATTCTAAAGGGCAGACCTATGAAAATCACCTCGTTTGGGACCATGCAGCCCCACGCTCTGAGTGCAGGTCTTACCTTAACTCAGGTTGCCAGGAGCACAGAGGAGACTGAAGTCAACTCTGAGGGACTTAACTGAGGCAAGGCTCCCAGGTTCTCCCTGGAAGGGTAGCTCTGGTATTTACATGGGAGAAATGTTGAGGAATGTCTTCCACACAGTGTGTACCTGGAGAGCGTGACTGAAGATATATTAACTATCCTTGCCCATGAGGACACATCCTAAGATCTCTTCAAACTATCAACAGTACTGATTCTGATAGAATGGGTCCACTTTATTAATGAATAAAGTCCAATTTATAAAGCAGGCAGAGATAGGCTTAACAATAACTAGTAAGAAACAGTATGCTGGTGTGGGAGAAACCATGGAGCTGCCCATAGAGACAGACGCATTGAAACTTTGCTGGTTGGCCACGACCTTGTGGTGATGCACAGATTAATGGAGATGGGTTAAATTAATATGTAAGAGTTACCCAATAAGAAGCTAGAGCTAATGGGCCAAGCAGTGTTTTAAATAATATAGTTTCTGTGTGATTATTTTGGTTCTGGGAAGTGGGAACCAACAAGCAGCTCTCTCCTCCTACAGTTTTCTCTGAACCGATACTGAACCGCCTCTGAAAGAAAACTTAATTTGGCTTCTTCTTTGAAGTCTCTGTAAATCCTACACACAAACTAAGAAATGCGATACAATATTCTGGGATGCTCGGGGTAACCAGAAAGCCAGACAAGAGCTGACAAGAAGATGAAGTTTCTCAAGACCGTGCTCTGGACATCCCACCAAGCATAATCTCAGGAACCCTCAACTGCTCCTTAGAAAACATGTTCGCCCACTTGTTAGTGGTGCAGGAAACTTCCATTTGACTCTGCCAGTGGTTCCACGGGAAAGAATGCACCAATCTCTGCGAGGGCTTTTTGAAGATTTTAAAAAGACATTGAGATGTATAATTAAAAAAAAAAAAAAAACAAATTTAGGACAATTGGGAAACAGGCTGTCAACTAGTCCAACAGCTATTAGAATATGGACATCAATCCCTTCTCCTGTGACAGCGCGACAGTCTCCTGCTCTTAGATTTGTGCTGAGTGTGTGATACTGTGACTTACATCCTCACAGTTTATTAAAACAGGGAGTGCAGAGCACAAAATATTGTTAAATTTCAGTGGGAATGGTATGCAGGTATTCACTGGGCCAGTCTCCACATAAAAATGTTACCTTTATAGATTTTCTGACTAATGAATGAAATTTAAGCTATGTGACAAAGCTGACAGGGACAGTGTGGCTTGAACAGCAGTCACCCCTCTTTAAGTTAGGAAAGCAGTATTCTCCTTTGCCTTTAACAACACGCACAGATCATTTCTGGAGAAGTCCCCTCTGGTCATGTGATCTATATAGCAATAACATTCTCCTCTCTCTGCAGGAAGCTGCCATGTCAAGCCCAAAAGGTTTCAGCGCCCCCAGACTCATAAAAGAAGAGGCGACAGCGTCAAGGTAAGCTATCGGTTTATTAGGAAAGTACCAACACCACATCCTTCGAAATTACTGGAATTTTATTTGCCTCAGGCTTATGACTTGCAACCAAAGACATTGTGCAAAGAAAGCAAAGATTAAGTACACTTTAGGGAGAAGGAGACCATACACATTGGCAACACAGGAGCTCAGGTGACAAAAGAAGCCATCAGGACACTCTAGACACTGTAATATTCAATAGCGTTGTCAATAAAACAAGAGCAAAAAAAAAAATCCGCAATGTTGACAGTAGACATAAATCTTATACAAGTCAAAAAGCTTTTTTCTTTTGTTCTTCCAATCATAGAGCATAAAATGGAAAATTGTATATGTAGGTGATATCTAACTACTGTACATTTGTCACCTAGGGAAGTTGCTTATATGTACCACAGTGTAAAAAACAAACAAAAACAATACTGAACAAATGAAAATCGCCTGATGAAAAATAAAATAACCAGTGACTTTCAGTGGCTTCTCCTGGTCATCAGCACTGTAGAAGATAGAAATCTTCTCATCAGGACAGAGGACAGAAGCAAGCACATCAAACTGCTACCAAATTCGACCCACCTGTAGAAATATACTATCCACCCACATCTTTTCCATCAAAAGCTTTTGTTTGTTTTTAATCTTTGAATCTTTGAGGCCCATTTGGTCACAATATGTTACAAATGTGTGTGTGTGTGTGTTGTTCTGTTTTTTTTTGGTTTTTTTTTTTTTTTTTACACCATGATATCATATGTTTGTCTGGCACTATCCTAAAGCTAGTTCTAGATGAAAATGAGGACGGAGAAATAACCCAGTGCCCAAAGGGCAAATGAACTCACTGGGGAGAAAGAAGAGGGGAAGAAAATGTTCGGTTCTGCCACGGTCAGCTCGCGTCCACACTGCTCACTCGTCGTCAGTCCCGCTTGCTTCTGACTGCTCCTGAGAGAGAAAGGCAGAAAGAATTGAGGGCGCCACATCTCCTTCCATGGGAAGACAGGCACTGTGGAGGCATGGGCAGTCTCTATGCTGAGGAGTGCCAGCCAACAATCCCCAGGCAATGCCTGCCAGCCGCACTTGCTGTCTGCCACTTCGGCTTCTGAAGTTTATGGCCAACTATTTCTATTTTTATCTGAGCCTTGGAAAAACTGTCCCACAACAAGAGAAAGATCGTGCCTTGAATGTCTGCTCGCTGGTAAGCCATCTCAAGGAAACACAGTGTTTTAAACCTAACCAAAATAGAATAAGCCTAAATCTAGAACTTCCCAGTCGGGCTGAGGTTGCAAAGTGTTGAAGGAGAATCAAATTCACAAATATACTAAAATGGAAAATGGCCTTTCCAGGATGGAAACTGTGTAGGGACTGGGTGGCAGGGAAGCCAAGAGTTAATGGAGGGGACTGGCCAAGCTTCTGTCTTTTGTTCTCCCAGACCAGCACGGACAACAGCACTAGGCTGAAGGCTGGATTGAAGAAGGTCCTGAAACCTGAATTCAGCCCCCTGCCATTCCTTCCCTAGGGACCTGCCGAGGGCCCAGGACCCAAGTCACATCTACGTGATGATACACAAACATTAATTGTTCTTCAGAGCGGAAGCTACCTGCTTTGACAAAACGCTCCTTAAAAATTTTCCCAATAAAATGAAAGCCTCGAGATATCTAATCTCAGGACACCACAGCCCAAAACTCTGACATCAAAATGCTTTTTCATTCCCCTCCTCTAACCATTATTTTATCTGATCTGCTATACGCTTACAGCAAGCTGGGTGAGAGAGATATAAAATATTAACCAGCTGTGAAGAAAACTGTATTTTCACCTGCGTGCACTAGGAGATTGAAAAGAGGGGTGAGGACTGACGGAGGAGCTTTTATGTCTGCAGCAACACACACAGCTTTAGACTCCTCGTTCTAAGTTCCGCAGCTCTGTTCCCATTCTCAGTCTAAACGAGGAGTGACGTGTACCCCAAGACAGCCTGAGAGCTGGAGATGCCCGGGCATGCGCACTCACGTTCTCATCCTGTTCCTCATCACTGTCAAAATCGCTCACTACAGGTTTGGCTTTGCCTCGATTTGGCCTTTTCTTGCCTTTCCCAGTGTCCCGGCCTTTCTCTTCTTTTTTATTGAGCTTGATCTTCACCTTCACAGATTTTGCTAGAGTAGAAACAAAACAGACCACAGTGAGGATTCAAAATCAATAAAATTATTATCCCACCTGAAGATGACAAGCCAGACTTCCCAGAGTGCCAGAGAGCCTCAGGAGTACCCTGTCTAGTTAATCCCTGTGCCAAGTGAAGGTAAGTGACATAGTCACAGGGAGGAAGACCTCAGCGTAGGGGATGGATCCTTTCCTTGGCTCCTGAGGGCTCAACAGGGCAGTTATCAAATAAAAAATTACATTAACTATTAACAAATCTTACAAAGGTTACCACTGTGTAAGTTACTCTTTAATTTAAAATCTAGTAGAGTTCGATTAGCATTTTTTTTAAATGTAGAAAGAGGACAATGTGGAAATAAAAAAGACAACACGCTTCTTTTGCCCCGTTTCATAACTTTCTAGTGATTATTTACAGAAAAAGATTCTATCGACTATCACACCAAAAATCCAAGTAAGTATAGACACACACACACACTTGAAATTTTATTTAGTTACTACAATGATCTTCAGGCACACCCACTGTCCATGCCTTGCTCTTTACTTACACATAGGAGAGAGCCAAATGTATTAGCTCACTCATGTAGCTTAATTCTGTTCAACACCTGAAAAGTTCCCATGCTCGATTCTCTCTATAACTGATTTAATCAGTCCCCCAGCGATGGGCACTGTAACAAACAAAGCCACTGTGAGCCATGTTGGGAGCCTTTGGTGGGGGTACAGTGGTAGTAGCCACATTGGACATTCTAATGCTATCTGTCAAATGCACCTTCAGGAAGACTGCAGCCACTTCTGCTCTTACTCAGAAGAGTACAAAGTGTCATGGCTCCAAAACAACTTCTAGAATAGGTAACCCATAGCTACTTCTCTCAACTATTTGAGGGTGAAGTCACGAGAAGGTAGAGCTATCACATAAGCCAGTGTTCATAGATCTCAAGCCTGGCTGTACATACTACAGCGGGGATAGGGAATTTGGTCACTGCAGAAAGAATATGTGAGATGAGACTTCCAATCTCTTGGGAGAATATAAGGAAATAGCCTCATTGGAACAATAAAATTAAGACATTCTGATACATTCTTTAAATGCTTTTAGATCTGTTAAGTGTGGAAACGTATGCTACAAAGTATCATAAAACTAGAACACACTTCTCAAAATACTATAGATTATACCATTTGTTTTCACCTCCCAAGTCACTAAGCAAATAATTAGCAGTCAACCAAACAGTGGTCTTGAAGGCCTGTCTCTAAGCAGACCAAAACTGACAGGCATACTCACTCAGATCAGTTTGACAATTATTTTTTAAAAAAATCAATGACTGACTAAGTGTGGCCTGGGCCGAGCAGCACCCCGTGGGAACTTGTTAGATGTGGGGGTGGGTGATGGGGCTAGCATGTTCTTTAAGCCCTGTGGCTGTCAGGCTACGGTGCTAAGGAGTGACAGGTGGCGTGCACACCAGTGTTATTCCAACATCCAAAGGCAATATGGGCAGAGTTTTCTCAATGAACCTTGGCAGGCCTGAGCTCCGTGGCTGCTGTGCTCAATTTTAACAGCTGAGAAGACTGGGCATGAGCAGGGCGAGCACATAGCCTTAAGTATCTGTGGAAACAGCCCAGGATGTGGGCGGGGCCCAAGGTGGGGGCTTACCCTCTGACTCCGACTCTTCTTCATCATCTTCCTCCTCCTCTTCATTGCTCTCTTCCTCACTCTCTTCTTCTTTGGCAATTTTCTGCCGAGCACTCTTAAACACTGACTGTAGGACAATGGAGTCTTCATAGATCTAAATGGTCACAATGACAACTGTTAAAAACCATAGGCTGAGGCCCGCAGACCCACAACTGTTGTATGCACCTCCTCCTTCAACAACACACATACACATACACACGCGCACACACACGCAGGTACACACATGCGCACACATACACACACATGCACACACATGCACACACATGCACACACACGCAGCACACACATGCGCACACACACACATGCAGCACACATGCAGCACACATGCAGCACACATGCACACACAAGCTTTATTTTAAGAGATGCCACTATTGGCTCCCCCAACCCCTCCATGTGGACAGCGGGTGTGGCCAAGCATGTGGTCATCAGGTATCTTCCTCAGTCACTCTTTTATTTTAGTCACTGAGGCAGGATATCTATCTGCTAGAATTAAAGGCTAGCCCCTAAATATACCCAGATTCTGGAACTCTAAACTGGTCCTCATACTTGTGTATTAAATGTTTTCAACACTGAGCCACTCACCAGGTTACCATTAACTCTAGTGAAAACCCAGAGGCTGAACCATTGAGTCTAAATATAGGCACAAAGATACTCAGAGGAAGACCAAACACATGAAGCCAAACTCAAAAGGATGTGTGTGGCAGACGGGTGCAGAAGGCAGTATCTTTGACAACAAAATCAATATTTTAAGCCATACTTATTTAAGTGGCTCCCTTAAATACTGTGACAAAGAAACCCTTTACAAGGTTGTTCCCTGTCGCTGAGCTTCAGTGCAGCCAAGTCACCTAACACACTGTGTACAGCAGTGATAAGACACCACTGAGAAACAGGAAGTTGACCTAAACACGGTCCTTTCCCTCAAGAAATTCAAACAGAGCCACTCTATGATCCTGCAACCTTATGTCTGGAGAGAGACACCCAAAATAATGAGACGCAGAGTCATGGGGAAAAATACGTATCCTCCACACGCCCGTGTTCCGAAGATGCACCATAGCCAAGAGCTAAGAGGGCGCTCAAAGATCTGCAGATAGATGGACGACTAAAGACAACATGGCAGATGCAGCCAATAGGATTGAGCCTTTGGGAGGAGGGGTCTCCCATCACCTGCTACAACACAGAACAGCCCTAGGAAGCCAGAAACCAATAGATGCACAGGAAATGTTCCCACTTATGTAGTCAAACTCACGTGATATAGAGGGTGGTTATAGAGGAACTAGGGTGCGGGGGAAGAACTAAAGGCATGCCGGGCGTGGTGGCGCACGCCTTTAATCCCAGCACTTGGGAGGCAGAGGCAGGCGGATCTCTGTGAGTTCGAGACCAGCCTGGTCTACAAGAGCTAGTTCCAGGACAGGCTCCAAAACCACAGAGAAACCCTGTCTCGAAAAACCAAAAAAAAAAAAAAAAAAAAAAAAAAAAGAACTAAAGGCATATGGTGTCACCATTTCTAAGAGATGAAATACTGCCACTGACCTGTTAAAGACCCCCAGGGGCAGCCTTAACACTACTGAGCTGCACCCTTAAGAAACAGTTAAGGTGGTAAAGTTTATGCTGTCTTTTGACCACGATTCAAAAGCAATGTGTCAAGGAATGGCCTTTGCTCTCTAGGATTGGATTCTTTTGCTGTCAAGATGACCCACATACTCGAGGAAGTGATACAGCAGCCTGAGGCAAACGGTGAAGACAGCAGGGAGAAGGATAACACGGTGGGGATGGGACGCTGGGGGAAAAAATCTGCCAGAGATCTGAGTTGACAAGCCAGGGTGAGGATGAACCGGCTGGGGAGAGACAAGCGCAAAGGCTCGAGGCCAGGACGGAGAGATGTGTGGGGCACACTGTCAATCCCTGGATGGGAAATTGGACACTGCTCGGCAACAAGCCAAGGGTGGGGTCTCTGTCCAACTTGACGTGGCCTCTTCCCTCTCTTCTGCTGGACATGGGAGCATCAGGCCAGAAAGACAAATTGGAAAAAGATCAGTTCCCATCAAAGGTCAGTGGGATTGAGTTGGAATTAAAGTAGAAATGTCCTCCTCCTTATGTCCATAAGTTCACTGTTACTTATAATGACTTCCTGACTGTGGAGAAGGGAACTTAAAGGAGCACACCGCCCCCATTCTGTTTTAAATCACTGTGCTTTGAACTCTTCGCGTAAAGTTACAGTTAGAAAAACAAAGGTAACTATCATTGCATACAGTCTCCGTGAGCACGGAGATGGTACCCAGCCTCAGCATTGCCTTCAGTGACTTGCTTGAGTTCCTCCTCTAATGAGAAGGTGAGCCTTGAAGGAAGTGCGAGAAGAGGGCCACCAGCTTTGGCAAAAAACCTCCCTCTATTCATACTGGTAGCAGAGAACATGTCCTTTCGGTTTTCAGTGTTCTGCTGGGGTGGAGGCAGGGATTCGAAAGGTAGAAACAAAAAGGCCTCATTTCTGAGAACCTCAGCACGGTTGAGGCTAGACACTTCTCAGACAACTCGACACGTACCTGAGATCCCTCCAAGTTGAATGTCTGTGCATTGTGACAGAGAAGCATGACATCTTTCTCCAGGTCACCCAGGCTCCGGTACTTATGATTACGAATTCTTTCCTGATGGGAATTTTGAACAAAACGGAAGAGGAATATGTAACTGTCCTTGCTTGTTTAAGGAAGCCCAGGTTTCCCTCTCTCTTCATAGCGTTCAGCCTTGTTGAGCAGGTGGGACTGCACAACCCCAAGAGGTGCCATCGAGCAAGACCACCCTCCCACCCGTGTTCCTAGGCATGCGGAGGAAGGTGCACAGAATGGGAACTGCGTGGCAATGGAGGGAGATGAAGGTTCCCAACAACATGCAATGTATATAAGCTGAGCATCCAATGATCAGATAACATGAATGGAAAGGACCAACGCCATCCTTTCCCAACCTCTCCTGGGGCAAGCCTCGTGTAGGTCAGTGCTTAGCAACCGGGAGACCACTACTCCAGCCCCACCGAGAATCACTCCAGCGCAGCCATGCATCCCCTTTGTTTACTCCAAGAAGAACAGTGAACAGAGTATCTACCTTGATCTTTTTGAAATCCACTGGCTTCCTAATTAATTCATAGTATTCTGGTAACTCTTTCCTGGAAGGTAACTGAATGAAGACTTCACTGAGCTGTCGCCCTGAACTGCAGGATGGGGGAGACAAACAGAAAGAAAGCAGATGAGGCACTCCTTAGGGAAGGGGTCATTTCAGAGACTGTCAATAAAGCAATGGAAGCCCCACCAATACAGGCACGGCGGGGGGGTGTGCTTTGTACATGGAGGAAATGCACACCACTGCCCCCCCGCCCCGCGTGCCAGCTTCAAACCACATGAAAGCACGGTTAGGTCCCCATTTCTGTCACACACACACACACACACACACACGATGTGGCAAGTATTCTGTAAACTCCCCTGTCAGGAGATAATCTCTTTTCATCATGACAGAAATATGTAAAATAACTTATTGAGCCCCAAGCCTCATTTTAAATGAGTTAGGAGAAAGCACACTGACATGACTCCCATGTTCCTTTTGTCTTCAAATTCACTGTATATTTAGAAAATATGCTAAAATATACAGAGAGATGCAAATGCAAAGCTGTTGTGTGCTCCCCACAGTCCTCTCTGTCTCATTCCTTTTACAGTGTTCGAATGCCATGAGTCTCTTCTATTATCCCTTGCCCGAGGAGCCCCTTCAGCCTCCTAAATGCACTTCTGTGTGTGGAGCAATTTGGCAATTTGGGGGAGAAAAAAAAAACCAAACCAAGAACAATTGCTAACATGCACACTGCATGTTTCTAGCCTGGGCTGCACCCTCCCCCAGTGCACGGTGGTTTATTGAAAGCAGGTTTAGTAGAGAAATGCTTTAGCGTTTTGTCATTCGGAAGAACAGGCTGCAGAGCAACAAGGTTTTCACATCACTTAACGCTGGAAGTCAGGCACAGTGAAAGCAACAAAGAAGGATAATTGAGGTTCAAGATCCTAATACCCGATTGGGCCTCCCTAAATCAATAACAGCTTATGATATATGGTCTACTCATTTTCCACAAAAATCTCACTGCCCTTTTGACAGCGTCTCCCAGTTCCTTTGTGAAGCCAGAAACATCACACGGTAATCATAAACCCGGCATGTAAATTTTGGAAGGTGGCTACGCCCGTGTTCGGGAATGCGCAGAGGCAGTGGCAAGGCACGGGTGACAATATGCTGCTTTAATCCACAGTCCCAGTTGTATAATTAAAAAATAATCATAATGACAGTTATCATAAAAGAGGCATGCGCAGTAACTCAAGTGGTTGCCTAGCAACCAGTGGGGGAAAAGCTGAAGTGCAAAGGGGCCTGCATAAATTAACCGACAATACTCAGTCAAAGGGTGGGCAAGTTTTTCGACCATAGCGGGTCACTGTTCTTCTTTTATTTTTAATGCATAGATGCCTCATGAATACAACATTGGGGACAAACACAAGAGGTTTGAAAACAAGACTACGGAATGCTGGGAAATTAGATTCTTGGATTTCCGTGGCAAGAACCAAGGTGTCCTCTTACTCCTCCATCCTGGCAGGCTGAGATACATTTGTTTGTGCATCTGTAATTTGCATCATAGTATACGGCACATTTTCTTGTTTACAACCAGTTTCAACGCAGGGCCACAATTTTCCTGATGCTTTAAAATTTATAAACTCATAACTCATATTTTTTACCTGTCTTAAAAAGAATATCGGAATAGCACCAAAAAATGTCTCTCTCCCTCTCCCCCTTCTCTTTCTCACACACACACACACACACACACACACACGCATTCTAATTCTGAGTGTTTCCTTTAAAATTAATATTCTTCAAATCCTGGCATCAATCTACACGCCAGACCTTTCTGTAGCCGTGGCTTTAATAGCCGAACCTCAGTGACATCTTCAGTGTCATTTCCTACGTCCCCAACAGATGGTGTCAGTTTTCTATTGATAGATCACAAGCACATTTTTGCTCTGGACACCCGTGATGGACAGACCCCAGATTTCACCTGTGCTCCTGTGAAGGGAGAATTAAACACCAGGGACTAGACCCAGGAAATAGACTAGAACTCAGAGAGCACACGGTCACAAGGGCCACCTGTGCCTGCCTTCTCTGTCCTGTCAAACCTGCAGATCCCAGGTTCACGAGAGAGACAAGTCCAGAGTCACCGTTGCTCAGAAGAGGAGAGCTGAATGTTCCCAGACTTGGTGTTGGTGCTATTAAATGAGAGCAAATGTATCTTATTTTACTTAAAAAATAAACCCCCACTGGACTAAACACTCTATCCTTCTTTTTCTGGGGAAGCCACCTAAGGAAGTTGTCTGGTGACCAAGCCCTCCAGGGCGTGGTCTCATGCCCCAGCTGTTTCACTGACACCTTCTGAGCTCAGCAGAACAGTCTCCTTCTCTTCCGAGCATCCTCATGGTTGACTGGACATTTCTTATACCTGGTGCTGGAGGTGGTGAGACACGGTCCACTCCAAAGCCCAAAGACAGCCAAACCTGTGGCAATCATTCTAGCTGCTAGAACTACAGGTGTTGCTAATGTGGGGTTGAAATTCACCCCCTTCAAACATATTATGATCGTCCCACAATCAAGATGCATTCTCCGTAAACGTGGGGGACAGTCACTTTACTACTAATTGCATTTAACTCTCTCTACCGCCCTTCCCCAAAATTTCTCTTCTTCCCACAGGATGCCAACAGGTTCTACAATCCAGTCTTCCCCTGTCATCCTTTCCAGGGCTGGCGGGAGAAGAGGAAGATCTCCCTGAACTTGGGGATTCCAGGGGCAGGTGGCAAACACTTTCCTATCTCCCAGGGTGAATGGACGTAGGAAGATGATGGCTGTGTCACGCGCACAAAGAGAAGCACCACGCTTCACCCATAAGCGGGGACCTGCAAATCCTGCATGCAAGGTGCGCATGCACACACTACTGAGATTTGGAAGCCAGTTTTTTTCTCATCACCTCTACAACCCACCAGGTGACCTTTCTCCATCTATTCTACTGATTCTAGATGGAGGCTGTACACGGTGCATCCCCTGCATAAATACCAGCTTCACCTCAATTAGGTCCTGCAGGACAAACGCTTTAGACGAACCTGCTTAGAAATACCTTCCTTTAAAACAGTGGCTGGTATATCTTCCAATGATGCCTCTCAGGTCCAAAGCAGTAAATCTAATACTTTTCCCCCTTTTTATGATCCCCACTCTCCTCTGCCCGCCCCCACCCCCAGACAACCTCATTTATAAACTAAATTGGCCCAGTTCACTATGTAGGCTGAGGCTGACCTTGAACTTCTGATCATCTGAAGTGCAAGGATTAAACACGTGCCTGATTGGTTTCTGTAATATGAGGATCAAACCTGGGGCTATGAGCATGCAAGGCAAATACCCTAGCCTGTATTTTCTTTATCATCTGCTGAAGCTGATCAGTTGCCTTTAATGGCTGTGAAAAAAATTTAACTACCCGAAGTCAAAGTAAGTCTTGTTTCCTTTAAGCAACAAAAGTAAAACTATGACTTACTTCATAAGGAAATGAAGTTATGCTTTAGAACACCCACTTGGGGTTGGGGGTATGGCATAGGGAAATTAATGCAGTCCTGAGGGTATCCTACATAGACATAATTTGGGAAGAAAACCTAGAAACTAGAATGATATTATAGCAGGGGGTAAGAAGTTGCTTTCTCCTCAGATCAGGTTCTTGGAGAAGCTTCATACACACTACTGATAAATGTCCTCAAGATCACAGCTGTTCCCTGATTATCTAAGGGACCCCAGAATTCTAGCAAGGTATGAAACACAAGCCATGAGAACACCACAGTCACTAGTGAAATCTCCTGTCTGGGTCTCACGCTCACTGAGCCACGACTGACACTGGCTCTTTCATCCCAGACTCTGGAGCCATACAATCAGTACAGGACATGCTTTTGTTTCTAGAAGGTGGGTGGTTAGCTGTTAGAAGTACCCCACATATCAAGAAAGAATACAGATACCACGTTCCTCAGTTATCAAGAAACAGAAGGCTGCCGTGGCAAAGAAGCCAAGCCCCCACTCAGCATCGCCACCTGATTTCACCCAGTCCAGGAAGAGTGGCACTCTGATGCTGTTCTAATTATTATTGCTTCCTCTAGGCTGAAACAAAGATAAGATGGGGGTGGGGGCAGAGAGATGGCTCAACACTAAATGCACATACCACCAAGCCTAATGTTCCACATCCAGACCCAAACAGTAGGAGAGAGCCAGTTCCCACAAGTCGTCCTGGTGTGGGAGGTCCTTCTGTCTATGTGTTGCTTTTATTGGTTAATGAATAAAGAAGCTGTTTTGGCCAGTGGCTTAGCAGAATAGAGCTGGGGGAGGGGGACAATGGGACAATACTAAACTGAATGCTGGGAGAAAGAAGGCACAGTCACAGAGATGCAAGCTGTCAGCTGGAACCTTGCTGGTAGGACACGAGCCTTGTGTTAAAATATAAAATAATGGAAATGGGTTAATTCTAGATGTAAGAGCTAGCCAGTAACAAGCTAGAGCTAATAGGGCAAGCAGTTATTTAATGAATACAGCTTCTGAGTGGTTATTTCGGGAGTCTGGGCAGCTGAGACCAAGTAAGAGGCCTCCTACTACACTGTCCTTTGACTTGCACATATGTGCCACAGCATGCACACACACACATGAACATACAACACATATGTAAAAGTAAAAAAGATTAAGGTGTTTAAGATGGTCATTGTAGGGTATCTTAAAATAATTTAAGTCAAATAGCCCAGTGATGGGATACTAAGGAGTCTAAAGCTGGGTGGTTTAAAAGAATAGGAGAAGGAATTTGTTTGTTTGTTATGGAATTGAAAAACAAAACAAAACACCCAGAGGTTATAGACTTTTAAGTGTAGTCTGTCCTGAAAGTTTTGAAATAAGCATAGGAGAAAGAGATCAGAGTAAATAGGGTCAACTTTGTTCTCACAGTAACATACTCTGCGACAAGATTTATAATCCAGTGCAGCTCTGAACCAGGTCACCCACAGAGTGGGTCTCAACACTTTGATTGGGTTACCTTGTTCAACAATGTGCTGTAGGTCAAAAATCCCATTTTATTTTCCCTAACAAAACGACGCATGTGTGTCAGATGGCAAGCTTTGGTTTCTATCAAATGGGCAGCAGGCTTCACTATTGACTCCTTCAGAGCTGACCAATAAAGCCAAGTAAATAAGCAGAATAATTAATTACATGACAACTTTACCTAAGATACCGCGATCATAAGACTCTATCGATCACACTTACAGTATCTATCACTGCCAGGGACACTTGGAAAAGGAAATACACTTGTAAGTATTTTATTTTCTTTCTTCACTTTATATTATTATTATTATTATTATATTTTCACCCTCAACTCCCAATCCTCCTGCATCATCTTCCCGGGTACTGGAATTACAGACATGGACTACCAAGTCTGGCTCTTCTATTTTCTTGGCAGGCATTTTTAGTAGATTTACCACCTATCGCTTGACTTTTAGAAATACTGACACGGGCCATCTAGTTTCCTACACATTTTTTTTTTTCTCACTTGACATTTCATAATAGCAAGAGAAGGTATGGATTCTCACCTCCCTCTGTCTGACGTGACAGCTAAATGGCCTGCCACCTCCCTGGCCTGTCACCTCCCTAGCCTGCCAGCTCCCCGTTGCCTTCACCATTTCCTCCTGGAAACCTGAGATGCTGTCCTTTCAAAATATAAGGACAGACTGACTCTCACCTTCTGAGTGTCCTGCCCTTTGACTCTTACCATGTCTTTACTTCTGTATGGTAAACATGCGTCAGAGCTTTTGGTTTATTTGTGACACAAATCTTTTAGAAACAAATAAAATCTAACGTTTCTCTACTGGAAGAGCCCAGGGCTCAGATGCTGCTTGCTTTTAATGGGTGGGTGGTGGCAGTTCTCCGAGGTCCATTTCCTGCATTAGCCATTTTGGTAAATTCTGGAGTAAGACGGATCTGACCCATGAACAGAAAAGGGTTTATGCATATAAAATCTATCTAATCTCTGCTATCTTCAGTATCAATCCATTTTTTGATCAAAATGTCCACGGAATCGGGTTTAAAGACAGCATTATCCCTATAAAAGGATACATTCTACTACTTCCAAGAGGTGTTCTTTCCTCTTCCCGAGGGGTCATTCATGTAGCTGGAGCCTGAGAGGAAGAGAAGGCCTGGAGGGCCAGAGTAATACTAGAAGCTAGAGGAGGCCTTCTGTCTTCATTTGCTTTCTGTTGCTGAGCTAGAATACCATGGCCAAAAGCAACTTGGGAAACAAAGGGTTTATTTCATCTTACACCTCTAGGGTCCTGTCACTGAGGGAAGCCAGGGCAGGAACCTAGAAGTAGGAACTGAGCCAGAGGCTATGTAGAAATGCTACTTACTGGATTGTTCAGCCTGATCTCTTTTTTTGTTTTTGATGCTGCCTTTTTGTTTTGTTTTGTTTGTTTTTGAAGCAGGCTTTTTCTGTGTCCTGCCTGCCCTGGAACTTGCTGGCCTCAAACTCAAGAGATCTGCCTGTCTCTGTCTCCTGAGTGCTGGGGATTAGAGGAGTGTGCTACCATGGCCCACCTCAACCTGCTTTTCTTATACATTCCAGGACTACCTGCCAGGGGTGGCACCACCTACAGCAGGCTGGACCTCCCACCATCAATCATCAAACGAGAAAGTATCTCACAGGCTTGCCTACAAACCAATTTTTTGGAGTCATTTTCTCAATTAAGGTTCCCTCTTCTTAGATGACCCTAGCTTGTGCCGGGTTTACAAGCAACAAAACAAACACAACCAGGAAACCCCCCCATGCCTCAGAGAGCAGATGGACCAAGTGTCTTTGTCCACCCACCTTCTGTATGTGAGCATAACTCGGTGAGTACCGCAAAGGTCAAGTCACCCAGGAGTCACAGCGGCCTGCCCCAGCAACACTACATCGGCAGTGTTTGTAATGAGGGTGAAGGAGGACACCAGAACCCACAGTTACCCGTGTACACTCTAAACGAAGTACTAGACCTCTAACCCAGTGTTGCTCAAAGAGTGTGCCACAGCACACCAACTCACAGGGCTATTGGCTATTAACGATGTTTCCTGGAAAGAGAGCTCACTGAAAAAAAAATGAGTTTGGGAAACACTGGGCTAAGGAAAATTAGGCTGCTGATGGTACAGCAACACCCCACCCCCACCCCAAGTCTCTAGCTGACTGGATATCTCTAGGGAGCTACAAGACCAGTACCGAAAGTCCTGCTCTACGCCCGACATCTTCTCAGACTGAACATCACGCTGGAGTCTCCCCAGGCAGTCTAGGAGGGAAACTGGCAGCACTGTGTGAGGTCTCAAGTGGCTGACAGGGAATGAGAAACTTCTCAACACCTAGGAACTCGAATTCTGTCTAAATGCATCCACCTGGTCACGATGCTGCTTCATGGTAATTGTTCTGGAATCCAGCTGAAACTTCTAAGTGCAAAGATGCCTGGGCACGAGAGCCATTCTCGCAGCCTATCTCCTCCATTTAAAGAAATATAGAAAACCTAATGTCAAGGCTGCTAAAAATAGACTTTGTCTAAAAGAATTTGTTGGCTGGTTCTGAAAGAGCAGTCAATACTAATGATATAATCACAACATCGAGGGCTGCTAACAGCCATGGAGATGACTTAAGTGCCCTGCTGTGGAGTCTGTAGGGCTGGGTTACCCCCAGGGCTGGGCTCCCCCGCCCCACACACGCACGTATGCAGAAACATGTATACATAATGCTACGTGTATACCCCATTTCCTTTCACTGCCATTCCTAGAGGTGGCACAGGAAACGCTCAGGTAACAGAGCCAAGAGTTCTGAGGGCCCCATCTCAGTCTCGACCTGCTGACGTCTAGCAGACATTCTGAGCATGTATTCTGCCATTTTCCTCCCCAATGCCACTTCCTTATCGGAAAAATGCTTCCCCCTTTCCCCAGCAACACCCCTGTAGCTCATTCTAACCCCTAACACACCTCATTCAGTTCCTGTCTCACAATGCTAACAGAGCACCAGCCCCAACACGAACATGTGACATGGCCTAGAATCCTCTCTTCTTTTCTCACAGCCTAGTCAGTTCCCTCTGTGGGCGGCATCCATCCCACCAACCACAACACATACCACACACTGGTCACTGCATCCTCTCGGCAGGAACCCAGATGTATCCTCATCTGCATCCTCAACTTGGGACACCAGACAGTCAACTGCCAGGACACAGGAGCTGCCTCCGAGACCTGAGTTCTTGAAGATCACACTCAGGCTCCTCACTTTGGAGTTCACTGTCTTCCGGGTCTGCTCTGCTGCTTCCTATGGGGCTGGCTTTTTTTTCTTTGGACAGAGAAGTCTAGCTGTACATGGACACATGTCTCTAGAGACAGTCTGCTTACCCACATCTCCTTCGATAGCTGTTTATGCCCACACTACTGGGTGCTTCGGTTTGTACACTCTCATCCCTCATGCTCACTCCAATCTAATTCCGGTGCCAACCACAAGCCAACGGAGACATTCCTTGTCCCACCGTCCCTCCACCTTACTCTCACCAGGAGTCTGCTCTATGGCGACTTATTTTACCCCCGCCCCATTTTCAATACTTACACAGAGACTGGTATGGAAATCGTTGGGATTTTGAACAGAAAGAAAGGATTTTTGAGCAACTTCTCTAAAGAAGGGTTAGTTTATCACAAAACAACTCCCAATGCCACACAATTCGCTCAGGCTTAGGGGGACAAAGAAGCAGGAGGCAATATGGGAGAACACCAGCTCCAAAGAGCATCCACGGAAGCGAGGCAGACAAGACTCTTACAACCTCTGAAAACGACCATTTAGATGTGTATTTAGTGAAAATGGATTTATCCGGGTCCTGACTGCATAAGGTTGTATCCTCTACCCTCAGAAGGCCCAGGCATGACATCAAAGGTTGGCAGTAGCCTTTAAAGTCATTAATCCTCTTTTTCATGGTAACATGACTGCTTTGATGGAGGAGAGGAGGAAGAGCAAAGGGAAAAGGGACTCAGACAAATGCCTGCTCTGGGGTGGGGTCGGGGGGGCAGGGCAGGTGTTTAGCCTCCATTTTGCCATTTAGACTCTGGGCTTCCTTTCTAGGTCCAGGCAAGTCACTTTATTATGTAAACAGCCCAGTCTTACAGAGTCACTGTTGTTGCAAGTCTGCCTGAATTCTTCCTTTCTCCTGATGATAGGCAGAGCATCATTGGTCATGCTCAGCAGGCACTGTAGTGTGTATGCTTTCTAGGACTGGACACCAACAACCCTGCTCAAGTTTCCTCTCTACAGACTTGTATTTAAGGCCTTATTCTAAACGGTCACAGATGGGGACCTGTTCATCCTGAAATACAGGATACAACCTCAGTTCTCTTCTCATTTCTAGATCAGATCCTGCATTGATTGGGTTAGGGTTGAGGAAGTAGACAACATTACTGGATCATTTGACAAAACTGTAGGCCAGGACGCAAGCGCTATGAGGATAATTTCAACAAATCAGCTTGATCGAAAGGGAGGAAAATCCCACCCTCAAGGTACTGATAACTCCTAACTGGGCATATCCATCTCCTATCAACCAACACCATCGAAATCTAGCATCTTCAGGGAAAGAACACTTATGATTTTTCACCCAGCCGGGGCAGAGGCACATGAAAGTGAGACAGACTGGCTGAGGAAGCTTAGGACTCACCACGATGGGACGCTCAAAGGTCACAGACCCTGAAATCCAGCCCAGCATGCACTCGGGAGTAAATACAAGAAACACCTGCCCCTTCAACCCCCATGCCAACTGTAGTCAACTCCAGGATGCTCAGCAATATGAACATGCACCCAAGTTCATGTTACACACATCAGGTCCCCTCGAGTGCTTGGAGTACTTGGCGTTAAGCTTTAACACCTGGGTAACACGGAATGACAAGGTCCATAGGGCACACCAGGATGAGGGGCAGATGGGGCAGAGGAGGCAGAGACCTACCTCTGAGGTGCTGCAGGCTTGGCAAGCCAGATGACTCCTGCCAACTTTGTAAGGTACACATGTACAGGTGGGCTCTTCCAGGTGAGCACACCGCACAACGGCCTCAAAAGCAGAGCAGGTATTTAAAAACATGTGTGCCTGCAACCCCATCCCAAGGAGAGGCAACTGGGGGCAGAGGAGCGGTGACTAGGTCAAGGGGTTCCCAAAGACCAAGCCTATGCATCGGCTTGCTTTGTGTACCAAAGGATACCTGTGTTTAGAGACATGGGAATACAAGGCAGGTCCTGACCTGTTTCCTTCTATTTCCAACTGAGAATTACAGGGCACCTTCTCCACGTTACACCTGCGGCAGAGTAAAAAGAACACTAGAGTCAGAAGACCTGTGTCCTCCTCCCAGCCCAGCCCCTTCCTCAGGCTGGGTGACCTGGAGCAATTAATCTGAGAGTCAGCCTGGTTGAGCTGATCACACCAAGTACCATTCTGCAATGATACGCATTTCTCCAACGTGACAGTGGTTGGGGCACGGCTTCCCAACATCTTAGGGCCCTTTCTGTGTCTCCTTGTTCCCCTGTTCCGTTTCTATCCACACGTGGTGTTCCACTCATAGCTCCCAGAGCAGTGGAGAATAAGAAGCCACGTTAGGGGTGTGTTGGTCTTGTCTGGCCTCTCATTTGTACAACAGGGATCATACTTACCAAGACAACTCCTGACTACAAACTAGATAAGGTGGTCTTGTTTACAGCGTCCACCACAGGAACGGATTCCAGGCAGCAGCCTAGATTCTGGTCACAAAACAGACTCTCCTTTCCCAGTCTCTTATTTTCAACGGATCACTGAATAAGCACTCTTGACTGAGAGTGGATTTGAGGCACTCGCTGAGGGTTACCTGACAGTTCTGGACACTAACACATAGGTGGCCTTCTGTGTGGGAGCGGAGGCAGGGTAATTGGGTGGGTGGGTAACGCCTCGGGAAGCCCTCCATCCCTCCATCCCATCTGGGTTATGCTCTAGAACAAACCAGCCGTCTCCTGGGGCAGACCCAAGCCAGCCCACCTCTGCACGACCACTGTTTGCTTCACCCAAAGCAGGAGACAACTGGACAGGGTCAGCCAACACTACGCAGTGGAGGTATGAGAGTGCATGCAAAACTCCAAATATACAGCATTAAACGGGATGTCTGAAATCCAGTTGAGGACAGGGAGGGCCACGCCAGAAACCAAAGTTGTAAGGCTGCTAGGTTTACAACACGAAAGCCTACTTTTCCAAAGTCTGAAATCTGGAGGCTCTTAAAGAACAGGAAGACATGGTTAGATTTAGATACAGGCCTCAGAGAGAAGACAGGACAGCAAGAGATGAGAGGCTGGCCTCCCACACGAGCGAGCGGCAGTCGTTCCGGGGTCTGGGGAGACAGTGCGTGAAGATGCAGGAGGAGGCTTGCCTTGGAGACCCTATGTGGGGAAGAGACTTTGTATCTGAGTGTTAGAGTGAGGTGTGGAAAGGGACGTTGTTTTCTATTTGGGACCTCTGGTTGATGACATTGGCGCAGACGCCAAAGCAGACCTAGGTCTGCTCAGAAGGTCCAGCAGCCAAAGGAGAGGAAGATGGGAAGGACAAACATCATGCCAGGCATTTTATATAATATATTGTTAATAATTCAGAGAAAGTCAGGCCCGCGTTCTACGACCGGAGACCAACAGAGGCTGCAGCCTAACACAGGGGCCAAGTACTAAAAGAAGGAGATTCTAACAGAACAAATTCCAGTCATTCTGATCCCGGTCAGGAACCTGACTGGCTTGGGGGAAAACATGAAAGCACAGTCCATAGTGGATGCTAAGTTATGTCCAAGATTTGAATTTGTGGATGTACTTTGTAAGTTTGCTTCGAAAGGCAGCAGGCAGTAAGCACTGTGGTGTGAGCCATCCCCTGGATAGACGCCTTCAAGCTGTTAGTGGAAGATTTCGAACCCAGGCACACCTCAGTGAACTTTTAAGGAGAACTCTGGGAGGGAAAACCTTGAAAGAAAGCAACAGCTCTAAACAAGCCCTTTTGGAGAACGGACTGGTTCTTTACAAACAGTGACTACAAAATACTTCCTAGTATATGTAGGGATTAAACAAGGACAATTGTGATTGGGTTTAAAACAGGCCATATCCTTTAAAAAGTGTTACAATGTAAAGAAATACTGCGGGGGGGGGGGGGGCTGGAGAGATGGCTCAGAGGTTAAGAGCACTGACTGCTCTTCCAGAGGTCCTGAGTTCAATTCCCAGCAACCACATGGTGGCTCATAGCCATCTGTAATGATATCTGGCGCCCTCTTCTGGCCTGCAGGCATACATGAAGACAGAACACTGTGTACATAATAAATAAATAAATAAATAAATAAATAAATAAATAAGAGAAATACTGCGGGGGGGGGGGTGTTGTCCCTTTGTTTTTTTACGAAAAGTGTCGTTATGATGACTGTTCCCCTCAAAAAACAACAACAAACCTCAGTGCCTCTGGGCTGTGGTGTTAGTGGGGCTCTCTTGATTCTGCCTTCCTCCACTTCCTGCCTACAGCAGCAGCCCACACCTGTCTTCCCGCATGGGCAGAGCAGAGGCAGGAGAGGAACCTGGGATGAGGACCCCATGGCTAGACTGAGCAGTCCATTGCTGGAACTCAAAACAGTAAACTTCACCATAGGTCAAATTATCACTAAGGGCTTATTAAAACCGGAACGGGGTGGGGATGGGGGTACATGTCCAGGAAGGTAGTACCTGCCTTGCCTCTGCACTGTCTGGTAGCACTGTAGCCTCGAACTGGACTAGCCAAGCAGAATCTCCTGCCTTCCCCACTGCTTCATGCCATCATTAGAGCTGGACCTCAGGTCCACATCCCCAGATGGCAGGTCTGACGGAATGTACCTTCAAGTCATGTACATATTCAACAAAAAAATTCAAAGTACAAATGCATATTCTGCTTCCAGATTCTTGGGATTTTATTAGTTTGCTTTTTTGTTGACATTATTGTTAGGGTTTTTTGTTTTGTTTTGTTTGAGACAAGGTCTCATTATGTTGCCTGGCCTGGCCTCACTCTGGGTGTCCTTGTGCCTCAGCCTCCTAGGTCCGGTTAACAAGTGTGTACACCATACACCACCGTTTCCAGATTTTTTGGGAATGAGTACACAGGTTTGAAAAGCAAGGTATAAGAAAAATCAAGCAGAGGCTCCTGATAGGAGAACTGATTTTTTTTTTTTTAAAAAAGAATGTATCAAGGTGATTCAAATAAGTTCAAGTTCAGCTGCAAACAAATTAGATCCTGAAAGTGTAGATTGCTTCTGCTAACCCTGTGTAGGAAACCGCAGACAGTGGAGATGGAGGCAGAGGTTGGAGAGCTGAGCTGCAAATATCCCTGTTTTGAAATGAGAAATGAAACCCGAGACTGTAAGGCTTCATGTTGACCCTTGTTGAGAACTTAGACTAAATTACTCAGAGGCCAGGGGGCTACTTAGCAAAGATAAATAACATCATTAAGAACTAGCAGGGGGTGTCTTTGAAAGAGCCATGGCAGGCAGGCTAACCTCATTTCACTTTTTCAGCAGGGTTTCTAGGTTGATAGATGGGAAAGCCTACCAACACACGGTGTATTTGGTTGTAGTCTTTCCTGATAACCTTGAGAAGGGACAGATGAATGTGGGTGACTTGATAGGTTGGCCACGTGAGTTCAATGGCACTTGACCAACTTCAAGGATTACTGGTCAATATATTCACATCAACCCGCACCGATGGCAAGGGCATGTCACAGAGACTTGTCCTGGTTCCTTTGCAAACATGTGAGCAATAGTTTATGTCACATCTTAGGCTTACAGAAAAATAAAACAAAAAACGAAACCTCAGGAAGACAAGCAATACTTGTTTAAAGAACAAGAAGCAAGCAACGTTAATGATAAGAGCGTAGACTGCAGGATGGAGTTGCCCTGAGCTAGTGAACTCAGTGTATAGTGGCTGCTGAGCAATAGCACCACCGCTTATTAGCTCAAGGCCAAAGTTAGCAGCTATTGAGAAAAGACCTGCACGGTGCGTGTGTTACGTGTCCAACATCAGCGGGTTCTGTGTCAAGGATGCTGGAGAAGGCAAAGAAGCTCTTGAGCCATGTGCAGAGAACAGCGGTGTCCAGAATAAGCAAGCCAGCTACCCCATCCTCTCAGGGCACAGCGCGCAGGTGCATGTTTCAGATGGGTCAACACAAGAGTAGAATGCGTCTAAGGAGGGCTCTAAGTGTCACTCGGGGAATAAAAGGGTATGTTTCTACTTGAAGAAAGTTGCCAGTTTAGAACCATTTTAAAAGGACGTTTCATGAAACAAGTCTGGACGTAGTCTCTGAAAAAATTTGTAGAATAAACAGCTAAGATTTGGTGGACAGGATTTAAACATGGCAAAGGTCTACCCTGTCTAAGCCGATCCTGCAGCATCGAGAGGTTCCTCCTGAAACTGTGTCCCATGTGGGATGCATATCTGCAGGCTGGAGGACTTTCCATCACCAGTGCTGCTGTATCCAAGTCACCGGAGACCAGACCAGGTAAAGCCAAAGCCCAGAATTTCAAGGCTGTCCCTAGGAACCTGTCATTCCTGTAACTGCAGGCTGTTTCCTGCGACTTGAAAGAGCTCTGCTAGACCAGGCATCAGCTTATTTTCCATGGCAACTCAGGGCAGAGGGGCAATGGAAGATGAACCCTTTCCAAAGAAACAGAGTGTCCCGTGCCAAACAGTATAGAGGGTGAGATGGGAGCTTTAAAGGCCTTCAAAACAAGCAGAAGACAAAGTATGCCCACCAAGCCAAAACAAAGTCTTTGGTACAACGTGAGATAAAGGTTTTCTATTTGGGAGAAATAACAAGAGAGGAACCAGTAGCCATGGCCTTGTACTACCTAACCACCATCCATTTGTGAGTCACAGAGTCGATGGCTCTTCAGGGTCACATTTTTAAACTCTCATGCTTTGAAATAAAAAGCAATAAATAAACACTTAAATTATTATGTTAAGTCTTTGTGGAAATATCAAGCCACATCTGTCCCAGAATCGTGCAAGGACATTTAAACAACCGTTCTTGAGAGCTAATTAATCTTTCTTCTGTATCACTTAAACAGAGATGGAGGTCTCACGCAATATACTGCCCCGCTACATGGCCATTGGTACCCAAATACTGGATGGGTTTAGTGCAGGGAGCATTTTTTTCTTTAGATGGGCTGAATTACTGTATTAGTAACTGACTCTAATGCTGGAGAAACCTCAACACAGCAAGATGTACATTTTTTTTCCAGTAGGTTTTCTAAAAGGAACCAAAAATATGACACTGTATCTAATTAAGGCCCTCCTAATTTGAGCGCCTCCTACTTGAGAACCAAATTTGGTAAGAGAAATACATAATATAAATAGAGTCCGTTGCTTTTTCTAGAAGATCACTGACATGAAATATACACGGAACATGCAGTGGTGGAAATTTAGCATACGATCTCCAGAAAGTACCTAAAAATGCAGGAACTAACAAAAATGAGTCTTAGGTGGGCACTTTTCAAGGAGAACTCAATAAGCAAATAAATAAAGTCAGGAAAAGAGGAACGGCCATTAAATATCCACATGCTGTAATATTTAGATAGCCTCTGCCTACAGTACAACTAGAGACATGCTCAGAAGCCAGTTCCGGTGAAACCGCAGTTTCTGTTTCTGGCACTAAAACCATGGAAACCAGTATCAGCAAGGACACTTTCTTCTCTGGGCTCAGAGGTCCCTTCACCTGCTTTGATTAACTGCAAGCAGCCTGAAAGCTTGATTATTAATCACTAAACTATTCAAAGATTCTGGGGTTATATTAACTGCCCAGGACAACAATGCTAGAGGCTAGGGAAGGGCTCATTCTGCTGTGCGCACCGGGAAACTGAGGATCAGGGAAGGTAAAGAGTCTGCCAGCTCAGGGGCACCAGAGTCAAGGTTTAAATGTAGCTGAGGCTCACGGAGCTTGTTCTGGGAGCCGCTGAGCTCTGTCTGCCTCCCCAGAAATAAAGGAGTTACGTTCAGGTTCACATAGCTCTGTAGGTGGGAATGGGCTCTGGGGAAGTCTGTGGTGGTCATGTACACTAGGATGTCACAAAGGCAGCCAGCAGACAATGTAAATGAGCTATGCAAAGCCCGTCAACAACAGGCAGCTCATACTCCATACTGGGGGTAGGGATGGCGACAGCTGAGATCACCCATGAGCAGCAGGTGGAGAGAATAGTCATTTCTTCCCTCCTGCTGAGCCCCCCACTCCCGAAAATTGGACAGATGCTGCCATATTTTTAAGTTTTTCCAAAGTGGGGGGGATTGGTCTTGACAGAAACGAACCATTATGAACTTGCCTCCCCAACAACTATAATGCCAAACCAAACAATCTGCTCGCAACATGAGTAGGTGCTGACCCCATAGGCGATGAAAGACAATGGCATCAACGGCCTCTACTCAAAGGCCCAGTATTAAAATCTCCACAGAGTCCCTCAGTCCCTCTTAGCGTTACAGCAGACCCAGGTTAACTCAGGAAGCAGTGTGACCATCAAAGGCCTGCCAGAGACCCCCGGGCACATCTGGTCAGAGAAACAGATGTTAGATTCTCCTGACAGAATGGCGGAAGAAGTGAGAGGTTCGGGCAGCTCCCTACTTAGCTACAATTTCCTCACAGCAGAGGTCCATATGAGGTGTAAACCGGGGCTGAACAGAAAACCTTCAGAGTTACCAATCATTGGTTTGAACAAACAAACAAACAAACAAACAAACAAACAAATAATTCAAGCCTAACTCCAGGTCAAGAGTGGATGTGGGGTCAAGTTTCGCTCAATGGATTGTCAATGAGCATCATTGCACCAAGAAGATGCGGGCCGTGCTTTGGGCCACTTTAGGATATGTAAAAAGATGTCCACTGTTTCAAAAAGAATACACCGAAGCTGGATCAAACACAGGAGCGCAGAGGCTTGCTGGGTTGAGAGAGACAAGAAATTCTGACTCCAAAGGGACCTTGCTCCTCCTGTCCCCATCACGGTTCGGGAAAATGCCACACAGTCAGAGAGGCTTAGGAGCGAAACTCCTGATGGAAAGTTTTGTTTTTTTGTTTTGTTTTTTTTTTTTTAAAACTTATTGTGCTACTTAACCTTTCCAGCTACTTCTTCCTGACTGCCATGCTATACACCAAAGCTAGGAGGAAAAACCCAAATCACAATTCAGCCCTTCTCGGGCCATTCAGCGGGAGCACAGAACGGGAGCCTGGTGGAAATGGATGGTCTCTGAGAACTGACATCTACGACCATGCAATTTAGACAGCAGAGATGTCCGCTTCCAGTGGAAATAAGAGAGGGCTTTCGAAGGAAAATACCACTGCTTCAAAGGAAAGTCATAGCAAGTGACCCAAATCGACCAACTCCAACGGAGCCAAACTGGTGAGCTAGCACAGGGATGGCTGGCATTCTGCAGTGTCTCTGCCTCAGTTCCCAAATAATTAAGTTCACTGTTTAAAGTGGTCTTGCTTGTGTCCAGCACCGCCTTCTTATTGGTCACACCCAAGAAGTCCATGAAAGATGAGCGAATTTGCGGAAATACCACTGAGGACATATAGCGGTAATACAAGAGAGAAGACAGCTCCCTGAAATGCTCTAAACCCAGGCATTAGAAGGAGAGAAGCACAATAATTTTGTACAGGTATCTCCTTCTTTTTTTCTTTTTTTGAACAGGGCCTTTATTAACGTAAAAGATTTACCTTAAATACATCAGTAATTTTTTTTTTCAAACAAGTTAACTTCAAAAAAAAAAAAAAAAAAAAAAAAAACAAAAAACAAACTTCATCCCATCACCCCAAGAACTCTCTCAGCAGAGCTCCTGGAGAGTCCATTCCCAAATTAGATTTCTTTACAAAGTCTTCTAATATCATTTCCCATCACCTTAAACAACGCACCGCGAAACATCATACAAAATTCCACTAGTGGCCATTTTTCAAGGTACAAGGCAACTCACACCTTCGGGGACAAAACTGCAAATTAGAAAGAGCCCTGTGACCCAAGTGCGCATCTTCTTAATTCCTACCACTCATGGGCTTGGTGGGGAAGGAGCCACGCACTCACCTGTCTTTGTAGTTGATCACAGTATCAATGATGGCGTTCATCTGCTTTGTTAATTTTGGGGGGTTTGGTGACAGTTTCTCAGCTGGAGGGCGGCCTCTTCTTTTCTTTGCTTTTTCCACATCTTCCTTCACGGGTTCTTTATCCACATTTCTTCGTCTCTTCCTCTTCTTCAGCCGTACTTCCTCTTCCATTTCTTCCAAATTGCCGTCTTCGATGGCCTGTTGAAGCGGAAACGAAGGAGGAAAGAGATTCAAGTAAGGAAATAACCAAGACAAATCTACCCATACCTTTACAATGTAAGAGGCAGAGACACATGCATTTTGAATAATTAGAATAAAATGATACTCACTAAAACTAAAAGTAACCAGCCATCTATCAAGAAAGAAAGAGAGAAAGAGAGAGAGCCACCACCATACTAGATAAAATACATTTTTAACCTAAGTCTATTGTAAGGCCTAAATCATTAATTTTTTAAAAAAAAAAGGATGGCAGATGTTAAAGTATCTATACATTCAAGAGCTTGCATATGACTGACTCCACATAAAATTTATCTCGATATAAGCAAAATACTCTAAAGGCGTCATTATTGCCAGGACAGTAATGATAAACAAAACCAGGGGCACATGAAGAAAATAAAATAATCCCCTAAGAATGTATCTCTGCAGTCACAAGAGCCCCGACCTTTAAGCTTTTACACCAATTTATTCATGAGTCACAACATAAATCAACGATTCCATCCAGATTTTTGTTCTAACGTAGAAATGAGTAAACGGGAACAGACAGGAAGGATGAAGCCACACTCCTTGGTAGAAGCAGTGAAATCATCCGCTAGAGAAAACACACAACTCACAAACAGCAAAAGCACGTTTCTCCAATTACCTGCAAACGCTTGCTTTAACCCAGAGCCAGCAGCACTAATACAGAGAGATAATAAAATAGCTATAAAAACGGCCAGGTGTGAAGGGGACCTGTTCAGAAAAGGCTAAAAGAGCCACGTGACAGGACCCACAAGTTCAAACTTTTCTTTTTCTCCTGGTAAGTCTCGAAACTTATTAAGAAAAATTAAGAGACAAAAAGGAAAAAAGAAAAAAAGGGGGGGGAACAGACAAAAGAAAATCTGACCATGGAAAAGAAATTTTCTCTTAAAAAAAAAATTTTTTTAAATGACACTTTGAGATTGCTTTCTCACACAAATAACTGGAGTTGCTGCTTGTGCCTCCGGCCTCTCGCTATAGCCTCCAGTATGGAAATGCTAATCAATCCTCCCCTCGCTGAAAGAGCTCTAATCATAAGGCAATTACCTTCATTTCTCTACAGCACCAAACATGGCTAATATTTATGATCATGTGAGTATAACAATCAATATAAAGAGTGATTACAGCGCAGACATAATTTCTTTCACTTATGTACAATGCCTCCTGAAAAAGAAAGGTTTTGTGAAGAAAACCTGCTACAGAACACAACACAACCTGGCATGTTAAAAATGCCAGTGGGATAAAAAAAAAAAAAAATGTTTCCAATGCACTCTCCAATGTGCTAATCCACAGAAACAACATGCACACAGACAGAATCCTAAGGGACAGCCTGAGCCAGGCCTTAATAATCAAAAGACATTTTCCATCACGATTCTACGGTGTTCAGTTAACCACTATGAAGGAGGCGAGACCTGATGAGTTATGAAGAAAAAGGAGAAAGAAAGAAAAAAAAAGCTCCCCATTATTCCATTAATATTCATTTGCCTAAAAGCAGGACACCCACTACACAGCTAAACACACTGCAGCTAAGCAAAGAGAAGACAGAGAAATTGTCCCGCATATCTTGGGGGCTGAACATGCTAATCATAAATACAGCATGCAAGCCCGTCAACAGTTAATGGTACTGCTCTCCTCCAGCACCCAGCTGCACACAGAAAGACGGAGAACACCGGCTTTTGATGTGTTACACACCTACACATGCCTGGGATGTAGTTTCTACTGAATCTTCAAGACGGCAACGAAAAAGGATATTTACCTTACCACTATCAGCAGGCCGGCTATCGGAAATCACAGTTAGTGGGGACAAAATTAACAAGCCAGCAAAGCAGCGAGCTGCTAGTCTCTTCATCAGCTGATCAGGAAAAAAAAGAGAGCTGGGAAAGGCTATGTTTTCATATACAAGTAATTTTATTTTACTGAAAATTTAATACTGGAAGGATTGTGGATACTCAAATCTGCTGTTTCATTCTACCTACGACCAGGCCCCAAGCCTTCCTCCTCCAGCCTGTTTTAATATTGACAACTACTTATCATATTGTTCCCCCCCCTTATTATTCCAGGCGGCAGAATTAGAGATTTTAGCTCAGGTGGTTTCTGATTCTTGCTTGCATTTTAACAATTAAGCCAATAAGAAAACAAATGAATATTTAAATGTATTTTTAAAAGATTAAAGCAAGATATGCTTTTTGTTGTATTTTATGCTTCATCTTAGTCGGGTTTTTTTTTTTTCCTTTTTTTTTTTTTTTTTTTTCAGAAAAGATCTGCTGCGGGTTTGGAGCAGTCTAAAACGATTTTTAACACAGGAGAAAAACACCTCTCCCCCCCCAAACTAAATGCATGTAAGTAAGAGCGAGGTGCATGGTCTCAGCTTCCTGTATTTTAATACAGTGTTATTTTTCTCTGTAAAGAAAATCCTGAATAGCTGTGATACTTCACTTTCGGTTTTCAGACTGCAAAAATTTTTCATTGTTTTTCTTTTCAGTGGTTTCCGTGCGGAGGGGGGACGTGCTGAGAAGAGTATTTCTGCTCTAAACCCCCTCCCCACTTAATTCTGGAAAAGGGGGAGCAAAGCTTAAGCCTGGGATATTTGGACTTTAAAATCTCTGCGTCTGTGAGTACCTAAGAAGGGAAAAACAAATTAAATTGCAAACAGAACTAGTCAAACAAATTTTTATTACAGCTGCTAATACTGCAGATTCTTATTAAATTTAGGTTCTGGAGTTAACAGGAGAACACACAAAGTACTGACCATTATTCCCCTTAAATTAAGGTTTTTATGCAGGAATGCAGAGAGCTACAAAAAAATCTTCCCTCCTCCCCAAAGACCCGGAACACATCTCTATGCAGGGTTCAGGTTCTGTGGTTTCTATGGGAAATCAATTCCCTCCATATTTCCCAATGCTTTTCGTACTTCAAGAGTTAGACTTAAGATTTCTCTTGCATGTAAGGGAAATTACGGGGGCTTCTCTGCTTTAAAAAAAATATTATTTGTTAAGCTAGCTCAACGGACAACTTAGCTGGGGGGGGGGGGCGGTATCAAAAAAGAAAAAAAAGGAAGAAAAGAAACCAAACAAAAACAAAACAAAAAACTTGCTACACAAAGCTAAAAGTATTACCCCCAGAAAGAATTCCCTTCCAAACCTTTTACCAGCACAATAATGAAATAAATCACAGGAGCAAACCCCCAGTTTCCGACTGGTGACGTGTTGCGCACGAGTGCGAGCCCTAACTCAACATACAGACGGCTCCCATGCTGAACTGCCTCTAGATTTAATGAAGTGAATAGGAAGGAAGTCGGGGGAAAAAAAGTGTACAAATAAGAAATTAACACTTTCCTTCCCTACCTAAATGGTGAGGCACAACTACAGGGAAGTTTGGTGAGGTACCTCTTTCCTTAAAGGCACACTGCACTCATGTGGCTCCGGATGTCACGAAAGAACCCCATATGGTGCTAAAAAGGCCCGGCCAAGTTAAAAGAGTTAAGCATACTTCAGCCTGCGGGTGTGCGTGTGCGTGTGTGCGTGTGCGTGTGTGTGCCTGCCTGCTTTCTTTCTTTCTTTTTTTTTTCCTGAATGAAGCTGGAAATTACGCCTTCCTCCACTGGATGGCAACCTTCTTCCCCCCACCCCCTTCCTTTCTCGCTTTCCTTTCTTTCTTTCAATTTTGCTCAAAAGAAAAAAAAAATACGTTTTCACGAAACAGGATGTGCATGCAGAAGCAAGGGAGGGACAGGCTTGCTCTCCAATGATTCTTAAGAAAGCAGCAGTTCTGATGAAGATGGGCAGGAGGCGGCCATGCAGGAACAGCCGCTCTGGAGCAGACACTGGACGCTTGCAAGCACATGGCAGCCGCGGTAACCGGCCACACGTGCTGGCTTCCATCGTGGCTCTCTGTCATCCTGACACACGCCAACTACATCTCCCACTGAATGACGGCAGGTCTAGAAAGCAGGCATTATGCTCCTTCTCAGCTGGGAGTGGGGTGGGGGTTTGAGGTGGAGTTACACGTGACGTCCCCCCATCACAGCGAAGCGAATGCGCAATTGTGAATAGGTAAACAGGGGCATGTGAACAAAAAGGCAATCTGCCCATTGTTCCCACACTTGCCTCTAAATGCACCAGATAGCGTGGCAGGGCCCCCTCACCATGCCCCCCCATCTCTAGATACATACAGCAATTATGGGAATCACTAGACTATCAATGGGGGGGGGCAAAAACAAAACAAAGGGAATGTTCTGACAGTAAATCTGATATTTGTTGTACCCCATCCCTAGTACGAATTTCTCTTTTTCCCCTGGGTGGTGGTGGAGGCTCCTCCTTTAGGGACTCTAGTTGGGGGGATGGGGGCGTGAGAGAGGGGAGTGGGGGGCGTGGAGGGTGGGGGGGCGGGCAGAAAGAATGAAAGAGAGACAGAGACAAGACATATACAGAGGAGACACAAGACATACATATACACAGAAAGAGACAGACAAGACACACACATACGGGGGGGGGCAGGGAAGGAGGGAGGGAGGGAGGAGAGATACAGAGAAACAAAACACGCATACATGGGGGGGGCAGAGCCTCTGCATTACAGAAAGGATGTGAAGAAAAACTACAAAACAACTAAATAGCAGTGTTTATGGGGACAATTCATATCTCCAAAGCTGTGGGTAAAATCCCGAGAGGCTAAATCAGGTTCCTTCAGCCCCAAGACCCTGACCACTAGGAACACAGACATGATTCCCAAACCTGAAGAGTAATGCTAACAACCAAAATGTAGAATTTTCAAGAGAATTTACAGTTCCATCGGGAGGCACGTTCTTATAATATGAAATAGTAACAACAAAACTGTCTTTCCGTCACAGGGTGTAAGAGCGCGCGGGTGCTAGATCTCCAGACCTAGGACCTAGACCAACAGCTAAGGTTTCGATTATTATCATCTCCAAAAGCAAAGACTTAAGAAAGGTGTACATAAAACTGAATACCCTCCAGGGAAATCCTCCAGACAAATACTGCAAGCTGCCACTCACAGGACAGGAGCTCAGTGATCACCTGGGCTGCAGGGTTGGGGCCAATAAAGGAGCCCTGCTGTTGACAGCTGCATACGATTTGCCATGGACTTCACTTTGCTGACATGTGAATTTAAAATGGTGAGAAACAAACCTTCTGTATGTAATCTTACTAAAAGAAACGGCTTTAAAAAGTCGAATCCTCTGCATGTTGAGAAGAAGAATCCCAACAACTGCAGGCCCATCCGTGTCGCCACCGCCTCAGCACAAAGCGCGTGCTACAGGGACATTTTTGGCTATTTTCCCATGGAACTCACATCTTTCAGTACTCTAACAGGTGGCTCGTTCAGTCTTGTCCTGCCCAGTGACTATAAACCCTCTCAAGAAGCCCTACTTATCCGGTTACCTCCAACCGTTGTTCCTGAGGAAATGCCCACTGATGTAAGAAAATACCCACACAGAGAGCATACCTGTTCTCAGATTGCCTGTTTGCTAACAAACGCCCCTCGCATTGTCAAGAGATGTGTTAATCTGAAGCCCAAGCAGCTCACAAAATGGGATTCTACCCACATGATGGTAGAATGGAGACTGTGACATGATGGATGGATGGATGGATGGATGGATGGATGGATGGATGGATGGATGGCAGGCACATTTGTTCAATGGGCAGACCCCCATTTATTGAAGACAGGTGTGGGCATGGAGCCCACATTGGTCTTGAACTGGTCATCATCCTGCCTCAGCCTCCAGAGTGCTGGGATTATGGCTTATTTTGCGAGCATTTGTTGTCAGACAACTTGAAAGTCACCTGTACTTGCAGCTCTCCCTGACCTGGACTAAAATGCTGGCCCTCAACCTGGATGGGAAGCAAGCAGTCGTGGCATACTGCCTTTTCTGATACAGTGAGTTTTCTAATTTCTGTTCAACAGCCTCAGGTCACTATGAGAGCCAAGTGAACCAAGGTATTCCCTGGTGGCATAGGAGGCCATTTAAAGAGCTGGGGTGGATGCAGGGTAACAAAGAAAGCCGAGGTATGTAAGTACATCATTTCAGTGTGGAATTGAAAACAGGAAAGTTAGTACAGGAAGAGGAAAAGCTATCCCAGGCCACCAAATCCACGAAGAACCCACTCACAGGCAGAGTGTGATGACACACACTTGTGATCTCAGAACCCTGGGAGACTGGTCACAAGTTTAAGGCTGTTTAACCCTGTGCTACATGCCATGACACCCCCTCATCCTCCCCCATTTCACCCCACCCCCACTTTTGAGCAGTTTGAAGCTCAATGCTCTACTCAGGAATAACTTTTTATGGACAGACACTTCCAAAACGTCTGGTCCCAAGGACCCCACCAAACACACAAGACCATTGAGACTGAACTTATAGCCAGGCACATGCAGTGTCCCAACTTATGGAGCAGAACAAAAGAATCAGAGAGTCTGTCACCCTGAGAGATCCTTAGAGGAACAATGGGCAACAAGAAATGCTGTTCAACCTTTGTGTCCCAGGACCTCTGATCCAGCCACTACCAAGTCACACTTTGCTGAGACCTCTGCCCATTTTTCCCCTGAGCTCTCCAGGAAGGCCTAGGTCATCTCTAGTTCAAGGAAAGACAAAGAGCAGGGTTTTTTTGGTGTAACAAGTCATTGCTTACTGAGGGTAACTCTCATTAACAATGACAGGAAAAAGTGCATTGATTAAGATTGTAACCACACTTGGAGATTACCCAGGAAGATACACCAAGACACCTTCACAAATGCGAGGCTTGTGCCAAACCATCTCTACCAGGTGTCTCTGGGCTGGGCTGGTCCAGGAGAGTTACTGAGCCCTGATCCAGGGTCACATTTTACTACCACATGACAAGTTCTCCTGCCGAGGCACTCACTCATTGGGGATGAAAGCATTAAAGCAACGAGCCTGTGCTAAGAATGGGGCACTTGTTCTGCTTGAATCAGATGCAAAGAATGCTCATGAATAGCCCAATAAGGAGGGAGGAGAACACACACATAAAACAACACAAGACATCAAAGTGTAGTGGTCTGAGGCTCTCTGAGAGAGGAAAGCCCCAGCCTCAACCCCAGTAAATCTTAAGCTATAGCAATGCCACTAAGGCTCTTTCTGTTTTTACGTTCGGGTTTGTATCTGTTCTTTGAGGAATTCACTCAATGTGCTTCGAATGTATACACTCCTTTCCCCAACTTAGAAGAGGTTCTTCTACAATCTTTATGTCATTATAGTTTTCCGTCAGTAAATCAACTAACTTCTGCACTTTTGCCTGAATACCAAATTGTCTGGGAATTATTATCACTGTGGTCTTCCATCTAGAGGAGAATGCTCAATGTGAGCCACAAGTAGCTTCCTGTTCCTAGTGCAATTTAAATGGGGGAAAAATAATGTTTTGATGTCTTTACTGGGATTTTACAGCAGTCGGTCTATTTCTAGATGGGGTGTGCGGTACCTCCACAGAGGTCCAGGACTCCTGCAGGCATCTCAGATCTCCTAACACAACCACTTTCGCATTCTGAATTACTTCTTGTTTCTTCACTCTGTACTTTCACCGTTAGTGTCTAATCCTCTCTTTTGACAATGTTGGTAAACTAGGACACGGGTCTATGACTGGGAGACAAGGAGGCGAAGTCCTTCGAGGCCTCACATGTGCCAGTGGCCAATTAGACATAGACAAATCAGCAGCAGCTTTCAAAGAGTAATGAGCCTCATATTGAGGCTCAATTCACATTCACCGTGAATTACAGCTGAAAGGCTAGCTACATCTGTACGTTATACACAACAATTCATAACTGCTACACCCATAATTATTTGATCCAAAATCCATCAATTGGGGTCTTAATCCCCAATACCTCAGAATGTGGAGACAGGACCTTTGGAGGGGTAATTAAGACAAAATGAGCAAGATGAAGTCATATGAGTGAGCTCTGATCCTATAGGACTGCTGTACACAGGTACACACAGGACCGTCATGGGGAAAACAGATGGGTGTCTCCAAGACAGAAAGGGGCTCAGAAGAAAACCAAAGATGCCACACCTTGATCTAACATGGTCAGTCGCCAGAGCTGTGAGGAGTGCCAATGGTTTAAATCATAGTCTGTGGTATGCTGTCATGGCTAACTGATACAGTATGGCAACTGAAATGTCCTGTTGGGAAGTCGTGCTTAATTGTGCCACCATGATGGCAATGTGTACCTACTGGCACAAAGCGAGTCACATGTGTGCACACCCCTTTGAGGAAGTGATGACAACCTTTGTCTTTCTGGCCGTTCGTTAGGCTAAGAAGAATGGCTCACATACTCCATACCTGCTGCCTGGGCAGTCATGTCCTAAGGCGGTCAGCTTCTCCCTGCCCCTGTCTCACCCAAAGATCTCTCGTTTCCAGGGTGTTCTGGGGGTTTCTAAATAACCTAAGTAAGAGACTGGATGCTGCAGGTGTTAAAAAATACATCCATGGGAGGAGAGGCTGAATGGGGTGGCACCAAAATACATCCATGGGAGGAGAGGCTGAATGGGGTGGCACCAAGGCCAGAAAAGTCATGAGTTGAAAACATGACTAAATAGAGAACATACAAAGCAAAGAAGAGGAGCTGCTCCCAGAAGGACTGGAATTCCTTACATACAAAACCATGCATCTATTGAGGCTGTGCCTAGATAAAAACAGGTCCATACACAGACACACACACACACACATACACACACCCCTATTCATATATTACTGGGGCTCCCGGACAAGGAAGATTAGAGGTCCCACACTTCTTGCTCAGTATATTGAGATAATCTACTTACAACATATTAAAATAATCGATTACTCATTAATTGAGATAATGTAAAGTATGACTGTCTTAATAAAGCCATAAATTGTGGGTCTTGGTGAGTCATACATATAAAGCAAACAAAACTTGATCTCTACTAAAGTTTAAAATTCATCTATAATTCTGAAGTACAAAGAAAGAAGAGTCTGAATTAAATGTGACTAGGTCTTGCTAAGAAACACATGACCCTTGAAACTTGTATGGCCTCTGCTCCTTGTTGGTACTCTAATCCTCAGCAGAACTAGTAAGTGGGCTTGCTATGAGTCTATAGTAGAAGTCAAGGTGGGGAGAATGAGGTAGCAGATACGACACCCAAAGCAAAGTTAACTAAAGTTTACTAAAAAACCAAAGTCAACACTCAGTGACTGGCAAACACCAACAAACATACCGACTGGCTCTAAATGCACAGAGCAAATGCCCCTAAAACACATTTCAGAAATGGGCCATCTGGAGGTTTTGAGGGTACACACCTACCTATCAGTAATACTGAAGACAAGGGACTGCGGCATTGACCTCTGAAGATCCTGTCCCGGCAGAGATCGTCTTGCCAGTCTGTCTGACTCAATCCACAGACACATTCCCGAATGTGCGGACACCAGAACCGCAGAATTTCTTTTGGGGTTACATAAATTAATGAAATGTAATTGTGGAAAGCAGTGAGGTTCCCGGGCTGGCAAGATGGTAAAATTGTTTGCCTCGAAGTCTGATGACCTCAGATCTCCTCGGGATCCCACATGAAGATAGGAGGAAAGAACTAACTCCACAAAATTGTTCCCTGACCTCTGCACACATACCATGGCACATGTGCATCCCATACATCATACAAAAATGCAACAGTAATGAATAAAGAAATGATAAGATTCTCATTTCTAAAAAAGGTGACCACACACTCAAAGATTCCAAAAGAAGTGTGTTACTTTTAAAAGTAATACCAGCATTGGACCAGGCGAGGCTTAACTGTTGTAATTTGGGAAGAGTCTGTATTCAGTGAGCTTTGTTAGCATCAGTTTCTCACTTGCTCTAAAAACACCCAAGCTGGGAATCCTAAGCAACACATCATGGCTATTTTCCTGCAGGGAAGACCACAGAGTGTTCTAGTCAGCAGGCCCAAAGGGGACCTGAGCTTCCCTCGGAGCAAGAGGGCAATAGGATGCTCCTGAGTTCCTAACTTACTGCCGCACTTGCAACAGTCCACCTGTGACCCCCTGCTGGGCCGCATTCATCTACCTTGTCTCAGCTTCCCAGGTGCTTGCTCTGACCCTGTACTTGCTTCTGATTGAGCAGTTAGGAAGATCCCTTTGCTCCTTTAGGAATAAAAAAAAAGGGTCACATTACCCTGCCATTTGGTCCTTTTTTTCTTCTTTATAGAATGCTATCATAAGACCTGACACATAGACACTATGTCTGCTGACCCCAAAGGCTAAGAATCTAATCAGGTATGAGGCACATTCCATTGGCCAGGTCCTAAGTCTTCTTCACCTTCTTCTTCTGCCCTTCATCTTCCATTCCTTTCTTCCAGTCGGCTTATTAAGTCCAAACTCATGTGCTTCTAAGCCAAAGAGTTAAGATTACCCAATCTCATAAGTCATCATTCCCTCCATGGCCTGCGTGGTCCTTGCACCCTCAGAAGTCCTATGCTGAAATCCTACCCCCCAAAGTCAATAGCGCCAGCTTTGTGAAAACTGGGAGGTTATTAGTTCATGAAGGAAGAGACTCTGTGGTGGCTCCAGTGTGCTCCCTTGACCCTCCTACCACAAGAGCACACCTATGAACAAGAGGCAGAACCACCACATAGCATCTTCTGTGACTTTAAGAAGATTCCTTTAGCCTCCAGAGCTTTGAGAACTAGACTGTTATTATACATAGCATACATAGCTTGAGGTATTTCGTTATAGGAGTCTGTATACCAGCAATGTAAATATTCTTCATGCAACAGGAACATGGAATCCAATGTCTTCCAATAGTAGATTGTATTCATTCCCAACTTGGAGATTCCCTCTCTCACTCCCATCCCTAAGACATAGTATCCAGCGTATATGCTGTAGCTATTGCAAATGCTAAGTCAGAAACACAAGGCTTCCATCTTCTCACAAACAGTGCTGATATCGTACCACCTTCCCTTACTGCTAAACTTCTATTACTGCACTAACGAATCCACTTTCTGAAAACACAGAGCACTTAGGAAGCCACAGTTCTTTTTTTCTTTCTCAAATATCTCTGATTCCCACTCCTCTAGCCTTTTCTTATTTTGCTCCCCACTTGCGCTGTTCCCCTTCCTGCACTGCCAGTCTTGTGTTCCCCTGCTTTATCTAACCATAGTTTTCCAACCTTACCTGAAATTCTCCAAGTTTTTCTCTGGCTCTCTCCCCCCATTTCTATACATGTTTCTCTGGCTCTCTCCCCTGTAGAGAGGAGCTGCAGGCAGGCCTGTTTTTCATCCCTCCCAGCTCCCGCCTGGCTAGCTTAGCCCTGGAAATAACAACACACAAATTGTATTCCTTTAAACACTGCCTGGCCCGTTAGTTCTAGCCTCTTATTGGCTAATTCTCACATCTTGATTAACCCATTTCTAATAATCTGTGTAGCACCACGAGGTGGTGGCTTACCAGGAAAGATTCAGCATGTCTGACCTGGCAGCTGGCTCCATCACTTCTGACCCAGAGAGGAGAGGCATGGAGATTGCCTAACTTCCCTTCTTCCCAGCATTATGTTCTATTTACTCCGCCTACCTAATTTTCTGTCCTATCAAAGGGCCAAGGCAGTTTCTTTATTAACCAGTGAAATCAACACAAAACAGAAGACCCTCCCACATCACTCCCCCATTGACTATAAACATGCAGGCATATGAGGCCAGTGGCTCAGAGACCAGAGCAGATACCTTAAGGAAGGAATCCATGTCCTCCATCAGTTCGTAGGGAGGCTCTTACTGATTCTCGAGAGTTTGCTGTCAAAGTGCACAAAGGCAGGTCCTAGTGGAACACAAGCTAAGTGCATCAACCTACTGGGAAGGCTGTCAATCTGGCTGCTCGTGGAGAGAGGCTCCTGAGTAGCTTGGACACAAATCCACAATTTTTTATATGCGGGTGTCTTTTAACCAGCCACTAACTAACTAATGGAGGTGTTTGAGCATGTCCCCCAATTCTTAGGATGGATAGATAAATAGAATAAGTGTCCTGAGGAGATCCAGTTTACCCAAAATCTGTGTCACCTGGATTTCTTTTTGGAGCTACCAACTGGAATTTCTGCATCCTACCCAGCACCTGAAATGATTTTTATCATTTTCTTATCAGCCAACTAAAACAAGACAGATAAACAGGGCTAGAGAGGACCCAGGTGTTGCGGGATAATCTTTTTGTACACTGTGAAGATGTGTCTGTCTGTCCTCACCTGCCTAAAGCACCTTCTGATTGATTAAATAAAGAGCTGAATGACTAATAGCTAGGCAGAGGGCATAGGTGGGATTTCTAGGCAGAGGCAGAAACTCTGGGAAAAATCTGAGGTGGGAATTTGCCAGCAAAAACGAGGAGAAAGTCGGACATACGGTACTGAGGAGAGGTAATGAGTCACATGATATAAACAGGTTAATTTAAGTTGTAAGAGCTAGTTGGGAACAAGCCTAAGTAAGGCCAAGCTTTCATACTTAGTAAGAAGTCTCCATGTCATTATTCAGGAGCTGGCAATCCAAAGAAAGACCTATGTAGCAAGATTTCTTATTGAACTATCTTTGGACGGCCAGACCACAAATAATGACCCAGAGACTTCTTATTCATTATGAAAGGTTAGCCTGAATTTAGACTTTCCCTCAACTAGCTCTTATAACTTAATTAACCCATATTTTTTAAATCCATGTTCTACCACGTTGCTCTGTTACTTCTCAGTACAGCACGTTAGACTTGTCAGCTGGTGAAATCACACACCTAGATTCCCCCTCCCAGTTCCTCTCTGCCCAGAAATTCCCTATTTTCTCCTGTGTAGCTGTTGGCCACTTAGCTCTTAATTAAACCAATCAGAAAGTACCTTAGGCAGAGACACATCTTCACAGTATAAACAAATATTTCACGACAGACCCGTTACAGCCATGGTTTTAGCTTACCCTGCTGACACCCATCCCATTTTAGTTTGGTTATTTTAACAGGTACTTGTATATTCTTCTGTCCTGTTTTAGCTTTACAGGTTGAATGACATTTAAAAAAAAAATAGCTGGGCGGTGGTGGCACATGCCTTTAATCCCAGCACTTGGGAGGCAGAGGCAGGCGGATCTCTGTGAGTTCGAGACCAGCCTGGTCTACAGAGCTAGTTCCAGGACAGGCTCCAAAAACCACAGAGAAACCCTGTCTCGAAAAAACAAAAAAAACCCAAAAAAACAAAAAATAAAAAATAAAAGATTCAGCCCAACAGGCAATGCTGCTATCTCTGAGCTGAGAAGCCGTGAAGTCCTCAGTTCAAAGGCAGAGCAATGTCTGTATCGTGACTGAACAAACACAGTGGAGGGCAGTTAAGGGCTGAGCTTCCCAGAAACAAAAGAAACCATAGTGGAGACACTGGCCTACAGGTACAAAATGCCCAGAGTCCAGCTGCTTAGCAGAAAGAAATCCACAAGGAGATTCTCTGTAGTTGTGATGAAGCTAACAGTCCAGAGAGGTCTCATATCCAGGAGGCTCTCTTGATGCTCTCTCTAGGCTGATACAGTGAAGGTTTTCACAACCAATCATTTCCCATCTGCTTCAAGCCCTGCTTTTCCAACAGGAGGACAGAACACATCGGCCAGGTGATCATCAACAGGGGTGGGAACCACTCATCTCTTACAAAACTTAGATATGCATTATCACAATAAAAAAGACAGCGGACGCAACACTGAACATTCACTCAGCAGATACTCCTGACACGAGTTAAGAAGCAAGATCCCACACCTTGCTCCAGGCCTGAGAAGTGTAGGTCTTCATCTGTGAAATGGGAGAAATCATATCGATTCCGAGTCCTTTGGGATTAAATGGTGGCATAGATTTACATCATCTAGCCTGGCATTGTTTGACACAGAGAAAGGCAGGAAGGAAAAGAACCCAGAGAATGGGCCTGATTTGGCTCAAAAGCAGCCCTGTGGGTGTGACTCAGTGATAGAACACGTTTTTTAAAAAATGCACACACATACACACACATTTAATCCAAGCACTCTGTAATGTGGTGGATCTCTGTGAGCTGAAGAACAACTTGGTCTACAAAGGGATCTCAAGATCACATAGAGAGACTCCGTCTTAACAAACAAACAAAAACAACGACAAAAGCTAAAAAAAAAAAAAAAAAAAAAAACCAAAAAAACTTTGGGAATGAGTTTTGGTTAAGAATTTAGTCTTTGGAAGAAGAGGGTATGTTTTACACACTTTCTAACAATTAGAAACAAACAAGAATAAACTCACCAGCTGTATAACATAAGGGAGGGAAAAAGCACTTTGAAGGGAACACAGGCACCCTGTAAGACACTAGAGCCCTATTCAGGGGCAGGAAGAAAAGCCATTTTTCCAGTGTAGAAAGGCATGTCATTGCACATCCTTCAGTGGCCCTAAACGCAAAAGTAGTCTGCTGGCACCAAGTGTCTGTAAAAGCAGGCTTTCTCCTGGCTAATACCACCAACAGGCTGAGGCTTGATGGGCATCTTAGGTGGAGCTGACTGGGGCTAATGCCAAGGGCGGAGCCTCACAAGAGCTTGAGAACAACCTGGAAGCAATGCCACCCAAATGGCCTTTGAATAGGATTTCCCCTTGGCTCTTTCTCCAGTACACACAAAGGTCAGAGAGATGATATTCTCTTTTCTTCTGCTTTTCTGTAGTTTACTCTTGTTTGTTTGTTTTTAAAGATGGGGCCATGCTCACATCTCTTACATAAACAGCACAGAATTCGTACATGACCTAGGCACAACTGCTCAGCCTAAAACCAGGGGCAGTCAACCTACCCACTTTTAGTCTCTAATCAGATGCAAATGCTATGAAAATGGCTGTTGTACCACATTATTTAGGGAACAATGACAAATGTCTATATTCAGTACAGATTTTTTTTTTTTAAAGCATTCTGATCTATGAGTGTTTGAGTATGTGGATGTGGACTCTGTGAACATCATGGTTGTCTGTACCATGGCACTAAAGCACTGAGTTTTTATTTTTTACATGAATGCAAATGGATTTGATCTTGATAAGTTAGGGGACAACTTGATGTTTTCAATGAATACAATAGATCTACTTAACATCTTTAACATCTGGCATATACTCTACCAGGCAGTAGTGGGCAAGGGATTTAAAGGCGTCTAGGTGAACTAGACAATCCCAGCTCTTGGTCTGTACAGAATTGATGAAGTTCCAATTCCCTGTAAGAAGTGGACCCTGGGGCAGCAGCTTCCCCCTTACACCATGCTTTACCATGTTGGCATCTTACCTCATGGCCTGTTACAGCATAGAACTGGTCTCACTTCTGCAAATGTCATGTTTACCATAACCAGGATGTCTCTGAAGTCCACACAGGGGATTGGTTACTAAGTCTACAGTCACAACGGAGCACCCTCAACGGTCAAGAAGAACAACAAGGAAATGTCTCTGAAAGCTGGTCCCTGAGAACTCAATCTCACAGAACTGGAGGTGGCCCAAGACAAGTCTGAATCATCCCTCCTGTGATCACCAAAGGCAATGCTCCAGTGTACAGACAAGGAAACTGAGTCACTAGGTGGTGATCCAGCTGTCTGACCCACAGTCTCCAACTAGACCATAAGAAGCCACCATAGCGTAGAAGAAGAGTAACTAGCAGTCTCCACAGGATCAATTTTTAAAATAGTCTTTGTAAATAGATTCTATAAGATTCAAATGCAAGATAATCTTAATGCATGTGGCCGTCATTTTACAGCACTAGTAGAACAAAACTTAACCATGCCAAACTAATGCTGTTACCCAGTGGGAGATTTTTTTTGTACTGTACTAACCATTTCTTAAGAAAACAGGTCCTGTAAGCTGATCCCATTGCCAGTCCGTCAAAGGCTCTGCATATGAGCGTACCCACTGTGTGTTGGGAAGGATTACTTTGTAGATGTATTTTCAATAAAAAAAAGTAATTTTACATTTAAAAAAAAAAAAGAAAGAAATGTGATTTCTGTGATGTGGGCTCTGAGCAGCATGGTGACCTCCAAAATTCTATTTCAGCAGAAACGGCCGTACAAAAATCAAGCTTTGCCTAAAGCAAAATGTTGTGGTCCTGTCCATGGAGTTTCTTGATTCCTGCAATTCTTTCTCTAAAGGGAAGGAGGAAGGAAGCCATATAGAAAGCATCGTGGTGTTACTCTTTAAATCCACATACTCAAATGTGACTCCTGAACAGAATAAGAAGAGAAGCATCTAGTTCATTTAGCACTCGGTGTTTTTTAAGATGGTTGAGATTAATCTAGCTTTTGCAGAGGAGTCCCAGTTAGAAGGCAACTGGTGGAGAATCCAGCAGGACTTCTGGGAAGTAGCTGGGTGGAAGCAATGATGGTACTTTCTATGGATTTTTAAATAAACCTCACCTATGCTTTCTGAAAGGATGTTGGAGTCTTCAGGTTTCTGAAAAGTGTAAGGGCACGTCCATGTCAAAGTAACACGCCGTCAGGATTTTTCTCAGCAGGAAATCTTTATGAAGGCACGGATCACCAGGATCTCATTGGAGAGACACCGGCCATGCCTATCTACACCTGGACTTAGCAGAAAGAAAACGGAGCATTCTATCGGCTTTGCTGAAAGGATAAGGGCTGCAGCCAAACCTCCGCTCCTAGCTCTCCCTGCTGCCTGCACCACATCCATTTACTCGGGCTCTTACCAAGTGCTTGCTAGGAGGGTGGTGCTGCTCCAGCTTCCAGGATACATACACCAGGCTATCCCAGAAGCTCAGGACTGATGGGTGAGAACGGTAAGGTGTCCTTTAGGCAGTAGCAATGTCATGAAAACAATGTACCTTATCAGACAATAACAAGCACCATTCAGCAAGGGGGACCAGGGGCGGTCTCTGCTGAGCTCATCTGGACAAGGAGTGAAGACCTGGGAAGGAAAGTGCGCAGGACCAGAAGGACAGCCCTGTGGGAGGGCCAGATGCTTAAGAGTGAGGGAATGGAAGGCCATGACCTTATAGATCGCATACAGGTATTTGGGTTCTGCTCCCCAGTGGCAAACTACAGTGGGAGGGGGGAGATGCAGGTGGGGTGATCAGAGTACACATTCTTTCTAAAAGGTTCCTTCTGAATCCTTTGGACAACCCTCTAACATGACAGGAACTTGAACACATCACACACTCCCGTCTTCATTACTTTGCACCCAAGCTCCTGTTGCTTTTGTCAGTGAATGTGTGGGCTGTATTTCTCCTTCCCCGAATGTTGAACAGAGCTGACAGGTAATACACACCCAGCTGATGCTGTTGGAAAGTCTGGAGTCTTCCAACCACAGCGGGAAGACAAACCCAGACCTAAGAGACAGCAGCCCTTTTCCCCTCTACCAGTCCGAAGGTGAGGATGACGCTGTCGTGGTAGCGTTATGCAGAATACATGTTGTTTAAAGCCTGCTCGTTCCCTGAACGGTCACAAACCCATCTTTCCGCTTCTGCTACCCGTCAGCTTAGACCATGAAACCCAATATGGACAAGTCCAAAAGAACCACCATATACGGGTTGCCCATGCATGCTGCAGCATGGCCAAGGCATAGATTTCAGTTTTTCAAAAATTCTCACTTGCTGTAAGAGCCACTCTGCACCAGCCCTTGCAGGTGGCTAACTTGAAATATCATCGCTAAGAGCACCTCTCAAATGAGTTAATAAATTTGCTCTTAATTGCACTAATAAATTTGGACAGCTGTGACTGTGTAGAGTAACAACTTAACATACCGTCCACATCTGCCGCTTGCGTCTGCGCGCGCCGGTCCATACCGTCCACATCCAAACACATCTAGGGCTCAATGGAATCCATGTCCTGTGTATGATTACTGAATTGCATCTGTATTTACACAGTTCCTGTTCATGCGCTCATGAATGGCAAAGCTGGAGTGGATCATTATTTTTAAAATCGCAATAAACAGCAAAGCAACCCGAGCTTCCCGTGACTTCGGAGGTTTTCTTTAGACAACGAATGGAAAGGCTCAGCACATCAATGATGCAGATGGCCTACACCTTAGTTGGAGTTGCAATAACAAAACAGGCAGGGATGGGGCAGCCCACGGAGCAGGGAGGGGGTCACACTAATGTGATGATATGTCAACTTGACAGCACAGAGGGATGGCATGGCTGGCAATAACTATTCAGGAACATGTTTGTGAAGGTGTTTCTGAAATAAGATATAAGTTTACTTTTTAAGATTTATGTTTTATTATGTATACAGTGTTCTGCCTGCATATCAGAAGACAGAATGAGAATTATAGATGGTGAGCCACCATGTGATTGTTGGGAATTGAACTCAGGACCTCTGGAAGAGCAGCCAGTGATCTTAACCTCTGAGTCATCTCTCCAGCCCAAGAAATAAGTTTTTCAATGACTGTAACCATCAATGTGACTCTCTCTATCCAATCTACCGGTGGCTGGGGGAGAAAAAGAGGCAAGAGAAAATAAATGAAGATTCCGTTTTTCAGCCACGCAATTCGTCTTCTGCCCTAGGATACTGGGTACTGGATTCCCGATTTTCAGGCTCCAGAGTCCAGGACTTACACCAGTAATGTTCTTACCCTGGTGCCTGGGGTGTCAGATTTGAACTAAGTCACATCACTGGCTTCCCGGTGTCCAAGCAGACAGCCTCACAGGAGTCTCAGCCTCCACACAGTTGCTTTCTCAGTATTGCTCCTGCATTTTTCTTTCTTTCTTTTAGTGACCACAAAATAAGAGCTTACAAACAACATCCATGTACTTGTCATGCTTCCATGGGCTTGAAGTCTGAGAACTGTCTGCAATACAGGTAGTTTCTGGCTCCTTGGCCTTTTTCTGCCGGCAGGAAGTCAACTTTTTCTTGCCATCCTCACACTGGGGAAAGGCCTGTCAAAGACCACTTAAAGTAGCTGGCAGCAGGCCAGGGTCCACATGCTATGGTTGCTAGCCCCCATGTTCTTTCTGTAAGCACGGGCTATGGAGAAAATGGAAGTAAAGATCATTGGCTGAGTGAGTATAGGTTGACAAACAGTTGGGGCAAAACTAGACAGACCCAGCTAACTGCTGGCTGAATGAAGGTTGGCTGGCTTGAGTTGGAGAAACCAAATGCCGTCACCCCTTCACAGCCACGCCATTGCCATTCTCTTTCATCCCATCAGTAAGGAGGAGTCCCTTACTGTAGTCTTTCTCTTGTTGATCTAAATAAACCTTGTCTTCAGGGCACAACAGAATTACCCATTAGGGCTTTCTCTAAAACGTTCAAATATTTTTCTTACAAGCTAACTCTCCTATTTAGGATTCTGGCCTCATGGTAAAATATAAAATAATGGACAGGGGTTAATTCTAGATGTAAGAGCTAGCTAGCAATATGCTATAGTGATTGGCCAAGCAGTAATGTAATTAATACAGTTTCTGAGTGGTTATTTCAGGAGTCTGGGCAGTCAGGAACAAACAAGTAGCCTCCCTCAACGATAAAGTGGTACCGAAACCCTGGCAGAACTCACGGTTTATATTCTTAGGTCCCCAGGGGAAGTGGCCGTAGGAGGCAGCCTGTCTCATCCCATACAGATACTCAGACACTGGGAAAACAGAGTCCCCCTGCCCTGATTTACTCTCCCTAAAGAGTGCTGGCCCCAACCCTTACCAAGGATGAAGCCTATTTATTGGTTTGTTTGGGTTGTGTGGGGTTTTGTTTGTTTGTTTTCTGTTTTGTTTTATTTGAGACAGTCTTACTATGCTGCCTTAAGTGGGTTGGAACCTGATATACAGGCAAGGCTGGCTTCAAACTCAGGCATCTGCCCATCTCTAAGGAGACTTCAGTCATCTCACTTTATTGATTTTAAATAGGATAGATGGATGGATGGATGGATGGATGGATGGATAGATAGATAGATAGATAGATAGATAGATAGATAGATACATACATACATACATACATACATACATACATACCCCACAGGATTAAATACTAAATCTTGGTTTGAAAAAATAGACATGTTTCCAATTTTTTTTCTTATGCTACAGGAGTAAATGGAATTTTTTTCTTCATCTCAAGAGGATATGAACTTACTGGGTCTCCTTTGTACCTGTAGGACCGGGAGCAATTTTCCACTGTTATGTTTGAAGACTGAGTTTGACTTGGGAGCTAAATCCTGATTTCTAGCAATAAAATTCAAGACCAGAAATTCTAGACATTAAGGTTCAAAAAAAAAATCAATCATTACCACACAAGCTTTATTATTTATTTTAGTCAGCTCTCTGAGGACCGTTCCTTTTACTGAATTCACCCTGCAGAATTCTAACAGAAGGGAACATACTGGGGTCGAATGGCTGCTTAGAGCGATCTGGCCAGCAGATATAAAATAAAAGCGGTTGGAAGTTATTAAAATTCCTTTACTACTGTCAAATATTTCCCCCAAACAATTCGTGACTCTCAATGCCATTAATTAGTTCAGGACTTCCATCCTAAAGCAGAACCTGGGATGAGCTGAAGCCTAAGTCTGTTTTCTAGGGCCTTAGCTCTCCCTTGTGTATAAAAATGGAAATGCAGCTTGCTAGAAAATTCTGCCCCAGTAAATTGGATGACCTCATTTTAAAACTTCAATGCCATTAAAAAAGCAAAAGGTCAATTCTTTTAAGTCTTGTATCTTAAAAAACAAAGGAGATTATTTAAAGTAACAAACAAAAGCGGGGAAATACAAAAAGTGTTATATATATGTTATGCTTTAGATAAAGTAGCCAAGAAATCTTACTGGCATAAGATAAAATATTTTTAGAGGAAAACTGCATTTCCCAGAATCACAGATGTTCTCAGCCAAAATATAGCTGAGAGATTCCAGGCTGTCTCTGATCCGGGACGGCTCATACTTCATCCAGCCCAAACAGAGATGGCATCTTGTTTCAAATACTTCCAGAAAGAAGAGCCCACAGCCTACCTCTTCATACCTGTGAAATTTTATTACTTCTGATGTATTTGAGCAGAATTCCAAATATGTAATTTGAAATTCCCAACCACTTAGCTTTTTCTTGTGTTTTTTTTTTTTCTTTTTTTTTTTAGTTTTTCAACATGAGTTTTCCCTCTGTAGCCCTGGCTGTCCTGGAACCTGCTCTGTAGACCAGGCTTGCCTTGAACTCATAGAGATTTGCTTGCCTCTGAGGACTGGGATTAAAGGCATGCACCACCACCCACCCTACTTTGTATTTTTTTCTGGTACTTTATGATTGGAATCTTCAGGGACCCATCCGCCTTCTCCCATCTAGAGTTTGGCACTTCGACAGCCTGTGCTGAGCAGCAAAATACAGGGATCTCTCCAGTCTGTATATGTATGCTGGCATCCCACAGCTTTTAAAATGCCAAAGTAGGGTCCATGGAGAGGCTTCCATCTGATTTCCTGATTATGCCCCACTGTTATCGCCCTCAAGAGTCCTTCATTTTCTTTCATTTATATCAGGTTCTGAAAAAAGAAACCCCTCAAAGTCCTCTTCATGGGCAGCAGATGTGATCATGGGGAGCTCCATCTGGGTACAAAAATCCTGAGAAATTCATACTCTCTGGGAGCAGAGTTATCAAGAGAGAGGAAGGATGTGGGTGAGCCTCCTTTGCTCCCAGAAGCTCCTTTTGACACGGTATGGCTTCCGAGACGCTCCTTTTGACACAGTATGGCTTCCGACGATACCTGTGTTACTGAACAGCCTCATCGCCACCACATACAAAGTACTTACCAGGGCCTAAATACTCAGGGCATTCTTACAAAACGAAGGGCATTTCCCTTCAGTGCCGGGAATCTGCACAGACAACTTCATCCCCATGGTGTATAAAGACCCCACAGCAAACAGGCGACACCCTCAGGAAGTGTATAATGGTAGAGTGGAACTCCCCCCCCCCAATTTAACTCTTTATTGATTCTTTATGGATTTCACAAAGGATTTTTCTTCCTTCCCCCAACTCCCAGAGCCGAGGATCAAATCCTGCACTTGCTGGGCAAACGCTCTACCACTGAGCTAAATCTCCAACCAGTTAAATTAATTCTTAAAATTATTAATCAATTAGTTAATTAATTAATTATACATCCCAGCCAGTTTCCCTTTCCTTCCCTCCTCTCAGTTCCTCCCCCACCATTCTCTGTTCCCACTTCCAAATCCATTCCTTTTTTTGTTTGTTTGTTTGTTTAGGAAAGGGCAGATCTCCTGTGAGTATCAACCAAACATGGCAAATCACCTTACAGTCAGACTAAGCACCTCCCCATGCATTAAGGCTGGGTAAGGGGATCCAGTGTGAGGAGTAGGGTCCCAAAAGTTAGTAAAAAGAGTCAGAGACAGCCCCTGTTGCCACTATTAGGAGTCCCACAAGAGGACCAAGCTACACAGCTGTCACATACATGCAGAGAGCCTAGGTCAGTCCCACGTAGGCTCCCTGGTTGTCGGTTCAGTCCCTGTGAGCCACGGTGAGCCCAGGTTCTGTGAGTTTTCTTTTGGTGTTGTCTTTCATCCCTCTGACCACAGGAGATGGTCAGTTCAGGCTGTGTGTCTGCTATTGCTAGGAGTCTTAGCTGGGGTCATCCTTGTAGATAACCCGGGGGGTTCCCTTGTACCAGGGTGGGTGGGAGAACAGAGGGAGAGAGCATTGAAAGGGAATACCGGAAAGGGAGCCTTTCGGGGTCAGGCTAAAGTGGGACTTTTCAAGACCACATTTTTAAGGCAGCAGATCCACTGTGTGACAAAGGTATGCTCTCCAAAATCTGTTGTCTCCACCCAGCTGTAATTACACATTATACAGAGCACATAATCTATATCACATCCCAATTAGCTCCAAGTGCTGCGGGGCAAAAATCACTCAGCTCAGCAATTAAACAAATTCCAGGTTATCACTAAGCATCTTAAGGAAGGGAAGCATTTTGAAGTTGGCAGGAAGACCAAAGGGACAGGAAGAGCAGAGCAAAGCCTTCCGGAAGTCACCGTTAGTTCACCCTTTAGCTTTGTAGTAACCCCAACTTGACAAAGTCCCGGTCATCAAGAGCAACACCTGCGTTACAACACTAGAAACGTCTCAGGTAGAGCACACAGGGCTGAAGTCAAATAAAAAGCCCTGGGCTACCTGATGCCTCATCACCAGTCTCTGCCAATATAGCAAACAGAATGCCTGCTCTCGTACATAAGATACATGTTTTTTTTTCTTGGAAAAAAATGAGCAATATGTCAATTATATCATGAGCACTAATAGACACATGCAAGTGTACCATCTACTGTGGCAATGTTAACACCTTGGGTTTACCCCAAAGAAGCTTCCAGATACTGTTAGAATAATGTCTTTTTGCACGCGGGGGGGGGGGGGGGAGGGGGATTGAGACAGAGTTTCTCTGTAGCTTTGGGGCCTGTCCTGGAAATCGCTCTATACACCAGGCTGGCCTCGAACTCACAGAGCTCTTCCTGCCTCTGCTACCCTAGTGCTGGGATTATAGATGTGTGCTACCACCGCCTGGCTGGACCATACTTTAAGTCACATTACACATTTGAGAACCATCCCTTGTGCAAGAAGGAGAGCCACTGTCTTAAATAAGCAAGGGTACTGGTCATCAAAGTCTCCAAGAGCATCAAAAGGAACTAGATATACATCAAGACTTCCAGGGATAACAGTATCCCGTCAGCCTTGTACCGACTCTCACAGAGACTTATTGGTGGGAAGAATCAAAATGCATGGCACCAAGGTCATTGTTAAACAACAGACACCATCTTGGGAAGGACGATATGATGGATGCCCCAAGGTTAGCCCACTGGGTAAAGGGACATTATACAGACCATTACCAAAGATAGCCCAAGACTGGGAAATTGCCTACCACTGAAAACATTTAAGCTTCAATGGAAATAGATTTTAAATCAACTTAACATACTTCATTTTTAAAAAGCTGTATTTGAAATTGTGATTCTCCTCATTTAAAACATTATGAATTAAGAAGAAATGTTTTGTTTCTGATCCTCCGACTGAACCGACTCTCTCCAGGATTCTGCTGGAATTTTTGGCACATTCCAATTATAGACTAAAACCTGTTTGTGATGAAACCGTATTTGCCGGCAAAGCAGCAGCAGCATTTACATTTATCCTCAGGACACTGAGCTGACTGCCGAGGTGTGCGTCAAAACTTTGCTTGCTCACCTAGGCTCACAGCTGCAAATGTCTCTTTGTCCTCCAGGCATCTGGGGTGTCCACGTGAAGGAGGCCCACACAGAGGGATGTAAGTGGAGGTGTGTGCAGCAGGTGAGGACAACCACGGGTCCCCACACCCCTGCATCATGCCGTTTCCCCTTGGAGTCGGCCTCAGCTGGCAGGGGCTCCACCAGTCTGGCTACCTGAAGAACGCCATGGAGAACAAGGGATCTCACCTAGGCACCGTCTGAGAAAAGCCCGAAAAATGACCCTGGCTTACGTTTTGGGACTAGAACTTGTCTCTACGCTCTACCGTATAGTCTACTTCACCGTGGCAACAGTGGTATGTAATTCACTGCACGTGGAAGTCCTAAATTCTAACAAGGTACAGCTCTAGTCTCAGCTTACCAACCAGCCAGGAAATCAGACAATGACCAAGGATGCTTGGAAACTGGGATTGGGCTATGGTGGAGGATAAAGGAATTTGACAGCACTCTGGGATGTGCAATTAATGTTTATCTTCTGGAACGAGCCATTAATTGGACCTTAAAGGATGAGGAAGGTTCAAAAGAGGAGGGCTGGGATGTTCATGCCAGACTAAGCCTGAGCCCTACAACATTTTACCCATGGGACTGTGGTATGAAGACAGAAAACACATTGTTCTGTTCTTCCCAGGGCACAGAGTCAAGGCCAGGGAGGAACTATAGGGAAAGAGAATTTTGTCCAAAGGGAGGAAGAACCAATTATCAAGGCTGACCTTGAATTTCAGGGGCTCTGAAGACAACAAGACAGTGTGTTGCCTTTGGGGGACAGACAGTGCTTTGCATGGGGACTAAAGAATGTGGGGGGCATGGAATGGCCGCAGCTCCGTTCAGCCGCCTTCCAACTCTGGGATTCTATATATCTTTCAGGATTTAGCCCAACAAGGCTTTATACAGTGTTGCCAGGAAAAAGAATGACTTCAGCCTTGTTGGCGCATATCTTCCTTCGTAGTACTTGCCAGTCTCCCTCCCAATCGCCAGCAATACAGAACATCTTTACACCCCAGGCCCCTAAGAACCCCTCAACTTCATTTGATAACAGCAAATACTTACTAGCCTTTTATTAAACAGGATTGCTCCTGGGTCAGTAACAACATCAAAGGACAGTAAGTATCTATTTCCCCCCCCAAGATTTTAGGTCAAGGGGTCAAGGGTCTGTAATTAGTAGCAAGTAGACCACACAGAATATAAAATCCAATTTTCAGAAGGACTGCCAATAAGATACATTCCACTAAAGCTGTCCTGAGAACAGCTTCAGCCCTCTTGGATGACTTGACACAATGCCAGGCACCTTAGGAGAGAAACGTCATAAATAGCAGTTTCCACAGAGGAATTCATTCTTTGCATCAGACGAATTTTCTGTTTTGAAATGCGCCTGTGACGGAAAAAGCAGGAGTCTGCTGCACACACCCCGCATGCTCTCCAAGCACCACTGGGAAGCCAGTAACGCTCACCTTCTAAGACCACGGCTCATTTGCGCAATCCCTCACTAAGTTGCTCTACACGTGGGGTACACTGAGGGACAGGGCAAAGGGCAAGACACTATCCTGACACGAAGGCGTCCCAAGATTCGTGCTGTCATTCTTCTTAAGCATAACTCACTACGATCATAAAAAAATTTCGGCTATAATCTCGACCAATAAACAGAGCTTTTTTGCCTATTGCATCTGGAGATTATTCATATCAAAAATATCGATTTTACAATGTGGGCCTAGATTAGGATTCTTTCATCTCCTGTAGTAATATTCCACATGATTAATATATTGCTTAAATAAAGAGAAAGGAAATCTAATTTTCCCGAGGTCAGAAATGAATATTAAACAAAACTTTACATGGATAGGATGGGTCTTAATTATACAACTTCAACCTTAACGGCCAAACAAAGGGAATTTAGAGAGCTGTATTCTGAGGCTACCCTAATCGTTGACTAGGTCCACACACACAAGTTATATTTATTTACGCGCAATTGTTCAGTCATAAATATGAGTGATGCCTTCTTAGATCCACGTTGCAGAATCCCACAGACACTATCTTTTCGAAATTCAGGTCGCGTCCCTGCCATTACACAACACCCTGAGAGAATCATCCCTCGTGTGGTACCAAGAGCACACCTGCCTCAGATATCCAGTCTCAAAACCCTTCCCAGTTCCTCTCTACCCAACTACCTTCTCATGACCCAGATCTTGGAATCCTCGGCTGTCACAGCCTGGGAATTTATGTTCCCTTTGAGAAATGGATGGCGCCTAACACTGGCTTCTGTTCAGTTTGGTCTTTACCCAAGTGCACACACTATTTCCAGCGCTTGCTTGCTGGCCCTGTCTGGAAAGCGTGCCCCAGGCTGTTCTGCCTGTTAGGTACTATGTCTGCTCAAAAGAATAAAAACGATAGCTAAACCTTTGAATGAAAGGTTGAGCCCACTGGCTGTGACATTCCCTCGCAGGGCTATGATCATGCTGATATTTCTGGGGTACCAAAGGAACACTGTGAGATTTCAGTCCCCAGTCAAAATGAGAAATTACCTCTTTCGGAAGTGAAAAAAAAATTCCCACAAACTTTAGAATAACATGTTTCCCCCACCATCATCGATTCTAGTCCAGGTTATCATTGGGGTATAAAACAGATAAATCACACCAGGCCGAGGTTGCACATGCAAACACACGAGGTAACCACCGAGTTTGTATCTCCATCCAAATTGCAACCCACACTCTCTGGTCTTCAGTTTCTTCATCAAAACCAAACAGTACAATAGACCTTCCGTATCTAAATGTGCTATAACCATGAAGTCACACAACCAGAAAACAATGTCGCCCTGAACTCTCTATACAAGCCATGCAGAAATTAAATCCACGACTAAAGACCATGAAATAAGGGGGAACAATTAAAAACATCTCTAAGGCCCCCTTGTCCATTTTGAGAAAGTGAGGCATGGCCAGACAATTGACCGTAAAACATTAATGTGTCTCATAACCCTAATAATCCTGACTTCTCATGGCCAATTCTCCTCTAGCCAAAAAGAATGCTCCACTCTCTTCTTTCCCTAAGCACTGCCTGGAAACACAGAGTGATCACGGCACCACTAAGACGACCTTCAGTGTTTAGGCCACCGTGCCCTGACACCAGCAACTCTGCCACAGCAAAGGATTCCAGCCAAGTCACAGAAAACACTCCAAGTGTGGAGTGAGTTTAAAAAGCCACACCTACCCGGAGCCACTGCTTCTCGGTGAGGGCGTCGCTGTAGTCCACATCCCGACGCTGGCGGGAACCCCTACCAAATATCTTCTCCTCCTCTTCTTCACAGGTGAGCCTCTCCACTTCGGCATCATCCTTAATAATCCAGGAGGGCAGCTCATCCTCCTCCATCAGCCGGGGCTTGCGCTTAGGATTTCTGGCATCCTCCCTCCGCCGGTCCATGTCCATGCGCTGGGGACAGGGATAAGAGTGTCACCAGGGGGAAGAGGACTCTGTGGGACAGAACTTAAGATCTTCAGAAGTCGTCTTCCACTGCAGATGTGTCCCTCTCTGTCCCTTCTATCCTAGCTGGCCCGCTCTAGTTCAAACTTAGAGCGGTGGCTACACAAATGATTTCAACATGTAAATTCCCTTTCTCTATACCCATCATTTGACTTTATTTTTGCATTAAAGAAGATACTCTCTTTAAGGACTCCTTTCGAATTTAAAAAAATGTGAGCCCTGGGCCTGTAAGATGCCCTAGTGAGGATGGGTTGCGGTGGCGCACACCTTTAATCCCAGCAGAGGCAGAGAAAGGTGGGTCTCCGTGAGTTTGAGGACAGCCTGATCTACCAAGTGAGTTCCAGGTCAGGCTCCAAAGCTACAGAGAAACCCTTTCTGTATGAAGGAAAAAAAAACCCAGAAAAACAAAAACAGACAAACAGAAAAGATGCATCCGTGAGTAAAGGTACTTGCTGCCAAGTCTGACAACCCAAGTTCGGTCCCTGAGACCTGCCTGATGGAAGGAAAGGGTCAATTCCAGCCAGCTGTTCTTTGACCTCCACATGTGCAGGGACATCCACATGCCACATGCAAAGTAAATAAATGGGGAATAAAATTTAAGTGTGAGCCCTACCTGTATCATTCATTCCTTCCCTCAGGCAAGCGAACTCTTTGATCAGATGATCAAATACCAAAAGACATCTACTAGGGATATTGACCTTGAGCTGGAGGGTTTGCAATCTTAATTGGCCAGGGAGAAACATTTAGGGGGAGGAGTCATAGATGTTCACACTGATCAGCTGTCACCAGTGCATCAATTTCTCAGTACATAGTTGTGTGTGTGGTGAGGGGAGTGTAGGAAAGGAATAAACTCCTCAGCTCTTCACTGTTTAAAACGTTCAGCTCTTAGGAAGACGTCAACTGGCCAAGATACATGTGGAATGGCTTCCCTTCAAGGCCTTTGGAAGCCCGTGGCTCCACCTCTCACTTTCTTCTTAGAAATCCTGTCTCACTTGAAGGAAGCGATGTGCCCCCCCCCCCCATGCTTTAAGTGTAGCAGGGCAATCTGGTATGTGTAAAGAACACAGCACTGCTTCCCCTCTCTAGACACTCATTACATGTACACAGACCATCCCCACAATGAAATAAGTCATTAATCATTCATTATCCGCCCGCTCTCTCTTCCTCTGCTTCTACCATATGGAAACAAGGAGTCAATAAAACGATTTTTTTCCCTTAAAAGCTGAAACTGATAGAATGTGAAGGAAATATTTCCTACCTGAACCCAAATGTGACTTAAAAATTAAGAGTCAAAGCTCCTTGAACTATGCTTCAACATTTCTGGAAATCATCCTGTGTGGAGGACGGGGTGAGCTTGGGGCATGGTGGCATTCCAGGGGTAGATAAATGTGTCTGCCCTGCTCTCTCCTGCTGAACTTACTTAGCTGGTGACGCTAGACTTAATCCAGCCATCTACTGCCTGGCTCAGAAACAGATCTACCCATGGAAGCCTGGCAACAGGCAAGAAGAGGCTTTAAGGCAGGACCTAGACAGGGGATGCATGAGGCAACCTCCTAAGAGCTATCAGGTAACTAGTAAGAATAAAATCTCCCCATGACCTCTGACAAAATGTTGCCACTTCAAGTTCTAACTAGACAATTCCCGATTCCTAGACCAGAGCTTGTAACATGACCATAGTAGGTCCACAATTGGAGAGTAAGTCTTTTTTCTTTTTATTTTAATAAAAATAAGCCATGTATGTAATTTTTTTTAAAAAAGAAAAAGGCAGATTCAATTAAATATGATAAGCTGCAAGCCCTAATGATTGTGTCTCTCTCTAGACAATTGTACTATGCCTTTGTAACACCTTAAGTTAGCATTGGATAAAAAGACTAACTTTTGATTGAATTGCTATCTGGATATATTTGCCTTATTATAAACCTTAACATTAACAACTAGTTTTAGCTTTGTGGCAAATACAACCTCTAAAAGCCTAATGTTAACATACAGGCCCAAGAAACATATCTGAAGCATGCTGCTAACAAGATATTTAGGTAAAACTCACAGGTTATCAGTATAAGAGGTGAGTTATTTGATGTCTTGGTTTTAGAAGGAGAAAGCAATACCACGGTTTAGAAGAAAGATTATTATTTTAAGGAAGCTTATTTGTTTACAGTATCTATACGTTAAAATAGTAAGTCTATATGAACGTGACACACAGATATAATTCTTGGTAATAAATAATTCTTAATAATAAATCAAGGCTTTAGATATATGAACTCCAGAGACTTAGCCAGCTTACATTCCATTCTCGTTTCTCACTGAACTCTTTAATCAGTGGCTGACATGGATTCCAGTACTATTTCCTGCCCCCTGGTGGAGGTGCTAATGAATAGCGAAGTGGCCAAAGGCAGCCAGAGAGTTAAGTTTTGAAAATTAAACCAAACAAAACTCAGTATGGCTCTGCTCCCCCAAACAGAAGCTAACACTTAAGAAATGGACTTGAGAGCTCACAAAGCTAAGGCACCTACGAAAGTACATTCGTCCCTTAGGCAGTCCAGACTGTCAGAAGTCTGTTCTTCCCGGGACACATACTCATTCCCGAGTCAAAGGAAGACCCGGCCTTGGAAACGCTCGGCATTTCTGCATTTCTGTCTGAGGTTTTCAATTTCGACTAAAGTCCAGCCTTAAAGAAGGAAGGAGAGGTACTATTTCTCCCTGATCTCGGGGTCACTAAGGACTGGCTATCTCTGAGCCAAATCTAATTTGGGAGTATCTTAGGTCATAGGAGTGTCGAGTCACTGCCAGGGGTACACATCTCTAACCTTAGGGTTCCCCAGTCACAAGTTCCTCAAAGATGGACATTTATTTCTGATGGGTACCCTCATCTCCCTATCTAAAAGTGTAATCTACAAATGTGGAGGGTGATAGCAGAACTCCATGCTATTGCCCTGTCTCTCTGAAACGGCTTCCCCTATGTAGGGAAGAAATACATTTCCTAAGCCAGGAGTTATTGCTATGGCTGCCTGCGTTTTTCTGAGAGTTAATGGTCTTTTATTGTGAATTATTATGGGTGGGCACAATCTGTGTTCTCTAAGACAAAAGCCATCCAAACAAACAAATAAAACCTCCACAAAAACGAACACAAGCATCCACTCAGCCTTAGCTCTGTTCTCAAACCCTCCTAAGCTAAAAAGGCAGAGATTGCAAAGCCATTGGGTCATATTTGGCTTAGTACTGTTTTCTTTGGCCTGCAATATTAAAGAATAATATTAGTGAAAGTCCTGGATTTAGTGGCACACTTTAATGCTGAAATGGCGTCTAACAGTGTGGATTCCTACCTTCTCTTTGAAACTTGTAATTTCTGGCTCAGTGGGTCTCACATCTCCACCTTATAGCCCTAGCACCACTAATAGAATCTTTATCACACCCCTCCTTTTCCGTGAGTCTTGCTCATGCAGGGTACATTATCCAAGACCTCAGGGCTTTCCAACGGGTGCCTCTGATCAGGGTGCTCCAGGGTTCCCTACACCACAGCTGTGGGGCACACTCCTTCCTTCCACAATCAGGCTAGATGCCTGCGATGAAGATTAAAATGACAAAGTAATGGAGGGCACCTTACACTCCACCATCTGGATCTGTCCTGCCAGGTAGACAAAGCCTGGAACTGCAGCACTCACCACTCACTCAATAATCTATTACGTGACTACTGCGTACCCAGGACTGTCCTGGTCATTTAAGACAGAGTGTAAAAGCCCAAAGAAGGCAGTACCCACCGCTCTGCAGCTGCTTAGCACCCCCCCCCCACACACAGATGGGCCTTATTCCCCAACCACCGTGGCATGTAGGACACCTCACGTGTAAATCAAAGTCGAGTTTTAGGGAACTTCTAAGATGCTGCATACCACAGTACTTCAAGTGTAAAGACAAGGACAATAGTCCCAAAATACCAAGGTTCCTTAACATGAAGCACGCTTTGCTCTTTGAAACAAGGCCATGTCTTACTATATGCACACGCCCCAAAGTTGTTTTTGCCTATGTATATTCTCTGCAGCAGTTTCAAGGGTTGCTGCTGTTCACCTGTTCCCACTAGGAAGGAGCTGACTAGGGCACACTTACAAGCTGGATGCTCTGAGAACAGGCTGCTATCCAGTCTGACGCTGGGCTGGGATTAGAAGTGGGTCCCAGTGAACTGTGGACCATAGAGACTGTCCAGGGGGCGAAGCTGTGACTCGCCTCTGGCCAACTGCTTCAGTACAGAGCCGTGGGCCTAACACTGCCCCATCTCATTTTCCAAAGGAAGCCAGAAATCAGGATTCTTTTCATGCTGGCAACAAATGCAAAATTTTAAGAACTGCAATGTGGGCCAAACACAATATGTCTGCAGGCTAAATCCAGCCAGTTTGCAGACTGTGAATCAAAAGAAACGCATAGGCTTCAGCACCAAGATTCTACCCAGTATGCAGGCTGCAGGCGTCCTGGATACCAGAAAGGGGGGGGGGGTGAGGAAGGCAGTGGTTCCCCACAATTCCTGCAACATTACCATAAAAAGGTCAAACTCTTCTTCCCGGCGAGCAATCATCTGGTTCAGGGTCTCGTCGTCTGGTACTTCATCTTCTTCCTGGATTAAAAAAAACAGAACGACTGAACATACTTTAAGGACCAGGACTGGAGACTGTGTGTGTGTGTGTGGCGGGGGGGGGGGGGGGGGTAATTCTGTCCTGTTTCTCCAGACAGAGAGGGAAGGGAAGGGCCCCTCAGTTTAGTACCTGCCATTCATAAGTTGAGAGCTTTGCAAACCCTCTTTGGCTGCAGGGAATCTGTCTAGGGTGGGAAATCTGCTCTCTAAGAAACACCAGCTCTCCTGGGTGGGGATCTTTTCTGTAACTTTTACAGCAAGCTACTTAATGTCTCCCCGCCTCCATGACCTCATCGGCAACATAGGCGTGACATCTACTTCACAGGAGGATGCCACTGCCAGCCTTAACTACAGAAATCCACAGGAGACCATTACTTAATGTTAATCCCAGTAATTCCACCTATGGCACTGAAAACGTGAATGTGCTTATTTTCAAAGATTTACCCAGAACAATGAGTTTTGCCACTAAGTATCAGAACAAGAAAAAAAAATCATACATAGGTATGGAAAGAGAACCTTTAAGATGTCCAATCAATGGTTTTCTGATGGTGGTTAAAACTATGGTTCAGATCAATTAGAAACTATCAATACAAAAAATATCCCCAAACTCCACCCAATTAAAACAATCTAATGAAGTTCAAAAACAACAAAAGATTACATAAGGCCTGAAAGTTCCTAAATTTTCTATTCAGTTAAACAAAGGCACATTATCTGCTAATTTCTCAGACACCAACGGTTCTCAGGGGCTTAGGAACTAATAGTATGTTGTTGCTCCCACGAGTTTAAAAACTACCAGCAACCTAAGCTAGATGATGTCAGCTCCCAAGACACCTTGCGCACTGCAAGGGCTTAATCAGTCCTAGAAATGAATGCAACTCAATAAAGTATGTGATTCAAGACAATAATTACTTCTGAAAACCCTTCCAATTTAATTCACCCCCATGTTGATGAAAGCCAATCTGTCTAAATATTCTATTTCACACGACGAGGGGGCAGACTAGCTGGAAGAGGAGGCTCAGCCCTTACAATATCATGTGCCTGGCTAAAGCACCAGCTAACAGAGGTCTTCACTTGCCTTCACTGTCCCCAAAGCCACCTGTGATTTCCACTCACACAAAGAGGCCATAGATGTCCCTGGGCAAGATACGGATTCTCCTAGAAACTGGCAGGGCACTATTCACAGAGACCTGAGTCCCCAGGGCACAAAGTATCTGGAAAGTTTGCAAGAACTCTTGCTGTGTTCTTTGTACTCTCACACTCCAGGCCAGCTGTGATCGTGGCACCCTGCACTGCCCTGGACGGTTGGGACGGAAGCCATTCACTGCAGTCTGCAAAGGGCTCCCGTTGGCTTTCCATCAGGGCACAGACCACTAGAGCCTGGTAACAGTTGCCTGACACAGGCTTATTCAGGGAGGGACATGGAGCCCCAGTAGGATGCTAACAGTGAGGAAGAGTTAGCCTGGAGCTCTCCTGGAGGCCCTACACGGTGGTCTGCATGCCTGAGGGAGATCAGTCTCTCCCAGTGGTTTAGGGGGCCCTGAAAACTCCAGGCTTCCTCGCCCATCATCTCACCTGGGCAGGTAACATCTTTACAAGGGGCCGGGCGGTGGTGGCACACGCCTTTAATCCCAGCACTTGGGAGGCAGAGGCAGGCGGATCTCTGTGAGTTTGAGACCAGCCTGGTCTACAGAGCTAGTTCCAGGAAAGGCTCCAAAGCTACAGAGAAACCCTGTCTCGAAAAACCAAAAAAAAAAAAAAAAAAAAAAAAAAACAACAACAAAAAAACATCTTTACAAGGTCTTTCAAACAGTAAACAAGAATGCAGTGGAGACTCCTAACGAGTACCGGCTCCTTCCACTGTATATGCTATTTAACAGTGGGCTAAATATTTTTCTCACATAATTTATTATTTGAAATGTACTTAATAGTTACTATATTATTTATTCAGTATTTATTTATTGCAGAAACACATGTGCTATGGTGTATGTGTGGATATCAAAAGACAACTTGTGTGGGTCAGTTGTCACTTTCCAAGTTGTGGGTCCTAGGGCCAAAACTCGGTTTGGCAGGCTTGGTGGCAAACACCTTTACCTGCTAAGCCACCTCACTAGCCCACAGTGTTTCAGGAAAGGGCCAAATATACAGACAAAATCAAAAGGCACCTGGCAATCTGACTCCTAAGTCTGTAGCAAATCTTCAACTTTAAAAACCAGAAATGGTGAATGATTTGAGCTTTGTAAAAAGGTTTTAGATGCGTGCGGATGTTCGAGTGCATATGAACAATTTTATTTCTCATCATTTCCTGAAATTCAGCAGGCAACTGGTCAGGTATATTTAAGGCAGGCAAATAAGGAGGCACGATAGCAAAACACTCTTCACTTTGCAAAGATTCAGGACTCTTTTACCTATCAGCTTCTACTTCACATGCGAACATGTATTCACTTATATATGGATATGAGCTTTAAAGCCTTTGATGGGCATGCTATAATCCATATAATCACAGGTAGAAAGCAGGGGACTAGTGGGGGAATGTATCTTCCTAGGAAGGAGAAATAAAATAGTTATGGACAGATGGGGGTGGAAACTGGATGGGAGGATTAGATGGGTATGGAGTGAGAAAAAGGGGTGAGGGAGGGGATACAGGGAGAGACAGCTCAAACTAAAACTCTAAAGCATATATGTATATGAAGGTGATCCGAATTGAAACACCAAATAACGGGGGGGGGGGGGAGGAGAAGGAGTTCCTATGTAGACATCTCCTGTCATCAGATGAAGACACTAGTTCTGGAAATGGGTTACATCTAATCGAGTTGTTGGCCAAAGGTGCCCCATGGGAGCCTCCAAACACCCAGAGTATTTTCAGGACTATTGGTTGCTCTCCACAAACCTATGGCAAAGCCCTACTGCTGAAGACTACACCTACACAACTCACTGAACACGGAGAAGTCAAACGGAGGTGCCTACCTAGAGCTCCCCTTTACTGACTAGTGTCTGCCAAGGTCCTGGAAGACACTCCGCATGCTATGCCAAAGCAGAAAGGTAAACACCAGTGCAGCTGCAAAGCCTTCGATCAGCAGTGGTGACAAGAATGCAAGAGGTGCTAGTACTACAATGTCACAAAGCCTGTGGAACGAGCCAGCAAATCTGATTGGATTTAAGGCCCACTCCACGAGATGGGTGGGCAAGAACCTGAGGCTAACAGGCCAGGGACGTTAAGGGAAAACCCAACACCACTGTTCTGCTAAAAGAATATGGCAATGAAATGACTCTAATGACATTCTGTTACACTCATAGTTCAGGTTCTTGATCAGCTGCTCAGACATCATCAGAGAAGATTACTCCTGCTGTAGACAGGAATAAATACAGAGAGGTGCAGGGAGCGAGAGATCGTGGACCGCTGGGTCCTACATGGGATGTCTCCATCACTTCCCTACCCTCAAGGTTCAGGGAATCCTGTGAAAGAGGGGGCAGAAGGACTCTGAGAGGCAGAGGGTGTGGAGGACACAAGGAAACAAGGACTTCTCGGCACAGAAGGACTGGCTCACAGAGAATGCAAATACAGCAGCATGCACAGGGCCTGCGCAAGTCTGGACCTGACGGGATTCCGGTTCTCAGAGTGGAAGTGGACACAGACCCACACCCCTAACCCAGGAATCATCTCCAACTGATGCCATCACAAATAAGAGAGTAAGAGAGCAAGAACTGATGCGGATTTGGGTGGGTGGGGAGCTGGGAAGGACCCGGGAGAAGATGGAGGATGGGGAGCCATAATTAGAATGTATTACATGAAAAAAAATATCTATTTTCAATGAAAAAAATAAATAAAAGACTTTTAAAAGAATTTAATTTTTAATTTATAGAGGACTTGAAAAACACAAAGCCAAACTGCAGACATGCAAATGAGAATAGTATTCCATGAAAATATGTAAAATAGACTATGCTCTAACTTCTAAGCCCGAGTACACAAAAGCAAATGTGTTCATTGCCGGACAGCTCCATGATGTTGCTAGTCTGCATTCTAGATGTTACAGATGTGTTCTTAAATGTACTTCAAGTTCACTTCAGGCTGTGTGCCTGCGTATGTGCGTGCATGTATGTGTGTGTGTATGTGCGTGTGTTTGTGTGTGTGTATTTGAATGTGTTTGTGTGTTTGTGTGTGTGTGTGAGTGAATATTTAGTATAAAATGTCTGAAACTGGTCATCTAAAAGAATAAAATGATGTGATAAAAGACATATAATAAAAACCTGTTTGCACAACTTTGGCGAGTTTTGTACATAGAGACTTTAGGACTCTTTGTTCTCCCCCCTGCTCTGTTCTAAAAAAGATCCTTTCTGTCGAGGTTAAGGCCAAGGTTTCCAAACTCATGACCTAAGAAACCCGTGAAAGGCTGTCCTAAAAGTGTGTTGAAAGTAGTCCCATCCCTGATTAAAAAGCAACAGCGACAGGTGTTTTGAAGTACCAGGGGAAGAAAAAAATAATGACGTAGGACTTAGCCTATCTAACTGGAGTTCTACAAAGCATAATCCCTGCAATCCCACAGGTTTCCTATAGGGGGCAGCGCTCACGATACAATAAAATATAATTGGTGGTACCCAACCCCCAAGAGGAGAGGGAAGCACCCACAGGCTAAGCTTTCGAAAGTCCTTTGGTAATAGTTCTTAAGACACTCATATGAATAACTTTAAGACGGTTTCTGTGTTTGGGTTATAAGATAGCAGCTAATTTAGTCATTTTAATTAACAAAATTCTTTAAGGAACAAAGACGTTATTTTTAATCCTTTGGAGACAAAAGGTCACTGTTAGATTTCTGAAACTCGGCTTTCTATTATACCTCATTCTCCTCTTCATGCTCCAATATGGCCTGCAGGAACGCTCTCCGCTCGTGGCTGGATGACTTCTGATCAAACATGCCCGCCTGGATAACCTTCTGGTCCACATTCAGCTTGTATTTTGCAGCTGCAAGAATCTTTTCCTCGACACTGTTGACGGTGCAGAGCCTCAGCACCCGGACCTCGTTCTGTTGACCGATGCGGTGAGCTCGGTCTTGGGCCTGCAGATCCTGTTTTTGAGAACAATATAAGCTGTGAGGGTCCAGGGACCTGGATTAACCCAGCACACAGGGCTACCTTAGAGGGAGGTGTGGGAGGGTTACATAACCAGCCTTTACAAAGGTTAGATTTTGCTTACATGTAAACACACACACACACACACACACACACACACACACACAAGCTATTGTCTTTGGAAAAATTCAAGGTCATTTCCCATTGACAAATCTGGGCTTAAATTAACCACACCAAGTGAAGTAATATCATCTCAGGATTTGAAATCTAGCTCTAAAAACAGGTTACCTACCTGTAGGTAGGTTTGCCATGAAAATTTGCCCTTCATTGAAACAAAACCCAATACATCTGATGTCAGAATTAAGATTTAAATTATTACCTACAAAAACATTTTTAAGTAGGAAGACACAGTCTCTTCATTGGCATGTGTAGTATGCAATGACAACACTGAATTACTGAACTGTATTTTCATGCATTGCACACACATATACATATACATGTACATATCATTATACATACAAACCTACATACATTGTACAGATAGTGACTGACCAGCTACCCAATTCCTGGACCTAGCCCTATCAAAGACTCAGTATTCATTTTACAAGTACATCCTAGTAGATCTGGACGTGCAAGTGATTGCCAGTAGGACAATAAAGTAATGAACTGGGGGTGGAGGGAGGGAGTGGGGGAAAACTGGCATGGTATGCCAAACTGTAAACATTGGGCATGACTCTGTCTCAGAATTCACTTTTGGAATTTATCCTGAAGAAACTACCAAGGGTAGACATAAATATTTATAAATAAGAATGGGCATTATTCAACATTACCTATCATTTCTGTCTTTTTTTTTTTTCAAAAAAGTAAACATTCAGCAGTACCAGATTGCCATTATTGCAGGATGCAAGGCAGAGACACAAATCATCAGAAGACTCGGTGACACAGAGATGTGGGTGACAACTACTTGTGAAGGAGCACATACACCTGGTCCCTAATGTGCACATCCACCAACGCCACAAACAAGATGAGAACGTCAAACACCAGCAAGCCAGCAATGCTTACACCGCCCACTGGTAGGACTAGAAGCGTTATCTTTAATAGTTTTCCTTTTGCTTATAGATATTTAAGTTTCCTCTACTTTAAATGTGTTAATCTTATAATAGGAAAAAGGTGGGTTTTTTTGTTTGTTTGTTTGTTTGTTTGTTTGTTTGAGATAGGGTTTCTCTGTAGCTTTGGAGCCTTTCCTGGGACTCACTCTGTAGACCAGGCTGGCCTCAAAGAGATCCACCTGTCATTGCCTCCTGAGTGCTGGGATTAAAGGTGTGCACCACCACTGCCTGGAGTAATGTAAAAAAGGTTTTAGTTAAATCTTTAAATAAAAACTTTCATAAACTTCGGAAGCCATCACCTAACTATAGCTACTCAAACAAAAATGCCGGGGCATGGCCTTTGTAGTGACATGGTCCAGGCGAGGGACCAGGTCTGTTGCTGATCAGCTGTTTATGCTCGCGCCAGTGCGTGTTTGGGCATGATTTTAGGACGAAGGTCTATGCTCTTTCTTGCACTCCTGGCATTGCACTTTGAACATGGCTGACACTCAGCTATAAGCTTGTCCTTTCAACCAGCCCAGGTTCCTGCCATCTGTGCAACACAAGGGGACAGTGGACAAAGGTGTGCCCAGGAGATTTGTTTCTGCTGCAGGGACCTTGGAAACTGGGCAGAAGTTTGCCCTCAGAAGATAGGTGAACAAATTCATGTAAACTCCTTGTGGAGGGCTCGAACCTCATCTCTCCCAACACATCTTCACATCGGTGACAGCCAATGACAGGCTCTGTGTCACCAACCTTTCCATTAGAATCAGGTGAGTGAGCCAAACATTTTGGTCACAGAGATCAAAAGTAAAGATTTGGGCTCTCTGAGCCAGAAGCTGAAACTGTGCTCTCCGAAAAGACTAGTCCCTTCACCAACTACCAGCTTCATATTTATGCTCCGAACCTGAAAATTAGTCTCCTCTTTCAGGGAGTAGCAGACCAGGTTTGCTCAGAAGGGATAATCTTAGACCATGCTTACCCAGAAGGGGTAATATTCTGCCCTCTGTATAAAAGAGGCTGATAAACCCACAACACTAAAGTGCGGGTGGTGGCAGATGACAGGGACAAGGTGGGAACTCCAAGAGTCTTTGGGAACTTGTTGCAATGGTTTTGGTGGCAGAGGTAGCAATTCGGGTTTGTATAACTAGATCACCTGTCTATTTGGAAAGTAGTCACAGTTGGGGAGGTTTGGAGAATGCAAATCCCTAGGTTGCATGGCATAAACAAGAGCTAAGTGCTATAATTACTGGCTGGGTTACTATTTCTGAAACTTCTCTCTCTATTTTTTTTTTTTTACTTTGAGTTTTTGTTCTTCGTTTGTTTGTTTGGGGCAGTACTGGAGATTAAATCCCCAGCCTCATACATCTAAGCCCTGCTTTTACCTTTTTTGTTTTTTCCTTCCTTCCTTCCTTCCTTCCTTCCTTCCTTCCTTCCTTCCTTCCTTCCTTCCTTCCTTCCTTCCTTCCTTCCTTCCCTTTTTCAATACAGGGTTTCTCTGTATAGCCCTGGCTGTCCTGGAACAATCTCTGTAGGCCAGGCTGGCCTCAAACTCAGAGATCCAGCTGCCTCTGTCTCCTGAGCGCTGGGATTAAAGGCATTCACCTGTCTTCTTTGTTTGTTTAGTTTTTGTTTTTTCTTTCACCACCACCACCTGGCTTACTTTTACTTTTTAAAACAAAGTATCACTAAATTGCCTAGGCTGGCCCTGAAGTCACTCCCTACCACCAAATGGGATTAATCTTAATCGTAATCTTCCTGTTTCTGCCTTCTGCCTCCCTTACAACTGACATTACAGACAGGTGCCACAAGGGCCTATTTATGTCTGGGATTTCAATCAGTAATCTCAAACTTCACACCTCTCATTTATGTGTGATGATTTGAATGAAAATGGCACCCATGGGCCCATAGAGAGTGGCACAACCAGGAGGTGTGGCCTTGTTGGAGGAAGCGTGTCACTAGGGCTGGACTTGATGTTTCAGAAGCTCAAGCCAGGCCCAGTGTGGTTTGTTCTTCCTGCTGCCTGAGGATCCGGATGTAGAACTCTTAGCTACCTCTCCAGCACTATGTCTACCTGTGTGCTGCAATGCTGCTTCCCACCACGATGATATTGAAATGAACCTCTGATCGGTAGGCCAGCCCCAACTAAGTGTTTTCTTTTCAAGAGTTGCTGTAGTCCTGGTGTCTCTGCACAGCACTAGAACACTGACTAAGACATGATATCTGAACTCAAGAGCCCAGCTGAGAAGATGGCCTCTCTGAAGACTTTATGGTTGACTGTTTTTGTTGTATAGCCATGGAGCTTCCAGGTAAAAGCAGAAATCCAGGGACTGGAGAGATGGTTACTCTTAACCCAAGTTCAATTCCCAGCAACCACATGGTGGCTCACAACATCTATACTGAGATCTGGCGCCCTCTTCTGATGTGTAGGCATATATGCAGGCAGAACACTGTTTACATTATTTTAATAAATAAATCTTTTTTAAAAAAAGGAAATCCAAAGCTGTGTTTCTCATCAAGAGCTTGAGGATAGTCTGATGAATGCAAGATTTGGTTGGTACAAACTCTTGCATTCTCCCTTCACTTCCAGGTAGGTCTGACAGTGACACCGAGAGGGAGAAAAAAGCACAGATCTGTCGCTCTGATAGGAATCCTGCCCGAACTACAGAATGTAATCAGGGATATTGAAATAAATACATAAAAGTTGTTTCTGAACTTGAAGCAAACAGACTCTGGTGGGGGCTCCTGCCCTTACGTTAGTGCCAATCTTCTTGTCCACAGAGAATGAGGAGGACCAACACTCAGCAGAGGTACCCAGGCTCACTGAATGAGATACCTGGGGTGGGGGGACAGCCAGTAGGAAGCAGGGCTGTCTTTCAATTCTAATGTAACCCTGCACTCCACTTCCGGTCAGCGGCACTTTCCGGAAGTCCCTACCACTCAGCCTTCCCCAATTACCACAAGATGAGCATGTTACAGTCGAGGACAGCCAAGTGCTGAGAAGGCTGGGTGAGACAGACAAAGTCTGTGTTCACACGTGACAAGTGCAGTCCCTCCTTTTAGCAGTTGGAATCCAGGGATGGTGACGATATGAATGAAACGCTGCTGGTATCATTTTACCCTGTATCTTACAGGCAGATGCCTCCTGTCCCAGGGTTTCTTAGGAAACCTGTGACATGAATGATCTAGCCAACATTTATTCTGGAACCACCAAAATATCCCTTTAAAAGAACACATCTAACGCTACCTAGAAAAACAAAGGCTAATAAAAACAGTCTCCATAGGATATTTTCTTTTTCGTGATTTTAAATGACTTTTAAAAAACCCAGAAGGTTAAGAAGCCTATGTGAACTGTCCATGAGGAAGTTATTTAGCTTGCCTGGAACTCAGTTTCCTTAATAGCAAAAACGTAAACAGTAACTAACATTCGTGACCTTTTAGGGTGACAGTGAGAACAAGTGGAGCAAGGCATACCAGGAGGCCTGTGCAGAGGGAGGACTCAGGGAGGACTAGCCGCTGTGTTCCTCAGCCTGTTTTTACTATCACTGGTTCTGGAGGGTGAACACAGAGCCTCCTGAAAACTCAGCTCACAGTCTGCCTCTGAGTTCCACCCCGCGCCCCTGGAACGTTTTGATTTATCCTTCACCAGATGCAATTTGCTCAACGGCAATCCCAAGAGATGGGATTAAGACAGAAGAAACTGAGTTTTCCAGTCCACTCCTGGGCTCTTGGCGGGCTTGGGTATAACAGGGAAATCGCTGTGCTCCAAGGGAGATAAGAAAACAGCCCTAATAATTGGCTGGGCTATTTCTCCTTTGGAGAAATTGCCCGGTCATTTAGAAATGTGCTCTGTCCTATAAATGTGAGTGATGGAACTGATAATCTTGCCCTTCCTCTCCAGAGGGAAGCCTGGGCGTACCTGATGAGGATTCCAGTCGCTGTCAAAGATGACCACCGTGTCCGCGGCCTGAAGATTTAAACCTAGGCCCCCGGCTCGTGTGCTCAGCAAGAAAATGAAATACTGGGACCCAGGTTCATTGAATTTCTTCAGCAAGGCAGCACGATCCTCAGACTTGGTGGTGCCTGAGGGGGTAAGAAAAATAAATTTGCCAATTAACTCCAGTCCAGAAAAGGCAGAGAACGAGACAAAAATGCCTGCTTCCTTGAGAAATACACCCACAGTTCTCTTAAGCACTGGTGAGGTAATGGTTGGGGTTTGTGTAGTTGGGAAGGAACTGGAAGTATGTTTGCAATTAGAAAATAATAAAAAAAAGATAGAAAGGAAGAGAATGTTTAATGTTCTGACCAGACACCTCTGCAACTCCACAAATTCTAGAACATTCTAATGAAAACATTCCCTGGACTTATGTCTGGACTTAGAAATAACGGATAATTTAAAAGCCACCCGTGTATGTACATGTATACGCACATGCTTGGAAACAGTGACTTTAACGGCGCAAAGCAACTCTCCTGAGAGGAATTAGAATGAGGATTTACTTATCCCAAGAGAATCAAAGCAAAAAGAAATCTGCTCTCTACTGCCTGAGCATTTGAGTTGGTACTGAGGACAGGATGGCAAAGCCATCCAAGTGAGGGGCTGTTTCCATTCTGAAGACCCAGAGCCACAGTCTCTAAAAGTGAACCTCCTTGTTTCTGAGGCTAACTCACAACAGGGAGTTCTGAAGAGCACACTAGGCAGAGATCACCAATCCCCTCATGTGGCGCTCACTTATGGGCACATGTGTGCTCCACTCTAACCATCTGCACCAGATTTATCCAGCCTCTTCATAAAACACACGGTTGAAGGGACAGCACCAAACGTCGCCAGTGTTCTACCTGCATGTATTTCGCTAGGGAAGTGGTGATGCTGGCCTCTGAACAGGCTGATGGGGAAACTCTAAGCACGTTACATGATACTCCCTGGCTGGCTGCTGTACAAATGTTTCTCCTATGCGATGTTCTTTTTTATTTTTTTTACGATGAAAATATACCACAATGTATTTCAGAGGCTTAAAACATTTAACTGACTCCAGCCAAAAGAATCAAGTTACCCACTCGGGTCAAGTTCCTAAACACGGGGGAATCTGTTTTTCACATTTAGTAAAACTAATGAGCATCCTCAGGAGGGAAGAGACTCCATCCCCCAAATACAGCGAGTGGGGATTAGGGGCCATGGTCCGGGGCTCTCCTGTAACAAAGCAATGCCCTTTAGGCTAGTCTTACTTTTTAAATTCGACGTTGGTGAACTGCTCAGATCCTTCCAGGGGGAACTGCAGGGACCTAGACTTGGGGGGAGGAGTGGTTTTATTGAGTGGGGCTCGACTGTCAAATCGCCCCCACCCCCCAGAACTGTCTTGCTGAGATTAGAGCAAACCACTTCTTTGTCCGTGATGCTAATGGAAGACATGTTTTGTTTTGAAGATGGCCTCCTCTATGCTGCCTTTCCAGTTAGTCTTCTACACAGAAAGAAAATGTTGGCTTCTCTCTGACGGTTTTAGAGGCCCCTGTCTGTTACTAATTGGCGAGTTTACTATGTGCCCTCACAAAACAGCCGAAGTTCATGATCAAAGTATGTGGTAGAGCAAAGCCGGCTACCTTGTGACGAGGGCACCAAAAGCATAAGGGAAGAGCTGGGGTCCATCATCTCCTGGAGAGGCATATTCCCAGGGACCCAGAGACTTCCCACTAGGCCCCACTTCTTATAGGTTCAACCATGCTCCAGGAAAGACATCGTAGGGAGTAAATATTTAACACACAGGACTTTGCGAGGAAATCGAAGATCTAAACTAGAGTTCTGATCCCTCCATAAATGAAGAATTCTATATGAAAAACACACCCATCCTTTAGTTAGGGGTAGTAGGGATTGAACCCAGGACCTTGCACACGGTAGATAAGCATGCTATTGCTAAGCTACTAGTCCTAAAGAACTCCCCTAACCTGATACTTAATCTCCTACACAGGCTTCAGCTTGAGAAGACTGTAACACTTGAAGCTTATTCCAGGTATGTTCTGTGTCTTGAAATATACGTAAGCAATGCCAGTTGCAGAATTAGATTACTCGTAGGGAACCATCACTCACATGTCTGTCCTCTGCCTTAAAGTGAAGGAAAAGCCGAGCAAACAAACAAACAAAACTCTGTCCAAAACGGCGAGAAGAGAAAGGATGGCATTGGTGGATCCTTGGCAGCCAGATACAGAAACTGGCACTTGGGTGCTCTGAGGTGACAACCTTCAACAGTTTTCATCACTGAAAAATTATCTGGTAAAGATTAAGTCTTAAGATCAGAATAGAACAAACTGGGAAACATGCCTCCCTAGGATGAAATAAGCTCAAAGGTAAAAGAAGCACTGAAAAATCACAATGTCAAAATTCTTTAGTCAAAGGAGTCTTCGAGCTCTCTGCCAGAGACCCCGGGCAAACAGATCAAGTATGTATTTTCTGAGTGCTTAAATTGTTAAAAAAAAAAAAAAAAAAAAAAAAAGCTGGAGATTTGACATATTATTGAAAAAAAAAACAAATAAAAAAATTCAATCAGTTTTCATGTAAAGCTATAGGACTGCCTATGAGAAGATACGGAATTTCCTGGCTTGTCACCTCCATTGGTAGACACCGGCCCAGGATCACTGCTGCTCACCAGCAACCTCTTCGGCATTGCTGGGGGAGTTTCAGACTGCCCTGCAAGAGTTCATCCAAAGGCAAGCGCTCTCCACTGCAGGTGCACGGGATTTAAAGTGCTCGGCAGCAGCGTCTATTTCATGGTGAGTCTCTCTGATGTAGGACGTGACCCCCGTTGCAGGAACACAATGAACAGCAAGGGGCAATTGTGTTGAAGACTACAGAATCTGCCAGAAGGGACACATTGCCAGAATGCCGTGACTGCTAGTTTCTCACTGAGTTTTGGCTGTCTTAGGAAATTTTGTCTTCTGGATTAAACTTCGCCATTTGCACTGACAAAGGGAAAAAAAAATCATTTCCCATGACAACAAACCAAGAGTATAGTAGCTAAATCTATCTGCCGTGCAGTCGCCATCTTCATAGAAAAATATTTGCTTAGCTTTTAGGGAGAGGCTTTTTCCTCCTGAAACCAAAGTTAAGGCGTCAAATTTGGTAATGAAAGCCTCAAGACGTTTTATGACCCGGATGACAGGGTGATGTGGGGAGCAGCTGGGTGGGTGAATACTGACATAGCCGTCTGTACAACGCTCTCCACTTCCAAACCGAGTGCCCGCTGTCTGGAGCGGAGAGAGCCCGTCTAGGCGTCATGGTCCCCGTGCGCCGCTTTTACGCACCCTCTTCTCTCCAGAAAGCAGTTCTTGTTGCCCTGGCTCCCAGCTGTGTGGCCACGTTCAGAATCCTTGTTAGAATTCTGCTGATGGGACAAGCTAGCTGTACTTCAAAGGTCTCCACTGGGCATGCTCAAACCAAGCATTTTTGGAACTAGATAATCCCAGTTAAAAACTGGTTTCACAGCTCAGCTTTGTGTTTGAGTCTTCTAAACGGAGATTGGAATGACAGGCGCAAAAGACACTTATTTGGTGAGAAAATTAACAACACCAGCGAAGTGTCCCCCTCCCCCCCCTTTTTTTTGGATTTTTCGAGACAGGGTTTCTCCGTAGCTCTTGGTTCCTGTTCTGGAACTAGCTCTTGTAGACCAGGCTGACCTCGAACTCACAGAGATCTGCCTGCCTCTGCCTCCCCAGTGCTGGGATTAAAGGCGTGCGCCACCGCCGCCCGGCTGTTATGACTATTATTATACATAACGAGAACAACAACAACCACGTAGTTGAAGAGGCAAGAAAACACTAGCAAGACTTGAAATCACTTTTTGCCGCTTAAAAAAAAAAAAAGATGTTTTTTTTCTTTCTCTATTGAACTTTCTGATGTTAGATGTTGTATGTGTACACTTTGCCTGTGTGCATGTATATCACATGTATGCAGTGCCCCTGGAGGTCAGAAGAGGGCGCTGTAATCCTTGGCACTAGAGTTATAGATGCTTGTGAGCTGCTGTGTGGGTGCTGGGAAATCAAACCCAGCAAGTACTCTTAATTGCTGAGCCATCTTTCTAGCCCTTCATCAGTTTTCTAGATTCAAATCGTCCCAGGGTACAATTCTCCACTGAGATTCAAAAGGAAGTGAGAGGAAGTAGCAGCAGTTAGGCAGACACCTCAGGGTGGCTAAGAACCTACAACCCGGGGGAAAATTAAACCTGTCTGCTTTACCTCAGACATTCTAGGAGTCGGCCACAGTGGGAGAGAGGGCTCCACTTGAAGAGAATAAAACAAACAAACAAACAAACAAAAAAAAACCTACTCAGATTTGATGAAAGAGAGAGACTGGATGATAAGATTATCTAGGAACACATATTCATGTTGACTTAACCACTCATCACTAGGCAACTTTGAAGACGAAGGGTTAAGGGGCTTTATAAATCATCAAGTGTCGCCGGGCGGTGGTGGCGCACGCCTTTAATCCCAGCACTCGGAAGGCAGAGGCAGGAGGATCTCTGTGAGTTCGAGACCAGCCTGGTCTACAAGAGGTAGTTCCAGGACAGGCTCCAAAACCACAGAGAAACCCTGTCTCGAAAAACCAAAAAAAAAAAAAAAAAAAAAAAAAATCATCAAGTGTCTGATGGCACAACTAACTTTAAATAAGAATAAAAAGCTTAAGTTAATTTAATTAGACCCCAAGAGGTAGGCCATACAGAAGTGAAGCTAACAGTTCAAGTAGGAAAACATTGGCCAAGTGTGCTTGGTTTATTTCTAATTAACCATGTATGGGGGCGGGCATCGGACTGAAAATAGCCCCAAACCTTCTAACAGAATATAATTTCCCACTCACTTAATAACAACATTACACGGTATCAGACAAGAAGGAGTATTAGAAAGGCTGGGCTCTCTGCACCCAGCGTCACATGCATCCTGCACACAAGCCTGCTCTTACCCCTATATACCACCTCTGCTTGTTTGTTTGGTTTTTTCAAGACATGGTTTCTCTGTGTAGCATCCCAGGCTGTCCTGAAACTCTCTTTTGCAAACCAGGCTGGCCTTGAACTCATAGAGATACACCTGCCTCTGTCTCCCGAGTGCTGGGATTAAAGGTGTGCGCCACCACCGCCCAGCCTACACTTCTTGACCACATTATCCATTGCTGGACTTTGAATATTGCCATTTCTTTATCTCTGAGATACTGTGGTCAGTACCCAATTTAGCCATGTCATTTAGGGACTATCCCTAAATGTATATTTAGCCATGTCATTTAGGGACTATCCCTAAATGTATATTTAGCCATGTCATTTAGGGACTATCCCTAAATGTATATTTCCTTCTACTCATATTTGCTTACTGATATTTAGATTTCATTCATTCATTTTTCCCCCTTCTTCTTTTGGAGAAAGGGTTTCACTGTGTAGGCCTAGCTGATTTAGAAATCACTGTGCAGAACAGGCAGGCCTTGAACTCACGGAGACCCACCAGACTCTGTGGCCTGAGCGCTGGTATCAAAGTTTTGTACTCCCACGGCCAGGCAAATTTCATCCTTAAATTTAGACATCTTCTTTGAATAGTTTGTGTGTTCGGTAAGTTGTCGACTTGACACAAGCTAGAGGCATTTGGAAAGAGGGAACCCCAACTGAGAAAACGCCCCCTCCAGACTGGCCTCTGACTAAGTCTGTATGTGAGGCATTTTCTTGATGCTATGTGGGAGGGCCCAGCTCACTGTGGGCAGTGCCAACCTGAGGAAGTGACCCTGCGATGTATAAGAAAGCAAACTGAGCAAGCCAGCGAGAAGCATTCCTCTATGTGTGACCTGGGAGTTATAAGATGAAACAAACCCTTTCCTCTCCAAGCTGCTTTTGGTTGTGGTGATCTATCACAGCAATGGAAGCCCTAATAGGCCAGTTTGCAAACCCCAGGAAGCGAAGAAGTCTCATCTTTTAACAACGTAGCTTGTGCCTATGTCCTATGTAGAGACATAGGCCTCAATGGCAAACTCATAAGTGAACCATTGTATTGTTACTGAATAAAGGAGGCATAGAGCGTATCCCTTAAAATATGCCAAAGGCTGGTCAGCATACTGCAGAGCACATACAGTTGGAACTAGGGAGTTAAGCTCTTTTGTTCTGTCCAATTGAAATACTCATACAGGATTCTGAATCTGCGTTGGTGTGGGGGCGGGGGAGGGATAAAAAACTGTGCAAATCATGTCAGTGATGTGAAGGGCATCAGAAGACATAAACTCTGCATCTAGCAAACCCATGTCCAGCCTTCAGGTCCACTCCACAGTGTTATTCCTTCTGATCGGCGCTCAGGGCCCACGGCCCCTTTGTTTCCAGTAGTGTGGTTTGAGGCTGATGCCTCCTGCACTTACCATCAAGGCGCAGGTAAAGGAAGTTCCGAAAAGCAAAGTAATCCTCCATGATGGTCATGAGAGACGTCATCTGGCAGAAAAGCAGCACGCGGTGGTTAGTCGCTCTCAATTTGGGCAGAATACGATCAAGTAGCTCAAACTTTCCCGAGGCCCGATACAGCTCAGCCCTGAACCCAAAAACGCAAAACAAGAAGGCAGTATTACTGCTGTCTTCTTGAGAGATCCAGAAGTGCTTAGCTCTTCAGATAGAGCCTTGCACATAGTAAACATTCAGTAAGCAACCGAGGATGGAAGGATGGATGAACGAATGGATATCAGCTCCAAAGCCATGCGAGTATTTAGAGGGGAACACACTGTCCGTACAAAACCCGTGAAGGGTATGATGTGCGTGCTACATATGTGGCATGCGCCACAAAGAGAAGGGAACCCTTCCGCGCCTCTAAGATTCTTCATGGTGTGCCATCAAGTTAATTTAGGACCCATGATTCATTCAAATGCTTCCTGAATACCTACTGGGCACTAACACAATGTGGGCAGGCACACCGTGATAAAATGTGTAACTACACGCTGTGGTCAGGACTATAAAGAAAAGCAGCAAGTGACAACGTGAACTCAGAGTGTGCTAACCCCTGGCAGATCCTTTCAGAAACTAAGTCTTCCCAAAGCACAGCCATGCCCATGCATTTCTGTCTGTGTGATTCACTCCTACACCAGTCATATCAACAGGTACGGCAGACCTTATGGCCCACAAAACTGAAAATATTTCCTATCTATCTCTTTACGATACAGTTTGCCAAGCATTGACTTGGAGGGCATGAGGTCAGTGACTTCCTTGGAGAGAGAACAATTGAGCTAAAACCTGAAATAATGAGTGAAGAGACAGCTAGTGAGAAATGAGGGCATGCACAGAGAAAGGGAAAAGCCTAGGCATGGGCTCCAGAGCAGGCAGGAGCCAGTGAGCCTCACAAACTGGTACCAAGTACTGGTGAGTGTAACTCAAGCGTAAGTGAGGCTAGGAGAGGGGGACCTCAGGACAGAGCTGGGTGGTGGGGATGGAGCAGGGACTGGGGGGTCCTTTGTGGACTGTTTTGGTTTTCAATACAATGGGCCAGGAAGATGCTCTGTAAATAGGAGTACAACCTGGAGTAGCCTATCTCACAGAGTTGCTGTGGGCACCTATATGAGAGGACTGGGGAGGGATAGGGTCCACAAGGCAAGCATGATGGGAGAAAAGAGACAGTGCTGTGGTAGGGAGGAAGATAGAAGTAGGACCGTCCTCCACGATAAACCTGTTGCTTTTCAAATCAACAGGACTGTGTTTTGTAACACTGAAATTTATTTTTAGGGTTGGAACTGTCTGAAGCAGTCACCCATGCACACGCAGTCAACAGCACTAAAAACACACCATTGTGGGGAGCAGGATCTACATCATGGTACATCTTCACATTTGTCTTCCCCTCACTTACTCCGAGAGCTGTCCCTTAATAGCCCTGCTCCCCCTGTCCCTCTGGCCATGCTGGCAGAAGCAGGAGTGGCATTAAGGCCCAGAGGACAATTGAAGCCAAGGACTGAGGAGAGCCAGTTAGTTGGCCCTAATCCTGGTAGGATCCAGTTCCTGCTGACCCTGCCTGACCCTGGGATTCATTTCTCCTGGGGTGAGACATGATACATTCTGTGGAGAGTCCTCTTCACTGTCTCTCTGCTGTAAGGTGTGGCTCTGTCCTATGTCCATGCTAACAACAACAAAACGTCTTTCTTAGCTCATACTCCAAAAACTATAAAAGTGATCATCCACCTATGGCAGGCGAGACTTTTGCTCATGTGTGCAAGTGCTGAACATCCACAGGAAATTAGTAGGGAAACAAACAACTCTTCAAGCACAAGTTACACTTGTGTATGGTTAGCAGTCACCACACTCAGACTCAAACAATGTTTTCAGAACGTGAAAGCACTGGTAAGTCTCTCCCACGAGACCCACGTCCTTTGAATAGACAATTGCTTAGGGCACGCGGAAACAGACACAGGTAAAGTACAAGGGAATTGTGCTTAGCAACTTCTGTTCCTCTGCAGGGGAGCAAGGAGGGCTAAGGCGACCGGATGCTACAGAAAGACTTTAGGTAAGGCCAGTAACAATGCATCTTGAAAGAGGGAAAAGTAAAAGAGGATTTACCCATTGATGACCCCATTGGAGTAGCCCAGGTGTTCAGCAAAGGATTCCTTGAAAAGAGAGAAGAAATTGATTTTAATATGTAATCATTAACTTCTTGGTTTCTCTAGTATGTTTAAAAGTTTAGTCAAAGCAAATCAAATGATCCCCGAAGAGTAAATCAGAAACTCAGGTCTCTGAGATCCCTTTCTAGCCGATCGATGAGTGCCTGAACATGCACTGGCCAGGAGCTGAACCTGGAGCTGTTGCTGGGGATCCACCCACAAGCTCACAGTTCAAGCTAAAAGAAGGGTGTTGTGGGTATTAGCTCGCCCATGACCTTGGGATATCTGGGTGTTTCTTGTCTGCCTATGAAGGAGGAAGAGTGGCAGGGCTCTCCTGGGTGGTGAAGACCGAGTCAGGTGGCAGGAAGAAGCGTGTGATTGGTCCCCAGCTTTCCAAGGAATCTGCAACTGGCTTTACCATATCCTGTATTCATGAACGTATTGCCCCTTTCAAGTCTTAATAAATCCTTGACACCCCTTAACATATATACGCATGGATTTCTGTTAACCGCAGAGTTTAACACAAACCAGTCACAACTACCATGTAAGAATAAACATAACACAGCTATATATATATATATATATATATATATATATATATATATATATATGCCATAGAAATAATGGCCATTATGTAACATTCACTGACATTGCCCCTGGCCCTGCCCTCCCTTTCCTCTTTACAAACAAAGCCCTAACCACACTAGACCAGTGGTTCTCAACCTTCCTAATGCTGCGGACCCTTAATCCGATTCCACACATAGGCTAGGAGTTTTTAGACCAATGTAGGCTACACAAAGAGACCCCCTGCTCAAAACAAATCACAATTTTTATTTCTCAAGTTTGAAGGTCCCCGGGGAGCTAACTCCAGTCTCAAAACTGGGGTTATGGAATTATTTGGTATCAATACACAGTGTGTGGAAAACAAAACAGAACATTGGCAAATATGCACGGCATCTTGAGCCCATAACAGCCAGAGAGTCTGTGGTTGTTTCAGTGTAATTGGCCCCCGTAATCTGGCAGCGACAGTGCAAAACAGAAAGCTGGTAAGGATGTAATTGAACAGGGAGGGCATGTTCCAGCCCCAGCAAACAGCAGAACTTGGCAGCTTCGGCTATGAGGTTCTGGTTTTCGAGCTAAGGAGAGCAATGGAAATTCCCTCCACACCTAAGGAACGCCACTAGGGCCAAGCATGTATCAGGGGTGTCCGTGAATGGAGGCCTAGGAGAGAGGCCATTGTGTGAAGCTGTGATGTTGAAGCCTGGATCACCTTGGAAAACCCAAGATGTTGGAAATGCCGGAGTCATGGAATACCTGCTGAGGAGATCTGCTATCAGGGAGTAGAACCAGCCCAGGAGGAAGAAGTATGTTTCTGTCAACAAAGCTGAGAAATGGTGGGCATTTAAAGAGTGCTCTAACTTCAGACATGGAGTACAGAGTTCAGAGTTTGTCCAGTCGGTTTTTGGTCTTGCTTTGGTCCGGTTATTTTCTTATTATTCCTTTCCCCTGTGTTTTGGAAATATAATGTATACTCTGTGCTATTATATGTTGGAAGCATGTGACGTTTTATTTTGATTTTTACAGAGGGACCGCAGTTAAGAGACGGTCATTTGTTTCAGGAGAGACTTTGGACTTGAAAACAAGTTTTAGACTTATAGACTATGGGGACTTCTGAAGTTAGACTGAATGCATATTTTTTTTTTGAATTATAATATAGCTATAAAGCCTCTGTGGGTCAGGGGGTGGAATATGGTGGTTTGAAAGAAAATGGCCCCCAAAGGGAGTGGCAATATTAGGAGATGTGGCCTTTATGGGGACGGGCTTTAAGGTCTCTTTTGCTCAAGCTTCCCTCAGTGTGACAGTCAGTTGACTTCCTGTGATTTTCTGGTCAAGACGTAACCAGCACCACGTCTGTCTGCACTTCGCCACACTCCCTATCATGATGCTAATGGACCGAATCTCTGAAACTGTAAGCAAGCCACCCCAATTAAATGTCTTTTTAAGAGCGGCCAGGATCACGGTGTCTCTTCACAGCAATGGAAAACCTACCCAGGACAGGGTCAGTGATAACTGCAGGCTCTGGTGTCTAGGATTGTCCCCACAACTGGTATAGGAGCAAGCACCCATGCAGTCTACAGCCACTTAAAGTGCAAACAAGCAGGCACTAGAGAGCATCTGCCCAGAATCTCAGCATGCCACTCATTTTCCTGAAGCTCCAGACACACATACACACACACACACACACACACACACACACACACACAGAGAGAGAGAGAGAGAGAGAGAGAGAGAGAGAGAGAGAGAGACTCCCCTTTCCCCCAAACAGCCCAACATGAAGGAAGAATGACATGCAATTTCATAATTACTAAACCCCCACAGCTTGATGTGGGATTTCCCTCTGTGTGCTGTGATTACCATTAATGAATAAAGAAACTGCCTTGGCCTGTTGATAGGACAGAACTTAGGCAGGCGGGGAAAACTAAATGGCATGCTGGGAGAAAGGAGGCAGAGGCAGAGAGAAGTCATGGAGCCCTGCCACAGACAGGCACTGGAACTTTAGCCGGTAAATCATAGCCACATGGCGATACAAAGATTAATGGAGATGGGTTAAATTAATATGTAAGAGTTAGCCAATAAGAAGCTAGAGCTAATGGGTCAAGCAGTGATTTAATTACTACAGTTTCTGTGTGATTATTTCTGGGCTAAGTGGCCAGGCACCAACAAGCAGCCCATCCTTCAACAACAGTTCTGTGTAGGTAAGAATAAGATCTCAAAACTCTTTCAGGAATAGAAGGGAAGGTGACCAGTTAACCACAACGCAAGCATTTCAGCATCAGAAATTGTTTCTTTGATTTTTCGAGACAGGGTTTCTCCGTAGCTTTGGATCCTGTCCTGGAACTAGCTCTTGTAGTCCAGGCTGGCCTCGAACTCCCAGAGATCCGCCTGCCTCTGCCTCCCGAGTGCTGGGATTAAAGGCGTGCGCCACCACTGCCCTGCTCCCTATCCCAGCACACTCCGGTAGTAGCAAAAGGCACCTTCCATTTACTTAATGTGATTTTTATGAACTACTTCATGTGTTCCAAACTAAGGAGGCTGGAGAGAAGGCTCTCTCAGTTAAGAGCCTTGGCTGTTCTTTCAGAGGACCTAGGTTCTATTCCCGGCACCTGTACAGTAGCTCACAAACATCTGTATCTCCAGTTCCAGGGGATCCAATGCCCTCCTCTGGCTTCCATGAGCACCAGGCACATAAGTGATCCACAGATCGATATGCAGGAAAAACACTCATATATACTTAAAAACAAAAAAGTAACTTTCAAAGTTGATCCACCCACCAGGCCTAGAATCTGTTTCTCTCAGTACAAAGGCAGAAGACAGTTTTGAGGGTCAAGACTTGCCCACCAGTCACCCTGACAAAGCAGCGTGTGACTGGATCTCACTGCTGCCCAGGGGATTCTCCATCTGTATATCTAAACACCTACAGCTTGTCCATAGGATTTTTTTTATATTTATTTATTATGCATACAATATTCTGTCTGTGTGTATGTCTGCAGGCCAGAAGAGGGCACCAGATCTCATTACAGATGGTTGTGAGCCACCATGTGGTTGCTGGGAATTGAACTCAGGACCTTTGGAAGAGCAGGCAATGCTCTTAACCACTGAGCCATCTCTCCAGCCCCCTCCATAGGACTTTTTAAAGTGCTCTTACAGTTCAAATTCTGCTCAGATCTATAAACACACCCCCTCCTTATCCTGAAGCTCTGCCTCAACTGTGCCTTGTAATGCTTGACAGATGTGGTGGTCTCCTGTGCCCAGACACCCTATGGCATCTAGATGCTCTGTCATGTCCATGGATACTGTCCCTTATATTCATATTTTCATCTGCATCCCCAGATGTCCTCTCTGTCACAGGTACTTACCCCTGCATCCATTTCATACCTAAGGTTATTACTGCTGTGATGAAACACCATGACCAATAGCAACTTGGGGAGCAGAAAGTTTATTTAGTTTACATATCCTGAATCACAGCCCACTGAGGGAAGGCAAGACAAGAACTCAAACAGGGTAAAAGCCTGAAGGCAGGAGTTGATGCAGAGGTTATGGAGGGGTGCTGCTTACTAGCCTGATACTCATGACTCTATCAACATGTTTTCTTTTAGTATTCAGGAACACCAGCCCAGAATGTTTCTGTACACAATAGGCTGGACCCTTTCCCATCAACCATTAATTTAAAAAATGCACTATAGGCTTACCTATAACTGGATATTCAAGAAGCATTTTCTCGATTGAGGTTTCCTCCTCTCAGATGACTATAGATTGTGACAAGATGACATAAAACTAGCCATCACAGTCTAAAAATACTCTGTCTAGTAATCAGATACTCCTGTGTCTATGGACTCTCTCTGAATGAACAGATATTCTCCCTTATATCACATTCCTCCTTAGGTCAATACCTCCCTTATACATGTTCTCCCTGTCCCCTAGGATCATGAATGATCTCCTTACACCTATGAATAGCCTCCTCTGCCCACAGGTATTCTCCTGATATCTACATATGGTCTCCTATGTATAAGAATTCTATCACTATGATCAAAAATGCTCTCCTAATGTCTCTGGGAGGTCTCCCTTTGTCCATAGATGCTCTGTGCCTATGGATAGTTCCCTATGCCCATAGATGATCTCCTTATGTCTATGAACACTCCCCCTCCCTTTGTCTATGGATGATCTCCCTCTGCCCATAGATGCTCTTCCTACATCCATGGATGCTCTTTCTATGTCCAAAAATGCTTTCTCATATGTCCACAGACACTCCCCCATCTGTGTGAGGATCTTCTTCCTTCCCTGTGGGTTCTCCCTCTTACATCTACAGATGCTCTTTCCTAAGAACTTGAAGGCCACGATTTGTGTCCCATTTCACTCATTCAGCCAGCCAGGATAGGCCTCTAACACAGGGAGGAGTAGTAAGAAAGCATAAGCTGACTGAACATGCGTGACCACCAAAACATACTGGCGGTAGAGGGCATTCAAAGCTAAGACTATTTCAACTCATTTTGTCCTGCAATTCAGCTTTGATTTTCTGGAAGGTTCTGTCAGTTGTTTAAATAGAGTATAGCCCTACAGTGCTTTTCCTCTCGGCCATTTCTTCTGTTTAATTTGTAGTAGGCAGTGGCCCTTGTGGTGTCAATGATCTCAGGTACCTGTAAATCTGCAGATGATGAAGGTGGCTTCTTTGTACTTCTGCTCAAGCCAACTGCCCCACTAGAGTGAGCCTTGTCAATGAAGGAATCTCATCCACATAGAGCAAACAGGGTAGAAAATGCCCTATGATCTAAAAACAGTGTTCTAGTGTCGGAACAAAGCAACCATCTGCATCATCATGATGGAAACCAGGCAGGAAAAAAATAGCAATCTATGCCACAGGCTAAAGCCAGCATCTCTCACAAGGATAATATTTCATGAACATCTTTCTCTTCAATATCTATAAACACATTATTTGAGCGTTTCTCCCAGCACCCTTCAGAGGAAGCTGGCTGCATCTGTCATTATCTTCAATTTCAGAACCCCAACAGTAACAAGGTAATTCACAGCATTAACCCAAATCCACACAGTGAGCTGATGCTCCCGACATTTCCTCATGACTTTAAACTCTTTATATCTGGAATTATAAAATTCCAGATACTCAGGAAGTCAGTGCCAAAGTGGGCCCGCACCCAGGAAACAGGCCCATTAATTCTGCCAGAAAAGCCAGAAAAAATGCTGGCTGCACATCCCCACATAAGCTTTACACATATTTGGGGGGGTCTGCCTTTCTAACCAGCACAATAAGTCTCAAAATACAAGATCCAGACTCACCTCAATGTGCTGAAACATATATGGGTGGTTGCATATCTTCCTCAGTTGCATGATAGTGTTCATAAGTGTCTTGGCTCCTCCTTTCCCCTGAGCAAAAAATGCAACGGAAAGAATGGAACTAATTATTCATTGATCAAGTATTTCCAATTTTTTAAAACTAGGCTTCAAGACCAAGGGTGTACCTTACTGGTGGAGCCTGCCCTGCTTATTAAAGGCCTGGGTACAAGTCTAGCACTGAAGAAGAAGGGAGACTGATTAGATAGCTTGCAGAAAGAACACAGGGAGGGCCCTAAGTCATCTTACTATTTACACACCTTGAACCCAGAGTCCTGATGTTATTTAGCCATTTTTGAGTCAGACATAGCATTGTCTTTGTGATTAACTCATCCTACAAAAAAGTAAATCTCACAAAATTAGTTCAAGTCAATGGCTTTGTGTCAGGTCTGCCCATGGGTGTTACAGAATACTTGATTACACTATAAAGATGTGTCTTTGCCTGAGGCGCCTTCTGATTGTTTAATAAAGAGCTAAATGGCCAATAGCTAAGCAGGAGAAATAGGCAGGACTTCCAGGCAGAGAAAAGAAACTCAAGATGAATCTAGGCATGTGGAAGACACCAGCCAGACATGGAATGAGTCAGGCACACAGAATGGGACAAAGGTAAAAACCATATAGTAGAATGTAGACTAATAAAAAAAAATGGGTTAATTTAAGTTTTAAAGAGCATTAAAAACAAGCCTAAGCTAAAGGCCAAGCTTTCATTATTATTTAATAAGTCTCCATGTCATTATTTGGATGGCTGGACAGAGAAAGAATAATAGGATCACATATAGGAATATACATAGGATTCTGGCAGACCACACACAAAGGATGTTAGAGAGAGAAACTGACTTCAACATGTCCTAAAACATCACCCAATACTGGGCTGCTTATGTTTTCTGCTGAGCTATCAGGAGCAGTGTTAAGTCTCTGAAAACAAAAACACTAGCCAGGCAAGACCCTCTTTTGCCCCACCCCAATGGATTTAGCAGGACAATGATGACACTGGCAGCCACTATTGCCACCCCAAAGATCCAGTGCTTTACAGGAACGAGCCACTATTCGCAGGAAGGCTCCCTGGAAAAGCTCAAGGCCACGGCCATGAGAACACGAGAAGACACAGGGCAGTATCCCAGTCTCCCCGCGTTTGCAACATACCTTCTTATCCTTCTCAGAGCCATCTGTGAGGAGGATCCCCTTGGCCTGCATGTGACGATACAGAATCTTCTGCAGAGCTGACATGTCGCATTTGATCACGTACTCAACCTGGGGACAGAGCAGGACACGGATAAGCACAGGAGGGAAAGGGGCTGTTATACAATGACAGTAGAGAAGGGACTGCTGGGGCCAGTCCTGGAAGAACAGAGGAGATGGGACAAGGCCATAGAGCAGATCAGAGTCCTCAAGTTCAAAGGCACCATGATAATGCTAAGACGTATACAAGGTTGCATGGAGAAAATGTAAGGTCCCAATTCCTAGACTTTCTTGATCTCATATTTGAGGCAGGGCTTCAATAAAGAAGCCCTAGATTATTATTATTTAACATTTATTGTGTTACAATAAAATGTTCATTACAATGTATTTTTAATATTTGTCCTGCTTCTTGGTCCTGCATACTTCCAGATGAGCTGAACAGTATCAGGAAAATGAGTGACTGTCCCCAAACCCGATGATTTTCTTTGTAAAACAGCTTTAAATGGCTCCGTGTGGCCACTTCAGCACTGTCTCCTAGGGAGATTTACAACAGACCTAGGCTGGCTGTCATTAACCTCTACTCTGGAGAACGAGAGGACACACCACTGTGAAGACAAGAGGTGCAGAGGAATTAACTCACAGCAGAACACAACTCCGTGACTGCCTAAAGCAGGGCAGGGCGTCCTGGGTGTCCAGTTGTGATAAATAAGTCTTGTTTTCTGCATCTTAAAAGGATTCCCATGCCCACAGTCTATCTATCACACTCTTGCAAGTCTTTAGTATACTCTGAGGGCAGAAAACAAGACTTATTTATACGGCTCTTTTTCCCTGGTCCCAGGAATACAAACATGCAAATTTCAAAGCAAATGCCAGATTATCACCTGGATACCTAAGAAGGCGATTGAGGGAAATCGGTCAACTGCCGGGTGTTTGATCAACTGTGTAAAAGTGTTCAGGTTGTTCTCAGCTCTGAGGGCCAGAGAGAGGAGGTCACAGATGAAGAGCTGGGCTGGAACTTTAAGAGGAGCCTGAGGCCCTGGAGGTACAACTGGTTGTCTCTTTACACTAGGCAACTACAGGGAGGCCTGGTTTTTTCTTTTTTTTTTTTGCATGTAAGTGAGCTAAATGGGGTAACCCACCAGGCTGGTTAATAACCTTCTAGGTCAGAGAGGAAGCAAATCTTTAAATTTAACAAATCAGTACACACTTGGCATAGGCTTTGTGCATGGCCTATCTGATCCTGTCTTCTCTTTAGTCTACTTTTCTTTAAAAACGTTCTGACATTGTGCAGTCTTCCTGAGATATAACGGACACAGGTTACACGTATTTAGTGGACCTAGGGTGATCTTTTCCTCTGCACATCCCCTGCAAAGGAATCACCACTATCCTATCTTTTCAAAAGCTCACAACTCTCAACAAAAATTTGATTGTGGTAAAGAAAATGTTAAGTTTAGACTTTAACAAATTTAACAATAACAACATCAAGGGTCAATATTGATCTCTACACAGAGTGCGTGATGCGGCTTTTCTCACTCAATCCCTACAAAGTCTGCACGAGGTGGTCACATTTACTCTCCTCATTTTGTAGACAAAGAACCCGAGCATCCAGGAGGTTAAGTTCCTAGCTCAAAATATGGCTGCTCTTTCAGATTCACACCAAGGATGACCAACGAGAGTGGTTCGCAGATACAGCCTGGTGTTCACATTGTAACCTGATGTAACCTCTCTGCTGCCTCATTCAGATTTTCCTGAGTAAGGAAGACACGGCATGCCACGAGACAGAAGACCCAGAGACAAGGACAGAACTTCCCATCTGTCAGTCAGCCGCTGCGGCTGGAGGTGGAGTTGTTCAGGAAGAGGAGGGAAGAGGGAGGCAGGATGCTGTTACCATGGAGACAGGACGCCAAGCATCCTAACAGAGAGGATACCCTCTATAGCAGTGGTTCCCAACTTTCCTAATGTTGTGACCCTTTAATACAGTTCTTCATGCTGGGGTGATTTTTACCACAACCATAAAATTATTTTATTACTACTTTATAATTGTAATTCTCCTACTGTTAAGAATCGTAATGGAAATACTGGATAAGCAAGCAGGATATCTGATATGGGACTCCCAAGGGGGAAAAGAAGCATACTTTGAGAACCACTGTTCTGTCTAAAGGGCGACATAGCTGCTCTGGAGGGAAGACACCCACGGCTTCCTCCCTTCCGTCAACAAGGGGAAGAGGAGCCGGTGAGATCCGAGGACCGAACCTGTTGTCACAAGCTGCACACATGTTTTTCCTTCCCTCCTGGAGTAGTTCCTTATCAATTCCAGGTGATTCCATTTGCTCTTGCTCTTTTCTCTAAGCCTAGGTACCCAAGATGCTAAGGACCCTTTCTAAATCCTGATGTACACAGATCATCTCCCAGGGCCAATGAGATGGCACAGTGGGGGAAGGAGCCTGCCTCCAAGCCTGGTGATTTGCAGGCAGTGCCTGAGACCCACAGTCGAAGGAGAGAACCAACTCCTGAAACTTAACTTTGGGCCTTCACATGCACCATGACATGTGTGGAAACCGTTCCATCATATCACATGCACATGATGTGCACACTCGTGTACAAAATAAAAAATGTAATTAAAAAAATTCTCCCAAGAGTCCTATCAATAAAAAACAAATTCTTCCTCCATGTTCCTCAAAGAAAATGGTCCTGGACTCTGATGACAATATGCATCTTTCTAATTAATATATGGCTATGGATTTTCTTAAGAATTATTATATACACATACTAATATTAACATCTCAGGTATGAGGTGGGTCCCATAGGGCAGTGGGACAAAGGTAAAGACAGACGCTTTGCGTCCTTTTATAGTATGACGATAGTTAATGGTTTTTATCAGTTCCAACCTGATTCGTCTATGTGCCGTTAGTAAAAACCCCATGAAGGATGCAGGAGAAATAGCACGGCTTTCTTCCCACAGCTCTGTGCTCACACTACCCCACATTTCCACCTCTGCTCCTTGGCAGATTCTCCTCAGTCTTCTGGGGTCCGAGGGTGTTAGCCTAGTTAAAAATCAGATTAGGGTTGGGGCTACAGCTCAGTTAGAGGAGATTCCCAGCATGTATGAGGGCCTGATTCCAATCTCCAACACTTTCAACCAAAAAAAAAAAAAATCAGATCACACAAAGACCACTTTTGAAGACACACCTGGAAGTCATCACAACAGCCTTCTGAACCTGAGCACACAGGCAAGTAAGAATGACCAGATACTGAGATGCTCTAGCGGGAGAATCCAACCGACGCCTCCCCTATGACCACCCAGGTCCAGGAGTGACTTTGTGATAGACAGACATACCACCTGTTATCAGTGTCACTGTGCATGCTACATATCTATAGAGCATAATGTTTCTATTCTAAGAGAAACATAAGCATACATAGCTGCCCTAACATTATTTGGCACTACATTGGGAAGTAATAGAGCACCCTCTGCACACCTGTTGCTACTCCCTCACATGGGCACTGGAGACCCCTGGTTGGGTGAGATTGCCTCCCACGGCCACACCAGTCCTCGGTGTGAGCAGATCTCATGTCAACCACTCACATGGTAACTTCCATTTCTGGGGTAATACATTTTATTTGTTCTGAGTGCAAGGGAATGCACAGAGGAAACAACCGACAGTGACAGACAGAGAAAAGGAACTGACTGAAGAATCCCAATAGTGGTGACCATCTCAACGGGGCTGGGTCTGAGCTCCCCCTCCCCAGATGCAATGGCACCCAAGTTAAGAAGTCGGTGAAGGGTTCCTCTAAACACACAGGGACAAAGAGTGGAATTGGTGACTTCTGAAAAGGGTTGTCTCTTGCGAAGAGATACTCGACAGCTATAGAGACTGCGAAGAGGCACTGAGTTCATGTACACACTACCCCCTGAGGATTCTGCATTAGTGAATGACCCAATCAGTTCCCACAAGGAGCTGAACCCACTGATTAGATTGTCTAAGATTCCCCCCATTGGCCCTATTAATTCAGTACTGAGCTTTCCTCAGAGATCCTGCTGATGGACTGTTCTTTATTTAAAATTTTCATTCCAAAAGGATAGAACAATGAAACTGGGCCAGTGCGACAGAGCCGCATGTAGGGAACTGAGATATGTTTTCAACAAACAATTCAATTAACAGAGGTCTCAGACCCTTGAATCCATGCCATGAGAGAGGAAGGATGGGAATGATTAATTCCCCAGCTTTTATTTAATGAATACACAAGTTTTCCATCCACACAAAGCTTTTTCCTACGTTCTACACAAATTACGTATAAAAATAAAACCAGGATTGATGTTGGCTGGCCCAAGTTCCGGTTAACTTCAGACACTGGACACACACACATGCACACGCACATGCACACACTGAGATGCCACCGTACACACAGCCAACTGCATCACTAGTTCTTAAGACTATGGCAGAGGGAAAGAATCAACAGACGACCTCAATGGGAGTGCAAAAGAAGAATCACATTTTTGTTTAGCTCAAGTTGCTGTGTACAATCCCTTTTCTTTGAACTGCTGTTCTTTCCCGAATGTAAGAAGTGGACTTTGCTGTAGGCAGGGGCCCAGCATATTCCCCTTGCTCATTAGGTGTCCCGTCAGCCCATTATGAGAGCTGACTTTCCCCTGCAGCATAGGTGTCTCTAGGGTCACCCACATATATATGTAGAGATACTCAACTCAACACTGTTCAATATCAAGGAAATGGAATTAAAGGTGTAACTTCATACCTATTAAAATCTTAAAACAAACAGTAATGACCCTCACAACATATCTGACAACACCAGGCACTGATGGGATTACATTTCACCAGTAGGACCACCAAGCAGTTTAGGATGGTACAGAGAACACCGATAACACATGGTTTTATAAGACCCTTATAAACCACTCATTAACCAAATAACACAGCAATCATACTTCCGGATGTTCACTCAAGTGAAACAAGACTGTCACACGAAAGCTTGAATGCAGCTGTGTCCAGCAGCTCTGCTCAGATCGTCAGGGGCTGGAGAGATGGCTCAGCAGCTCGAACATTCATTGCTCTCACAGAGGACACAGGTCTGTTCCCAGCGCCCAGACTGCACAGCTCACAAACATCTACAACTCCAGCTCCAGAAAATCTGGAACACTCTTCTGGGCCCCACGAGTTCCTACATCATGGGGTACATATAGATTCATGTAGGGGAGTGCATACCCACCCATCCATACACCTTAAAAACAAACAAACAAAAACAACCCAATGTCCCTCAAGAAAACCAAACCCAATGGAGGTAAGCACCACAACTTGGATGGCTTTCAAACACACTACATGGCCTGAAAGAACCCAGGTACAAACTTTCAGTTTTTAGAGATGGAGAACAGCTCAGGGTCACATGAGGGTGGGAAGGTGGTAACAGGGGCTATTGTCCTCTCGGTACAAAAGAGGACTGGCTCAGCTGTGCAAAGGAGGACAGGTTAGGTAAGGGGGCGGTTGTGTAGTTTGGTTCTTAACACAATGAAGTAGATGTTTGTTTAGACCACAGAACTGTAAACTAAAAGGAGTACAGTTCTATAGAGAAAGTCTACTAGATGCAAGCTAAAATTAGGATTAAAACGCACTTTCTTGATCCTTCATAAAACCATCGGAGAATAAAATAATATAGTGGATTTAGCTTTTTTTTTTTTTTTTTAAACTCGAGCCTTGTCAGACATATAGAGTCTGCTGTAGGTTAAAGAAAGAGGTGTGTACCACTCCCAAGGATGACAGCTAAATATACAACTTTCCTGGGGTTAAAAAAAAAAAAAAACTAACAAGGTAATGAAAGTAGAGAATAGATATCAATGGATCAAATTAGGTCATCAACAGTCACATATATGCCCTAGGTGGTTTACAGGCAGAGATGAAAGAGGACCACAGAGAAGACAGAAAAGGCAAGAGAATGGTGAGATGAAACCTCACGTGGACAAGGGAGAAGAGCTCCATCCACAACAGAAACCTGGAGCAGAACAGACACTCGGGGAGAAAACTAAAACCAGAGACAAAACACCAGGGCAGCAGAAACTGTACCCGGTTTGTGTTCATGTGTCTAGCACTTAGACCACACAGCAGTCCTGTGAGGCGATGTCACATAATTTCCTGGAGACCAATAGGCTACCCTGGTCTAAATGACTTGCCAACATCCACATCACAAGCAATGGAGAATGCTCCCGCACCCACTGATGGGCAGAGTCAATAGTTTCAGTTCCACCAAGTTGCCTCCGGGACAAGGTAGAGTGGTTGCCTTTAAAGACATGGATACCTAGAAAGACATCCACAGACAGTACCACACAAAGAAAATTACTATTACCCAGTGGTCAAGACCACAGGAAAGCAAAGGGAATGATCACTGCACTTGATCCCCAAGATGCATTCATCAACAAAGTAAATACATACCTAGACTTTTACTAGGATACTCAGAGTAGAAGACTTTTACTTTCAATTTTTGTGACTATTAATGCATAAGGGATTAAGATATAAAATTCTCTCAAAGCAAAACGAACAACTCTGCCCAGTCAGATGGGCTTTACAATGGACAGGATGTGCCAATCTGTCCAGTAGTTGTTACCCCAAAAAGTCACAACCAAAACAAACAAAAAACAAACAAACAAACAAACAAAAAATCCAACCAAGTATCAAACCCCAATCAAGCTACCTTTCAGAGGATGGAACGTCAGGTGTAGATGGTTCCAGGTTAAGACCAGGGGTACAATAATCAAAACTCAACTCCAGTACTAACCCAGGCCCAAAGAAACTCAACAGAACTAAAAACTGTTTCCAAAGAACAATCTGAAAACTGCTTGCCTAGACATCCCCAGGTAAGTCCACAGGGACTTAGTTACACCACACACACAAATGCGCATCCCAGACTGTTGTTTAAAGCAACTCTCTCTTCCCAAACAATCACATCACAAATAGGAAACGCTAAATGAACTTTCAGGAAACCTGGCAGATGACTCCGGATCCCTTCAGTGATGACGCAAGTACCAAACGCCAATCCTTATTTGCCTTAGAGCAGGACAATTCTGAAGTGACTTCAGGTGGGACTAAAAGCTCAATAGCAATCACACACACACACACCTAAAACCAAAAAGACTCCATGAATTTGATTATTTTATTAAACCCGCCCCAAAGTTAAAGAAACCAGACTGATAATGTTGTGAGTGCCCCCCCACCCATAACTCAATCAAACACAGAGTCTTTGAAAATATCTTTAAGATACTTTGCAACGGAACTCTAGGCCTGTCATTTCAGACACGCAACCACAAAGACAGGTGCCAAAGACACATGCACAAGAGGGAAAACCCCACTATCTGAATCTGCAACTGACCTTTTCTGGAAGCTGAGATTCCACCTCTTTCTTCAGTCTCCTCAGTAAAAAGGGTCTCAACACCTTGTGCAGACGCCTGATGATCAAAATAGTTTCTTCTTCATTCAGGTCCACCTACAAAACAACCTTAGTTGAATTCGTGAGGAATGCTTCATACAGAGAAACTCTGTTGAGCTCGTGTGTTTCGATGCATACCGAAATTTCACATGCTACAGAGCCAGGTGAATGCCAGCCAGCAACACCTCCAAATTTTTTGCCCACCTGCCTACCCCATTGGAATAGAATGACTGCCAAATAAGTATTTTTGCCTTAGAGTCTAGTTTTGTGGGAATGGGCCCTGGAGCCAAGTTTCACATTAGTAATATGAACAACCCCAAACACAGAATAAGGGCAACAATAAAGACTGACTTGAGGTTGGCACAGAACAGGAAAAGGGGGCAACAGTTTGTGTGTGCTTACTTCAGTTGAATCCCCTGACATTCGTGTCCAGTGCAGAAATATACAAAAGGATGGGTGTGTGAATATGAAAATGGGAAAGAGTGAGCATCCTTTACACTGGAAGAGAGCTCTTGGCTCCTGCACCATAGATAGCCCCTTTCCCTTCCTCTGCCCAAATCTTTGTTCCTTTGTTAGCCTCTAGGGGGCAGAATTAATTGACACTGCTTTCTCCAAATGGGCAAGTCAGTTAATGAACAGCAAATGAACCTGCAAGGTAGCTCAAGATTAAAGGGCTATGAGTGCAAAGGGTAAGTTTCTCTAAAGCATATTAGTGGCTTTTCATTCCTATCATCAAGGATCTGGCAATCAAAAAGGTATGTGTCCCTTTCAGGGATTTTTTTTCTTGCAATAGCCCAAGCTTGCCTTATATGAGCTATTATTAAAGGAATAATAATAATACATTTGAGAATAGATACTCCAGGATTTAAGGAGAATTTATGTACAGACAAAAATGAAGGCTTACATTAATACCTGAAAAAATGTGAGGAAAACTAATGTATTACACTCACGCTCCGTGGAAGTACGTCAAAGGGGAGCCCTGAGTTTATAATAAGGATTTCGGGTTCCTGTTTGAACTGGCTGAGTTGGGCTGTGTAAGCTGATGAAGCCAACACCTCCACTCTCACCCTCCCTGTGACATGCTGTAGTTGAACACTCTGTCAGGGAAAAGTTGGCAAAATGCAAAGAGGCTGGGATGCTCCATATGAATCTAGATTCAGAGGAGAAAACCTAATCCCAAATGCAACCAGATCCCACCCACTGACCAAAAAGCATTATAAACCACCCTGTGGGGGTTCTCTGGCTCTTACGTTCCAAGTTTTATGCCCTCTGCTTTCATTTCACCATCACACAGTGGAAAATACACACAAAGACACATACACAAACATATTACACACAGAGAGACTTTCTTGCACACACACACAAAGTTTGACCAGTACCCTTTCGCCAGTCATAGCAAATGGAGCATTAAACCACTGCTCGAATGTGCTGCAACTCTTGAAGATTGTAGGCAGGAGGAAGTTGAGGAGGGCCCAGAGTTCTGGGAGCTTATTCTGTAGTGGTGTCCCGGTCAAAAGAATCCTTCTGGGGGCGACATAGTGTGTGTTCAAGACCTGAGTCAGCTTGCAGTGGTGATTCTTCATTCGGTGCCCTTCATCTACGATCATGTATTTCCAGCGAATCTGCAACACAAGCGGGAGAACCTATGTGTGCCTGGTCAACAGAAATGCACTGGCTCCCGAAGGACTGAGGCATGTGTGTGGAAAAACAAAGGTCCAGGTTGGCACATGACACAGAATGATACTCTTTAAGAGACAGGAAGCCCAACCAATGGAGCACTGCCCATGCCCTTCATGACTTTTAAAATGACAATGTTCCCCCTCGGACCAGTGATTCCAATTCACCTTTTAGAAACAAGTAAACAGGCCCAGAGAGCAATGGGTACTCCTAAGACTAGGTTTGGCCTCTTTCCGCCCAGCGGTCTTCTTGTTACTGTGTCATGACATAAGATCCTCCAGACTTTTGTGGTCACGGTTCCTCTGCTCACAGCAGAAACAGAATCCTTACAGCCTCTTGAAGCAGGCATGAATGGCTGGCTTCTGGAAGATGCAGGGCCACTATCTTCTAGGTCCTCTTTCCTAATAGACCAGCTGTCTACTACCTCTAGGGCATGGCTCAGTGTTGTGTTGCTAACACTAAAAAGTTGGAATATTACACACAAAAATCTAAACATTCAGTTTTTTTTTTTTTAAAAAAAAGGTCAAACTAATAGTCTTCCCCCTCGCCCAGTTCATGCATGATGCATGTTCCTCATCTTCAGCCAGACTGAAGAAACCGGTTCTACTCAAAATGATCACAAACTCATCCGCAGAAAAGCAATGCAAAAATACCATCCTCCACCTGGGCCAAACTGCAGAATTAAAACACAGCAAACTCCTCAACACGACTAATACTTAAGAAGGCAAAAGTGAGGATGGCACAATTCTCTTCCCAAAGGCTTCCTTCCGGTCCTTTCCTCTCTCATACCCTACCTTTTACAGTCTCTTCAAGTTTAATGCTCGAGGGAGAACTAAGAGGGTTGTACCACTAAGCCTAGCTTTCGCCTACACCAGTGGTTCTCAACCTTGCTAATGCTGAGACCCTTAAATACAGTTCCTCATGTTGACTCCCAACCATAAAATTATTTTTGTTGCTAACTCATAACGGTAATTTCGCTACTGCTATAAATCGTAATGTAAATTCTGATATTTCAGATGGTTCTAGGCAACCCCTGGAAAAGGGTCATTCCACCCCTCCCGTAAAGGGGTTGTGAAGCACAGACTGAGAACCTCTGGCCTATACAAAGGCAGCACTGGTTTAAAAAAAAAAAAAAGTCTGTTGCTCAGATGTGTCTAGCTCTGGGGCGAGAGTCAGAGGGAGCAGGCAAGCAAGTAGGGCATAATTCTCACCTCCTCATTAGAAGGACCAGTGAAGCTAGGGAAAAGAGAGAAAACCATCAGCCAGGCTGGGATATCCGGATAAAGGAAATCACCAGCACTCCCTGCCCCGTTTCTCTACCACAGCCAAGTGTGTAACAATGACCAAAGATTTACAGCCAACATCAGTGGAAAGAGGTTCACAGACAAAAATGCATCTAAGTGTTACAATAGCATATCTATTCTAAATCAACTTTCTTCCGCAGTTGAGCTCGTAAAGCAACAAGGAACCAGAGACCTTTGATTCTGCCGCCAAAGATGTACTAATTAGGTCTACTGCTTGGAAAAATTATTACCTCTCTCTGGAACACCATTTCTCCAGTAACAAATAAAAGCACTGCTTCTTGTTACCAGGCATCTCCAATGACTTTGAAATACATATGCACAAGACACAAGATGGTTTTTATTTTTTTAGGAATCTCAAAGGCACCAACACATTCCCACAGTAATATTGGAGACACGTCATTTTTGACACTGCCAAATTCATCTCAGAGCACGAGGAACTGGAAGGCGGCCTTGCTGTCAGTGTCATCTCAATTATTAAACCTCCCCTGGGCAGGAAGTTCCTTTATGTTATTGCCTATGATACCATGAAGGGAACTCAAAGTTCCCAGAGCAGGGGTTTAATGCAGAGATGGAACAAACCCCAGAAATAGGGATTCTACTCCATTCTGACCATAACTTAGTTTCAGATTGGAGGTTTCCAAATATCACACGGTCAAAGAAATTACCACAGAGGGGGAAAATTAAGTTTTCATGATTTGTTCCAGGAAGGATGCTTTCATCCTTCTGCGTGATCATATTAGGAGACAACATGGTATAAATGGGGAGGAACCCTTCCCATCGTGGCTAAAGGACAACTTTAGATATACAGATGATGAGCCAGGTAGGTCGCTGACACAACCCTTTCTCAGCGCCAAAGAAAAAGCCCCAGGAACAGCCCTGAGTAATTTAAACAATAATTGCCCATTATTTTACCAGGGAAACACTGAAAACAGAACAAGTACACAAGCCGCAGCATGGATAAATGCTGAGATGGAGGATACCATCTGGAGGGGGCCCTGCTTGCCTTCGGAGAGAGAGGCACAGAGGAATGAAGCTGGGCTGACAATAACCCAGGGCAACAAAAACAATTATTTCTTTCCGAGCACATTGAGGGCTGCTGGAGAGAAAAATCGCAGAAGGAACCCAGGTGAATTTTCTTAACAGATGTGGAATTGGGGCTGGAAAGATGGCTGGTTTTCCAGGGGAACCTCGTTCTATTCCCAGCACTCATATAGAGAGAGGATCACACAGGCTCTAAGTCCAGTCCCAGGGGACCTGATGCCCCCTTTTGGCTTCCATGAGTGCTGTATGCATTTATGTTCTCGGCAAAACACTCATACACACGAAATATGAATAAAGGAAAAGAAAGGAAGTGAACTCATGACAAACGTGCAGAGCAGGGCCCAGGATAAATCAATCAATTGATTAATCAATTAATCTCTCTCTCTTTCTCTCTCTCTCTCTCTCTCTCTCTCTCTCTCTCTCTCTCTCTCTCTCTCTCTCTCTCTTTCTCTCTCTCTCAAACACACACACACACACACACGATATCATACAAAGTATTAAATCCCATGACCAAGATTTCAGGGGGGAAAAAAAAACGAAGAGAAAGAAGCCAGTAATCTAATGATCAAAATTATACTATTGAGTATAATTTGAGGGATACTTTACACTCCAGTAAGATGATCCACAATTAGAGATAAAAGAATTTCTTTTCTTTTCTTTTTTCTTTTAAAATCGTACCTTTGCAAGAATGTGCTTGTCTTTTATAATGTACTCATAAGTAGTCAGGAGGACATTGAATTTGCCACTTCGCAGCTGGGGAACAAGGGAGCGTCGCATGGCAGGGGTACCCTGAATGGAGAGAAAAATACATCGATTACCCGCTGGAAGGACATAGGTACGATTTCTCACTGCTCAGAGCTTAATGGAGCCTAGACAGGTGATGCGTACATAAGGGTATTACCATATACCGGTCTATTATCCGGGAAGAAAGCGGTAGCTAAAGCACACATATCTTGACCCTTTACAGGTCCTTGCAGGAAGGTTTCCCACTTAAGCCCGAGGAAGGAAAAGCGAGGGGAAATCGTAGCTAGCAGTGGCTGGGAACCCGCTGCTTGCCTGAAAAGCTCCCTTTCTGTGGGAGCGTGCAGCAGGCAGCCCCAGCGCCCCGGTAATTGCCTGACTTTGCAGGAACATTCGGCGCAGTAGCAGCCCACAGTGAGCCAGTCAGCAGCACACAGAAAGTGTGATATTTGTCATTTGTATTACTCTCATCAGAAACCTCGCAATATGATAATTAACAATTTTCTTCTGCATTTCACTATCTGAAAGTAATTATGGTTTATTACAGTAATCTTCTTGGGATGATTAACTCTCACTGTTTAGTACATGATGTACATGACAAAACTTTACAACCAAATACAGTTCACAGATGTACATACGGAAGGAAGAAATTGGGGCCCATTTTTTTGCTTTTCCGCATTTATATATAAATACAAAGCTCCAAACCTTGTAAGAAATTTTCACCACAGAAGGAGCCCATTTGTCAAATTCATATGTCCAGTTAGACAGAGTCCTACAAAACAACAACAACAAAAAAACCCAGAGTAAACAAGCACATACACATTTATATAAATTCGGTAAATAGAAAACTGTTACTCATTTTTAGTCCTTGCCTTCTAGAGAATATAAAATACCCAAGACGCATACATATTAATGTTCCAGGTATGGAGATAAGAGGTAAGATAGAAGAAATAAGCCGCCACAAAGCGTGACGATTGTACACCTCAAGAAAAAAAATCTTGTAAGAAACAATTCAAAAGTGTAGAATTATGTGGTACAGAACACCGGAGCCTTCCTAGGGTTCCAAAACCAACAATGGCCAAATGATTTAGGATTAGCCATGTAAGCGCTGAGAAAACTCGAATCAGGGGAGAGAAATTAGAAAATCCCATGAACACAGTCAATCGGTCTATGAAAAGGAAGCAGGGGAAGAAATGATGAATGAATGATTTTATTTTTAAATCCAAAAGTGTAACCAAAACATCTATGTCAGACGATGCAAATATAGATCGGGTGCAAAGGGCATGTAAATACTATGGAGGCAGATAACTCTGAGCCTTGTGCAGAAAACAGAACGAAAGGAAATACGAAACAGAAAGCCTTGTTCTTCCTGCAGGTCCGAGTTCGTCTCAGGACTGCAACCCATGACAAGGTGGCAGTGACTAGAGCATCAAGCTGACATGCATACACAGATGCTGACATGCATACACAGATGCTGACATGCATACACAGATGCTGACATGCATACACAGATGCTGACATGCATACACAGATGCTGACATGTATACACAGATGCTGACATGCATACACAGATGCTGACATGCATATACAGATGCTGACATGCATACAGATGCTGACATGCATACACAGATGCTGACATGCATACACAGATGCTGACATGCATACACAGATGCTGACATGCATACACAGATGCTGACATGCATACACAGATGCTGACATGCATACACAGATGCTGACATGCATATACAGATGCTGACACGCACACAGATGCTGACACGCACACAGATGCTGACACGCATACACAGATGCTGACACGCACACGCAGACGCTGACATGAACACGCAGACGCTGACACGCAGATGCTGACATGCACACGCAGATGCATATGCAGATGCTGACATGCATACGCAGATGCTGACATGCATACACAGATGTTGACAAACATATACAGATGCTGACACACATATGCAGATGCTGACATGCATACGCAGATGCTGACAAACATATACAGATGCTGACACACATATACAGATGCTGACATGCATGCACAGGAGCACCCCATTCCCAGGGAGGGTGGCTGTGAACAGTAATTTCTCTACTCTGAGTGTTGGCTAAAGACCAGGGGAGCCACTGGCAGGTGAGGAACTGGGGCTGTGTTAGAGACAGCAAAGGTTGGTCCTTCCTTCCGGAGCAGCAAGCCATTGAAACACAAAGCATACATACAAAGTTTACTTGAACGCACTGTTCACAGCGAGGATTTGGATGTCTATGTGGCTTTAAGAGATACAATAAGAGATACAAATCCATTATCTTTTGGAGGTGTTCAATTGTGTGAGTGTGTGTGTGTGTAAGTGTGAATACAAAAAGGAAAACAGTTCTAGAAAAGTTTTCAAATTCCCCCACCTTTCCCTTCAGTAAACTCTACTTACTTGGACTCATGCTGCAGCAGCAGTGGTTCTCAACCTGTGGGTCATGACCCCTCTGGGTAACATATTAGAGATCCAGATATTTACACTACAATTCCTAACAGTAGCAAAATTATAGTTATGAAGTAACCATAAAATGAAATAATTTATGGTTGGGGATTACCACAACACGAGGAACTGTGTTAAGGGTTCTCAGCACGAGGAAGGCTGAGACTGCTCTACAGGGTGTAAAATGGGAATGGCCAGAAAGAATCACTACAAACTTTACTAGCCAGTCAAAAGGCTGCAGCGGAGGGGCATGGGGTTTGGCTGGGGTGGAAAAGTAAAACCAACATTCAGATTATGTGTTTCCGGTATTCCAACTCCATGAGACTATTCTGTCTGAAATGGGAAACAAGGGCAAGCCACTGCTAGGACAATCTCAACGCACAGAGTGGTGGCGGGCGGAATAAATGACAGTACTTACGAGAGGGGAACAATGATGAGATAGGGGCCATTGAGTCTTTTGTGCTCCATCAGGTACGTGATGAGTGCAATGGTCTGGATGGTCTTGCCTAGCCCCATTTCATCAGCTAAGATTCCATTCAAATTGTTATTATACAGGGAAACCATCCATTCCAGGCCCTGGAGCTGAAATGAAGAGTAATCGTTTCAATTATCCGAGATCTGCACAGGTAATTAATACTAGCACAGCTCAAGTGAGGCTGTGACTTCTTAACTTCTCGGTGCTGTGCGCTGAGTTTCCCACAGTAGCAAAGTGGGGGAGGCACCAACGCGAAAGGAATTTCAAAGATGAGCCCGTAATCGCCCCTGCTGCTTGGCAGGTGCTCTGTGTTAATCAGATTTAGAAACGATGGGCTAGAGTGTGCGGGTGGGATTTGGAGCAGCTTTGTTGCTCATCCATACTTAACATTTCACAGTGGATGACATTCTAGAATTATTATAAATGAAGAAAACCCAAACCGAAATCTATTCCAACCACTCCAAGAACAAAAAGCCAGTTCGAGGATTAAAGAAAAGCCGGAAGGCTGAGCTGGCGCGTAGACCACTGATCATCAGAAACTGCTTTCTGGATCATGAACGGCCTGCCCCAGGGTGCCATCCCTGCAGCGAGGAAGCCTGTGACCAGGGAGCCAAGGCCACTAGGCTGCACTCCAGAAGGACATTTCTCTTCCTGGCAAAGAAAGGCCCCAGGCAGCACACAGAAAGCTCTGCGCTGGGGGCACTTTTGGAAAGCAGCTCCCTGGAAGCCGGCTGCCTGGAAGACATACAACGTATTTTCAAAGCATAGAAGCAGTGCACCCAAGTCCCAGCTTTGGAGTCTCATTTAAGCACAAAAGGAGAGTGAGGTGAGAACACAGACTTATTGCGCTATCATGATGCAATGCTGGGTTTACGTGACAGCATCAATTATATGTAACATATATACACATACATGTTGTGGTCACATTACCTTGCTAATTAAGTTATGTGGAGAAAATATTGTGATCTTGTACTTAAAATATTTATTAACCACTCCCTCATACAGGATCACACAAGGAACTATGGCAGATGGACACCAAGGTAGACTCACACTCCCTTCAGAAGCTCATGTCAGGGAGGAAGCGGTGAACACTCTCACTGGGTACCAAGTAGCCCAGTGTGATGAATGTGTATAAAGATGTACTAGTGACAGTTTCCCTTAGAAAGCACAGTGACCATCTTGAAGACTTTTCTAAGCCAAACGGGGGCTTTGGATAAGACCTAAGCCACCTTCAAAGTTTGTGCAGAACAGCAACACAAAGAGATAAGGAGAGAAACAGAAAAGGCCTGAGAGATAATGGGTGAGCGGGGAGAGGAAGGGGACAAGAGGGTCAAGTGGGGGAAGAGACGCAATCACAACAAAGCATGAGGCCAGGCGATGACCAAGGTCTAAGCCTGGCACTTGGGAGCTGAAAGTAGGAGAATCAGGAGTTCACAAGGTGATCCTTGACCTTGCAGTAAGTTCTGCCCAACCTGGGCTATATGAGAACCTGTCTTAGAAATAAAAATGAAAAAGCAATGTGTATACAATGATGCCATAATGTAGCCCATGATTCTGTAGGCTAAATCCAAAAACCAAGTTTAAAAAGAGAGAGGAAAGGGGGACCCAGTGGAAACCACAGTGGTGGGAAAGATGGACTGTTTGCTATCTCACCACCAGCTTTGAGGACGTCAACCACATGCCAGAAACATTGGGGGAGGTCGGGGGGAAGGGAAGAGATGAGGAGAAGAGAGGGAAGGATGGAAGGCAGGGAAGGGAAAGGAGAAGAGGGGGGAGAAGAGAGAAGGAAAGAGAGAAGGATGGGAGAAGGAGGGGGAGGGAGAGAAAGGCAGAGGGAAAAGGAGATCCTAGATAAAATAAAAGTAAACCAGAGACTTGGTAGGAGCTTAGAATCTCACAAAACATGTGGAAAGAGACGTGTGCTTTCCTGGACTGCGGAATGTGGGAATTAAAGCATGATTCTCTGGAGGTAGCAGGAAGGCTGTAGCTCCGCAAAGGTTAAATTTGTCAAGGAGCCACCAAAAGCTAGCCTGTGAGCACCTGTGAACTTGTTTGTGAGAAACGGGAATCATGAGGCAGACAGGGCTGGCCAGACTGCAGGAAGAGGAGCTTCACTGTCAAAAGACCAGGAGGGCCGGGCGATGGTGGCGCACGCCTTTAATCCCAGCACTCGGGAGGCAGAGGCAGGCGGATCTCTGTGAGTTCGAGACCAGCCTGGTCTACAGAGCTAGTTCCAGGACAGGCTCCAAAGCCACAGAGAAACCCTGTCTCGAAAAACCAAAAAAAAAAAGACCAGGAGGAAAGGGGCACTTCATTCTGAGGGGTGGACAGAGCCTAGCGAGGAATGAGGTGTGCACAGGGATTCACATTTGCCAGGAGGAGGAGGACTTAGATTTGAAAAGGGAGCAATGAAGAGTGCTTACAAAGGTGCAGAATGGCGGGAGGAAACCAGTGTGGCATTTAAATTTATTTATGGCGGCCCTCTGGGTGCTTCCTGCCAAGACTGAATTCAGTTCCCGGACCCCACATCGTAAAAGGAGAAAAGCAACGGTTGCAGGTTGCCCTCTGACCTCCATGAACAGGATGTGACATCAAACATAACAAAGGACACATTACAAGACATCAAAGAGGTCAAATGACACTAAAAAGAATACTCTGACCTCATCAAGGGGGCATGCCTTACAGGGCAGTGATCTAAGTATGTTCCAGGAATTCCAGGGAAATCCTAAGACTTTCCCAAGACAAGCCGAGAGCTACCCAGGCATTGCTTGTCATTCTTCCGGTGTTGCCGTCAGCACAGACAGGGCCCAAGCAATGACGGGAGGCAACGGCTGACCATAGGAACTTGGAGATGATTGATCATAAGCATGAACTTCTAGATGACACTATTTTTTTTTATAGGATATTAGTAAGCAATGATAGAAAAGAGACCCTGGCAGTAGCAGAGAAAGATGTTTAAGAATGCAGAATCCAACTGTGTTTCTGCAGGATGCTGCTGTGCATTCTGGAGTACATTTATGCCCCCAGTCCTCAGGTAGGTACTGTGGATGGACTGCCAAGGTGCTTAGCAGCTGGCCTGGGACAGCACACAGTTATCCTAGTATGAGCAGACAGAACTTCAACTAACCCTCACCAATACCCAATAGTTTAGTTCTGGTAAACAGTATCACCTATGCTTATTGGACCACAAAACCTTACTATTTTGTTTTAGTTTTTAAGTTTTGAGAGAGTAATTCAAGGAACAAAGGCTCCAAGAAATACACTCCAGATGGCCCGGCAGAGGAGTAGAGCCAGAAGACAGGAGATGCCCTCACGTTTAAACAGGTCAAAGGACGCACCTGGCACATTTACAGCCTAGTGTTTAACCGAAGCACGGTGGCCAACAACTTGATCATACCTTAAGGAAAAGGTATACGTGCAGGAGACGCACTCAGAACCCTTACCATACCGCTATTGCCACAACTATAGCTGAAGCTATACTGCATTTGCTTCAGGTTCCCTGCCTGACGCAATCAAGCTGGTTTTTCTCTTTTTGCAAAGAACCACAGTGAAACTGGTCCAAATGGTAAGCCAGCATTTCTTCCGAATTCCTGGAATTCCTGGGTAAACAAAACCAAACAGCGTGGTGCTGTCGTGTTGACCACAGTGCTCTGAAGGAAGTCCTGTGCGGAGTAAGGGACTCAACCGGGAATGTCGTCCTGTCCTTGGAACCTCATATTGAGTTGACTAAGGCTCCTAAAGTGGGGAATACACACTTGGGGATGACATGGATGCAAGGCCAAGGCTTGCTATGGAGCCGCAACCACGCTGGTTACCTGGTAATGCTTTAGGGTGCCATTAATGAGGAGGGCAGACTGCTTCTCTACCCTCTCAGAGATAGCATGAGCCACCGTGTAGTAGGACTGTGACCCTCTGGCACTGTACTGCATGCTGTATTCATCATCCACGTCCTGTTTGGCAGTCCTGAGGAAGACAAAGTAGAAAGCCAATGGACCCATGAGTCTTTGTGTTATGTCATCAGAAATGACTTGAGAGCCGGGCGGTGGTGGCGCATGCCTTTAATCCCAGCACTCGGGAGGCAGAGGCAGGCAGATCTCTGTGAGTTCGAGACCAGCCTGGTCTACAAGAGCTAGTTCCAGGACAGGCTCCAAAACCACAGAGAAACCCTGTCTCGAAAAACCAAAAAAAAAAAAAAAGAAATGACTTGACAGTCTAAAATTGCTGCTGTGGGTATTATTATCTGCCCTGCCATTAAAAACATGCTTTGTAAAGTTCACAAAAACCGAGCAGGGTCATCACTGTCATATCAGCTCTATATCACACTTGTGAAGAACGTGAGCCTCACACAGAGGTTACTCTGAAGTTCATAAAAGAGGCACTTTGTCAATGAAGTTGCCCTGGGTGTCCTCTGGATGCGAAGATAAATCCCGTACATAGGCCACTAGAAAAGCTTGGGGAACTGAAGTAGATGACTGAAGAGAACATTAGAGGGAAAAGAGAGGATAAAGGGTTCTTCCTTCCACTAGGCCTCACGGGGGCCTTTTTACTCAATGCACATGGAAGAGCCACTGTCCCTTCTTTTTTTTTTTGGATTTTCGAGACAGGGTTTCTCCGTAGCTCTTTGGTTCCTGTCCTGGAACTAGCTCTTGTAGACCAGGCTGGCCTCGAACTCACAGAGATCCTCCTGCCTCTGCCTCCCGAGTGCTGGGATTAAAGGCGTGCGCCACCACTGCCCGGCATCACTGTCCCTTCTTAAAATTGTCACTGAAAAGTCAGGGGTGCACTGGAAAATAAAGGCTGCTAAAGTAGGGTGCACAACCTGGGAGGGGAAACATATCAGAACATCCACTTCTTCCTTCCGGAGAGTCTCATCGTATGAATGTCCTCTCCTGTCTACTATTTCAGAGTGATGCTCCTACGGTAACAGTCACACAAGCAATGGGGTGTGCGGACCACTATTGTAGGATGGGCTAGAGGGGGGCACCCAGGCAGGAGACACTGAAGCTAAGTGTGAACCTGGGCAGACTGGGCAGCTGAAGAAGCTATCACATCTGGAATGACACAAGGACAGTGCTCACACTTGGGCTTCTGGGTATGTTGATGGCTTTGAAGGAGGCAGGGAAAGCAAGTCCGGCCCCCGGGGGAGAGGAAGGTAAACTTGATTAGTCTAACCTGGGATAGAAGTACAGTTGACAGACATGAAGCCCGGAAAAGAACCTGAGCAGGAGATAGGAGGGTGGAGTCCAGGGAGGGAGGGAGGGAGGAAGAGAGAGAGATGAGAAACACAAAGCTCTTGACCAGAGGGGTCCAGAGCTCAGACCTGTGAGGAGCTGAGGGGACACTCAGTTGCAGTGTGAAGATGAAGTCTGTTCCTGTTTTTAAACAGGATTTGCAAACAGAAAACTCTCACCACATGAACCTCACTGTATTAATGATGGAAACTCCGAGGGCCACGTACTCAATGATCTGCTTGGCATCCTTTTCGGAAACTTCCTCGCTGTTTGGATCCAGCAGTATCTTCTCTTCTGTTTCCTGCCTACTGGACTCCTCTTCTTCATCCTGGAGGAAGGACAGAGATACAGCAAGGTCTCTATTTTAACGAGTATGTTTCATGATTACCGCTTTTTATAAAGAGATTAAATAGTATTTTACTTCACAAATGGAGTGAACAGATCTGATTAAGGAAGGAAGTAAACGAAACATCTGCCTAAGTCACTGAGTCACCATTTCACCTCTGAATGAGGTGAAATGGGGTCCCCAAGCCCCAAACCCCCAAGGGTAAGTGTGAACCACAGCTGCTGTTCTAGAATTCTGTGCTCCTCTCTGCAAATTAACGTCCTCCAGAGAATGCCCCTTCTGATGATGGCCTGGGTCCCCGTGACTGTAGAGGATCTGACTAGCTGAGCATGCTACTTTCTGAGGCTGCTTCACACCATACATTCCTGAGTGTTCAGAAAAAAAGCACCATTACCTTGGCAAAGGATCTGACCATGTCCCTACCTCTTGAACGTACGACGAAATATTCATATGCCCACTACTAACGTGACATTCACAACCAGTCTGAAGGTGAACATGTGTTTCCTAACTATTGCCTGAGAAATGGACGCACGTGACAAGTGCCAATGGGGACATCAAGTCAATGACATCAGATCACTCAGAAGTGTCTCCTAGAAATGAGGTGCTACAAGTCACTCACTGGCTGGTGGCCTGGGGCTCCTGTCATCTGGTTGGACTGCATCTACTCCCAAATGTCAGGAGGTATCTACGGATGTCAACATCTGGGTGGTAAGGGCTACCTAAACTGCCCATTGTACCTTATCTTTATATTCCCAGGCTCTTTCTCAGAAAGAAAAACCTTCTAGCAGATCATTTATGGACCTGTTCATTCAAGCAAACAAGAGAGTGTGTGTGTGTGTGTGTGTGTGTGTGTGTGTGTGAGAGAGAGAGAGAGAGAGAGAGAGAGAGAGAGAATATAGCTGGGAGATATTATCATGCCACAAAAGTATTTGTTTTATATTGGTTATGTTTTTCTAAATGAAATTTTTATTGTTTTCTAAAAGCAGTAAATGTTCATGGTATATTAATTTAGAAAGCAAAAATTCAAAATACAGAAGGAAAATGACCATTGCCTTAAAATCCTCGTCAGTTATATTAGGCACGGCTGTGTCAGCAGCTGCTTGGCACCCATCTGTGGCAATGCCACACTAGAGTCCTGAATGCTAGTCCAAACCAGACTTAATGATTGATTGTACTAGCCAGACTCAAGCAAAGGATACAAAATCACTTCATCTTTTTTTTTGCACTAATCAATCATTTCATAATTAACCTAACACTAATTCTTAATCTCTAGTGAAAGTACCCAAGATTCTCATTTTATGTTCTAAACACATTAAGTATTCCTTTCAAGAAACAGAAAAATATATTTCCTTTTGAGAAACCAGCATATCCAAGGATTCAAAATTAAGAGTCATGTTTAAAGAAAAGTCCAGACGTACATTAACGTCTTTATGCTTGCCCGTGTTGCCTTTTCTGGCTTTTAATTCAGGCCCCAGATTCATAACTTCTAATGAACTCCAAGGTTTGAAAGACTTTAGAAGTTCTCGAGCTTTTAGTGCTCACAGACTACTTGGGGATAGGGAACTGCCTTTCCCAAATCAATCCATCTTCAAAATTCTCCCCGAAAGACCTTTGCCCCATCTCCAGTCTAACCATAGCTTGTCTCTTTGGTTTCAAACAAATTTAGTGTTCTTCAAGATGCCTCACCAGCCAGGGAACCTCAAGAGATAACTACAGTCACAAGGCACACCCCACCAGAGCCTATCCAGGTGCTTAGGCCCAGGGGTAACCTGAAAACAAAGCCAGGAGGAAGGGGCTGGAGGCTTCAGGGTCTGAGCCCACATTCACGAGGAGACCCTTTTTCCTCCGTTAACTTCCAAGCCAGCAAACCCCCAAGAGAGATGGATGTCCACGTACCTCTTCCTCATAATCGGAGTCACTCTCTTCACTGTCAGACCGGGGAGCAACTTCATAACTAGGGACAAGCAGAGGAAAGGAGGGGGTTGATCTCTGAGTAATAAACACAGGCATTCGCTACTTAACTGCGACATCCTGCTCACAGGTAACCAACGCAGATGCAAAACTTCTACACCATCTCTCAGCAAAGGTCGCACAGGTTTCCTTTGGTGCCACACCCACCCTTCATCAAAGAAGCCCCGAGAATCCCAGTAACTGTTTCTGTATCATACCCAGGGTTCATCTCCAGCCAGGCATCCAGCTGACTTGCTTTGGGCGCTTCGGGCCCAAAGAGGACCTTGCCAGTTTCCGTGTGTGTCACTTTGACAGGCAGGTCACTCATCTGGCTGCTTTCGTCTATCGGCTAGAAAGAGCAAAAAGAAATCAAATCAGCCTGGGATGATAGGAAGCTCTCAGACCTGTGCTGGTTATTTCTCGGGCTTGGTTGTCCAGTATCTGAAATGGTTTTCTGTGTTTCAACACTTCCATACCCAATGTGTCTTAACGAGCAGAGAAAGATCACCACTCACTAACAACCCTGAAGATGTAGATGTGGTGGCACATGCCTGTATACTAGCACCCTGGAAGCTGAGGTCGAAGGATCACAAGTTAAAGGCCAGCCTAGGATACACACTGACACCCTGTATCAAAAAGATCTGGGGCTTTGGCTGTGGTTCAATAGTACAGCACTTGTCTAACGTGTGAATTTGACCATCGACAGAAAACCTCAACACATTGGCACCTAAGGTAGGAGTACAAAGGCTCGGCTTTTCTAACTGGCTGTACTCGACAAGACTCTGAGTTAGAAGACACAGAAGTTCAAGGAAGCTGGGGTGCAGGCATACTGCCAATCAAGGTGGTAGCAATGCCAGTGGAGGCCATTGACTGTGCCGAGCTCCTGCCTGCTCCAAATAGCAGCCATGTCTTTACCGGACCAGTTGTACAGGAAAATATAAAATTAGGTTAGAGCCCTAAGGCAGATTCTCCAGGTAGCCTTTATCCTGTTATACACTGAACACTTCTAGCTCCAAATGCAAAATTTGAAACTTTCTGATCATGGATATGATGGCGCAGGTAGAAAATTCTATAATGGTACCATGGGAAGGGTCATCCACACAGTCAAAACACAAGCACACTAACATAATACATAAAGTCACCTTCAGACTATGCCTTAGAGTCTACTATGTCAAAAGAAAAATAAGATGTATACAAAACATAAATGCAGTGTATGCTTAGACCTAGGTCCTATCCCCAAGCTAACTCATATATATGTAAGTACTCCAAAGTCCAGGCTCCAAACACACAATCGGAAACACTTCTGGCTGCAAGCATTTAGGACGAGGGATACTTGCCCTGGAACAAATTCCATTCTTATTCCAGGCAAGCAAGGCTGATTTGGGTCATTTAGAACTAATAGTTCCCCAGACCTTCACCTAATACTCCCCAGAGAACAATTCCTGTAAGCTGTGGTTTGGATAGAACCAAGTGTAGCCCGTGCTATCTCCCACAAAACAGTGTGCTTTATCTGAAATCAACCCACCAGAATGGGGTCTAATTTGACCATTGGAATTGTGTGTATGATAAACAGACAAACAAACAACAAAACCCCCTGCCTATCTGAAGCATGAAGAACCGGCCAAGACAAAGAAGAAGTTCTTTAGCAGACACTGCAACGTAAAACGGCTTGCTCAGAAATCAGGAGTTATGTGAAGCCGCAAAGGTTATAGATGATGTGCCCCTGGGAAGAGCCTGTCTGAAAGGGGCTGGAAATGGAGCAAACCTAGGCAAATGGATGCTCTTAATTGTAGGGTGACCGACTTCTAGGAGCAGGGCCCTGGGTAAGACGTTTGGAAATGCTTCATTTGTGCGCGCATTCCACCGTCTATTTCCTGAAGAGTAGTCAAATGGGTTGTGTAGGCAATTCATTACTTCAAAGAATTTTCCCTAAATTACTCTTAATTAGTTTTGTGGTCAGATAGATACATGCAACACTAGCGGTGTAATTAGGATTGTCATATAATTTTTTCTAATTAAGCAAAGAAATGATAAGGAAAAAACAGTGGGTTGATGTTACTTTTCTGCATCTTAGAGAAATAACCCCAAAGAACCTCAGTCCCCCGTAGTTCTCTCCGTCTACTCCCTCAATAAAGCGCCAGCAGAATCAGAACAAATATTAGTGACCATTCACAAAGATAACTTTCAAAGAAAAGGCTTGCCCCGGCCTGCCAGTTTTCTTCACTCCTACGCTGGCTAAGGCAATAGTTCTCAGTAGCAGTGCTTGGCACAGCAATACGATTCTTCCTCATTAATGTAAAAGGTCATCTCCACACTCGAGAGGGAAAAGGGAAATCCAGCATCCGTACCATTTCCCTGGGAAAAACCGTATCTTGTTACTGTGGGCTATTATAATACAGCTTGTTTTATTGCTAATGTCACACCTCAGAGAAAACTGGAAATAACTGTGGGTGGAATTAGAACCCTGGTAAAGGCACAGAATGGGCTCAAAAGAGAAGGAAGAGCATTCTTTCTGAACAAACCGAGCAAGGCGCTCCCTTTGCAAACTTCAGCAAACGGAACTCACACCTGATAAAAATCAACATCTAAAAACAGACACACGAGGCAGGTCCGAGATCAGAAGACAATTTCCACACGAGGTAAGGGATGAGTGGACAAGACGGTGTCCAGTTATCCTGGGTGCCTGGAAACTACAGGTGATGTGCAGCCTTGTCAGAGAAGCCTGGGGTCCTGTAAGCAGCTGTTGCTTCTAAGTGCTCTGATAATGCAGCGTTCCACCCTGGTAGCATCCTTTCTACAGTTTCTTACACATTAACCTTTACCTGAGCTCTTCCTTCCCTGTGACGGTGTAGAACAGCTAGCCCAATACGCAGTTCTAAGAGGTTTCTGCATATCACTAGTTTAACCTTTCTTCCTGCATCTGGCCAAGGGAACTCACATGGAACCCGTGTACCCAGCGATTCTAGAATGAAACAGGCAATCCCCCCGCATCACCCAATACTCTAAGCAGTAAAGGTTGGTTAAAACAAACTCTCTGGATTGGCACCTCTCCATTGTATCACTGGACAGATCCTTCAGAGCTCAGTGGAATATTAGAAATTCTAGAATATACAATTAAGGTCAATGTCTGGCTTTCTCCACATGCAATCTCTATTATAAGCCTATAGAAATACCCAAGAAAATCCAGAATGTGAACTGCTCGGCTTATGTATTTTTATGATTCCAAATTAGTAATAAACTAGGGAGATTAAGCCGTGTTTTATGCTTCTGTATTATTTACTTGCCCAATGTAATCACCGAATTGCTTTACCCTCTCATACCTTCTACGTGGTCACGATCTATGTTTAGCTGCTATGCAGAATGGTATACAAGAAACTATCAGTTGATCAGGAATCTTGAGACAGTGTTATTTCTAATTGTCTACTATGTTAATGGTCTGTGGTTTGAAGGAAGATGTTTTTAATCTCTCTTCGTCTCCCTCTCCCTGTGTGTGTGTATACACAGGCATGTGCTCCTTCCTGTGTGTGATTGCAGGCATATGTGTGGACAGATGACACTCTTGCATGTCAGATATTGTCTTTCACCTTGCTTGAGAAAAGGTCTCATGTTGTTTGCCACTCAGAATTTCAGGCTAGCTGGTCCCCAAGGTTCAGGGGTTCCCCTGCCTTTGCCTCCCACCTCACTGTAAGAACACTGGGGTTCCAGACACATGCTAACACATGCATCTTTACATGGGTTGATGTCTTCTAACTTGTCCTCACGCTTGCACAGTGAGAGTTCTACCCACCATGCCATCTCCCTGGGCACAAATGTACCATTTTTCCTTTTAAAAAAAGGATTAACTAAGGGGCTCAAGGGATGCTCTTGCGAAAGACCCAAGTTTGGTTTCAGGCATCTAGAGGCTCACAATTGCCTATAACTTCAGATCCAGGGAACAGACACCTTCTTCTGGCCTCTATGGACAGCCCCCTATACCCACACACACAACAATGGAAAAAAATGCAGACACACACACAAATATTCACATGTACAAATATACGTGTAAGTATAACTTTTTTTTTTTTTTTTATAAAAATGAGGGGCCCAGATTAGTGTACTCAAAGAATGGTGCCACAGGTTATGACTGACTCCCCTAGTAGAACGTAAGAGCCAGTGGGTGCCACTTCCCTTACCTCTCCATCTGGTCCCAGGGCAGACTCCCCTCCCTCTGCATTCTCTTCGGCCTTCTGCAAAACAATAATGTCAAGTGTTATGTCTCCATCAAGAGCACAGGACAGGAATTCCCAGCAACTCTCACATCTCATTGCCCCGTGTCTTCCTCTCAAGGAGCACAATGCAAATGTCTTTTGTTTTTGTTTCTCTTTGCTGAGACAAAATATGCAGCATATTATCAACGTGTAGAGTCATTTAAAGCCAGATGTGATTCAAGGCCAGCCTACTAGAGATCTGTGGATCACATCTTTAGAGACCCACAGAGCCTAAGGCACACCACTGTCAAGACAGAAGGCAGAATCAGAAACAGTTTCTCGTGTTTGGCACTGAAGACAAATCCTGACATAATTAGTTCGACTTTCCTATTCCCTAAGCAAGTTTTCATCAGCAATGAAGAACAGCATTCTAAAAATGTCCATCAACAATAAGCTCTGAACCGCTCCTCAGTCATAAAAATACAAACAAAACAAAATTCTGTGAGTTCCCGGGTGGTTTCTATTCTACCTAATTGGCTTTGATAATATATAGCATTTCCACAGTGTGTATGTGGGGAAATTGATGTGTGTCTACTGTGTTCTCATGAAAAATTCCATCATCTACCATTGTTTAAATACTCCAGTGTCGTAGTCCATTAACCTCTATGCACCTCAAAGACAAGAAAATGAGAAATTAGGATGATGTCAGATGATACACAGAACCAAGTCCCATATGCAATATATACAAAATGGTAAAAAATGTCTTCCATTTATGACACCTGACAGGTAAAATATTTTATATTCAGAATCTCTACTTTAAGGTTATTACTTAAAAAACCATACTAATTCTTTGAAAAAAAAATATGAGAATATGAGAGAGGAAAGTTCCAGTCATTTCCTTTACTAAGATACTTAGGGAAACAAGCTTTCTATCCCAGGACTCTTTTAGTTAATTGAAAAATATATACACTAATACAGAATCAAAATGAACTCTCCTTAGCTCACTTCAGTCATTCATTCTATTAATACTTTTTTTTTTTTTTTTTTTTTTTGGTTTTTCGAGACAGGGTTTCTCTGTGGTTTTGTTTTTTTTGTTTTGTTTTGTTTTTTTTATTAATTAATTTATTTAATTATTAAAGATTTCTGCCTCTTCCCCGCCACCACCTCCCATTCCCTGCCCCTCCCCCAATCAAGTCTTCCTTCCTCCTCAGCCCAAAGAGCAAGCAGGTTTCTCTGCCCTGTGGGAGGTCCAAGGACCACCCACCTCCATCCAGGTCTATTAAGGTGAGCATCCAAACTACCTGGGCTCCCACAAAGCCATTACGTGCAATAGGATCAAGAACCCATTGCCATTGTTCTTCAGTTCTCAGTAGTCCTCATTGTCCATTATGTTCAGCGAGACCGGTTTTGTCCCATGCTTTTTCAGTCCCCGGCCAGCTGGCCTTGGTGAGTTCCCGATAGAACATCCCCATTGCCTCAGTGTGTGGGTGCACCCCTCGCAGTCCTGAGTTCCTTGCTCGTGCTCACTCTCCTTCTGCTCCTCCTTTGGATCGTGAGACTTCAGTCCAGTGCTCCAATGTTGGTCTCTGTCTCTGTCTTCTTTCATCGTCTGATGAAGGTTAATATTCAGGGGGATGCTTATATGTTTTTCTTTGGGTTCACCTTCTTATTTAGCTTCTCTAGAATCACGAATTATAGTCTCAATGTCCTTTATTTATGGCTAGAAACCAAATATGAGTGAGTACATCCCATGTTCCTCTTTTTGGGTCTGGCTTACCTCACTCAGGATAGTGTTTCCTGTCCTGGAACTAGCTCTTGTAGACCAGGCTGGACTTGAACTCACAGAGATTCGCCTGCCTCTGCCTCCCGAGTGCTGGGATTAAAGGCGTGCGCCACCTGACGGGCAGTGTGTGCGTACTTCATTGCTCTATTCAATTAAGCTCTCTATTCTTAATAACAGCCGGCTCATTCTATTAATACTTTTATCTTCTATGAAAATAAGTAGTCTCTTAACAAAGCAACCTCACTGAAAATGATTTTTCCACACTGAAAAAGTCCCATAAACCTATGACTTTTTAAAGTTATTTTCAATGTAATTTATAATTTTCTTACCAAATAGCACTTTTTGTGCCCCTATCATACACATGTCCCTCCCTTGTTCTCTCTCTCTGTCTCTTGTTCTCTCTCTGTCTCTCTTTCTCTCTCTCGCTCTCTCTCTCTCTCTCTCTCACACACACATACACAGACAGACAGACAGACAGACAGCAGGGGGTGGTGATTAAGTATAAACAATGGAGTTTCTACCAAAGATTAGAAAGATAAAGGCTCCTACACTTAGACTTGTCTGAGACTTGTCTTTTCTGTCTTGCTGACTAGAGGAGGAAATATGTGCAGGTTCAGAGGATTGATACCCAGAATCACATGCATGGGTTCCCACCCAGCCTGCTGAGGACCCGGAATCACACACATGGGTTCCCTCTCCTTCCTACCTCTCCTTCCTACCTGCTGAGGCACTCCAACAAGGGCAGAAACCTTGTGTTCAGAAGAGAAGTCAGCCAGTTACCAGATACTAAAGGTTCCATTTTTGGAATTCTCCAGCCCTATACTCCAGAGATGGTTTTAATTAATGAGAGAAAGTCAATTAATCCCACCATTCTTTCCATAGAAACCAGAAATAAGCTACAAATTTGGTCAACAAAGAAAATCAAATGAGACAATGAAAAAGCCAATTTGAAATAGCTAGTGAGTGGAACTGGATCACCATTTCAATGAATAGCACATTAAAAAGCTTGAAGAGCCATAAATGAATAGAATCAAAACTATTCTACAGCATACTCTCTTATGAATATACTATGAGCTAGCCAGAGCGTTATCTAAAAACTGCCTCATGATCAGACCCTTTCATTACTTAAAGTCCCCCAAACTAATCTATTTTCAATACCATTAGGCAGCAAGAAGCGGAGAGCTATTAGAAGTCCAGTCGCCCTCAGTTCTGGGGTTAGACGAGTTGCGTGTCAATCACAGCTCTGACTGCACACGAGGCCTTAGCGGTGTAACCTACAGCAAACAAGCTTCTCTTTGCCTTAGTTTCTGCGGTAGGAATGGACCACTGTTTGGGCCTGCTCATATGGTACTGCCAAAGTCACAGTTCAGGATCATGAACGGGAGCTCCAAAGCTATTGTTATGCCTATCATTAAGACTGGCTATGGCGCTGTCTGAAAACTGCCTCCTACAGCTACGAGGTCAGCCACTTCTGTTGGTTCGCGGAGAACTCATGCCCACAAGGATGTCCAGAACTTAGGAATCACTAAATGAGAATTTACCAGACCAAAATAAAAAAAAAGGGGGGGGGGAATTACCATCGTGAGCAATGTGCTTCACTCAGGAGCTGCATAATTCGTAGTATTATTGTTGTTGTCATGGTTTATCATCATCATTGCAATTAGGAGCCAAGATATTCCCAAGTGATAAAATGGTTAAGAACACGCGTGAGTCACCACTGAACTAGGGTCTTGTGTCACTCCCTCTCTGTCCTTGGACCCAATCCTGCCACACGATTATGAGACTTGGAAGCCAGGTGACAGTCTGCTCTTCAGAGAGAGACACCAGTCCCTCCCATCATGCTCTGGGCATCTGATGTCTAGGTGGTGCGCTTTCAGAAATCCATGTTCTCACACCAAACTCGTGTTTTAATGTCAACACAGAAAACGAACCCCAAATTCCCTTTTCACGAATGGACACAAGAGATTGTGATGTTCATTTCCGTTGGAACTGACTTTGGACAGTCTCCGGGCCCCAGGTGAGACAGCTGGGTGCAAACGGGGCAGAAGTGACAGTATTCCCACCACCTGAGAAATGTTCTCAAGCAGTTGTCTGTGTCGTGGAATCACACACACATGCTCTACTACAACCGGCCGGTGCCTACACTTAACCCCGCTGATTAAAACAGAAAACCCAAGTAGGTAGGCAGTGGAGGCGCATGCCTTTAATCCCAGCTGGGGCAGGCAGCGGAGGTAGACCCAGGCACAGGGACACTGAGTCTGAGGGCAGACTGGTCTACAAAGTGAGCTGCAGGACAGTTAAGGCCACACAGAGAAAACCTGTCTCAGAACACCCTCCCCCCGAAAAAAGCAAACAAACACAGAAAACAAATCAAACTAAACCACTGCAGTCCATTCATTAGTCAAGACCAAAGGAGCCCTGTAGGCTTCTTCCTATCTAACAAAACGCTGCAAACTAATTATGCTTATGTGGGAATGGAAGTATAATTAACCTACTCATGTCAGGGGAGATGTGTGATGCAAATTACTCCCAACTAAAGATTACTCATTACCAAAAATTACGAAGACTCAAACAGATTCGGGCTCCCAATCGCCAAGGCCGATGCCAATTTACGCTCTCCGCTTTAGGATGTCCACAAACAGAGCGGGAATGCGCCTTCCATTGGGGGGCATATAAAATGGGGAGTAGGGCTACCGGAGGAAGGACGCCCGGAAATAGGAAAATCCTTGTCAGCTGAACTCAAGAAGACAGACTTCAGTGGGGCAGTCTGTTTAGAAGACGACGCGGAGGCTGCAGACAGCTTCAGTCAGCTGTCTTACAGTCAAATTATGAAAGAAGCCATTTTCTCCCCCAGCAGGTATTGCCACAGTGTGCTGGAGCAGCGTCTAAACGTGAGGGCGCCTTAAGGGCTCATTCGCTGCTTTTCTGGAAAGGAAGCTTCAGGTTTATTTTTCCTGTCATTTAAGTGGGTCTCTGAGCCCCGAGGCAGGTACTCAGGCAATAAAAAAAAAAGCCCGGGAATATCAAATTAGCAGACATTTGCACACCGCCTGCGTGGCGTCGTGCAGAGAAAACCAATTTGAACATTTGACTCAGGTAACTGGTCAAGCCAGTTAAACAGGACTCGGGTTCAAACTGGTTTCACCCATTTTTGACAATGAACTGGCCAGATGAATGGGATTGCGTTGACGGTGTGCTCCCTGCTCACCAAACAGTCCTTACACCCACACAGGCAGCACCGACTGCGTCGCTTTCATCCACCTATGGGGTCTTGGAAGGAAAAGCTGCAATCAACTACAGAATCTCTAGGAAAAGAGTAGAGATAAAACAATCGGAAAAGGCTAGGAGTAACTTGAATTTGCAGCAAACATCTCAACGACATTATTCTGTTTCGCTGACAATCATACCAGCAGGCTTTGATGGTTGTGTTTAATATCTAAAACGGTTAAAAATCACATTTCCAATCACTGTACTGAATAATGTACCGTGTCAAGAAAGTTCTCCCCTTCAATGTACAGCAACCTTGAGCTGTACTTAGCATAAGAGCGGATGGGAGGTGGGTTATGGGGAAGAACGAATAAAAGGTCTTTGAAAATTGATTATGCTGAGGTCACTCAGCAAGATTGAAATTTGCCATGTTTTCTCTCAAACTGCGACCCTCCCTACTAATGTAAAAGGATGAAAGGAGAACAGCGGGGGTCAGAAAGAAACAAAGCCAAATGCTGTGTGAGGACCGCCGGAAAGGAAAGCTAACGTCCTGTGTGTTTGTAACATCAGAACAAAATAAGGCAAACGCATAAAGAAAGCACTACCTGGCAGTGGTGTCCATGTCTGGCTAAAGCACATGTCCATTAATAGCACGGGTTTTCAAGACACATCAAAGACACCCACCCAATAAGGATGTTATTTCCACTAGCATATCCCTCTTGGAAGAGGTTGAAGGGAGAACATTATATTGAATTTTTGCTAGGCGTCAAATAGTTCTAGATGCTGAAGCAAGACAACTGAACTGAGCACTCTCAGTGGGGGTACCTCTCTCAAGAGCTCCAGACCACAGTTTATGCAAAAACTATGCCCAAGGCAGGATGGGAAATTCTTTATGATCACCAGAAAAGGCTCTCAAGCAGAGATCACGCAAATCAGAAAATTCCCTCTGAAGGAGCTGATGATGAAGGAGCAGCAGAGTCTGCCAAAATAATACATCTTCGTGCCCTTTCTACAGGCCCCAATAGCCAAGGTATCTGTCACTGTCCTAGAAGACATTCTCTTCTTATATAAAACCGATCCTCCATTAGAAAGGGAAAAAAAAAAAAACAAGCCAGAATCAGCTGGCCAAGCCGATCCCTATCACCAATCCTAGCACTTAAGCAGTAGAAGTCAAGGTCACCCTTGGTTATGTAACAAGTTCAAGGCCAGCCTGGGCTATATGTGACCTTGTTGTTAAAAAATAAATAAAAATAAACAGAAAAATAAGTGAGAAATTTATTTATCCAACCTCACAAAATATGAAGGTTAAAAATAGTCTTTATTTTTTAATTTACTACATTAAACAAGTAATGTGTGCGTGCGCGCGTGTGTGTGCGCGTGTGTGTGCACGTGCGCGCACACACATACACATCAAGCACATACATGGAGGCCAGAGGACAATGCAGGAATCAGTTTCCTGCTTCCACCACGTATCAACCAAGGCAGTACCAGGCTTGGAGACAAGGGCCTTGAACTGCTGAACCATCTCCCCAGACCAGGACTTGGTTTTCAATAGCAAAACAAACAGAACATAGTGGAAAAACCAAGTGTATCTCAACCTCATTCCATCCGTTTGTCACAAGACTGCTTAATGTAGCAACCGCTATTTGCTGAGCTTTGCTGTGTGCCAGCAAGGGCTCCAAATGCTTTAGATAAAGTTGCTACAGAAGCCTCGCAACGGGAGTTGGGGCGGGGGAAGTATTTCTATGTCCTTGTCCTGCTTAGCTTTTACTGTCTACTCGATACAACTTAGAGTAGGCTGGGGAAAAGGCGTCTCAGCTGAGGGACTGTCCAGCTCAGTCTGTGGCCACGTCCATGAGAGAGACTTTCTTGATTGATGTGGGGAGGCTCAGCCCACTGTAGGCGGTACCATCCCTTAGAAGGTGGGACGGGGCTGTCTGTTTAAGAAAGCTAGCAGAGTACGAGCCAATGAGCAGTAGTCTTCTATAGCTTTGAGTTTCTGCCTTGATTTCCCTCAGTAGTGGAGTGTCATCTGGCTGTGTCAGCACAAATAACCCTTCCCTTCTCTAAGCTGCTTTTGGTCATGGGTTTATTACGGCAACAGAAATCAAACTAAAGGGGACCCTTTTGCTGGGTAATAGACAGGAGTACTCTATAATACATCCTTTAATGATATACCCTACAAGGGACTAACAGCAAATTTGTATGCAAACACTTTCTTATGCAGCTCTGAATTTTAGAGGCTACATGCTGTTGTGGTGTGGGGCGGCAAGGGGGGGGGCATGCATAAACCTGTTTGTATAAGCTTGGTGGTTTTATCTAACCCCACCTTTTTTGCTTTTGCTTCCTGGTAGCCACTTGAGGTATATCTGTGACCACCCTGGTGAAGCAGAACCCTCAAGGCCATGCAGAATGCTCACGGCAGCATTCGCCCCGAAATGCAGACCCTGCTTTCCCATAACACACGAGCTCAATATTGAAAATGTATTTCTCCTCTGACCCTTAGGTAGAGACACGGAATTGACTTTTTTTTTCTCTTCGATTCCAAGGTCAATAAAGAAAGGTAAGGCTGAGAATGAGAAGATTCTAAGTAATTTATAAACAGACACTCCATAGAAATGCACCAAATGGGGAAGAGAATTGAATTAACAAGGTCAAGACATGCTACGGGGAGCCAACCCTATTATTCATGAGCAACACTGAAGAACGAATACTCCAAGAACAGCCAAGGATCTGTTATGTGGGCGATTCAAATTGAAAGGGAAAAAAAAGTCCAACTAGATACTAGTTTAACACTGAAAGTAGAAAGTAATCCTTATCCAATCAGACTACAAGGCCAGCCATGCTCCTCTTCGGTCTCAGTACCTTAGTTGCCTGCATCTGGGCTACGGCTATGACTTCACTGAGTACTGCAGGCTTCCTCGAAGTAAAAAGTGCATTGGTGCCTTGTTTAATTTTCACGATTGTAAACAGGGACAGCATATGACCTAAACCCGGGGAGACACTGGGGGCACAGCCTGCAACTTACAGTGGAGGGAGATTCTGGGGGTGCACTCTGCAGTTTACAGTGGGGAGACGCTGGGAGCACAGCCTACAGCCGAAGTTCTGATGTTCCCTCCACCACAGAGAAGCTGGTGACTCTCAATTATTCACTCTGTCTGTCGAGGGGAGAACTCCAGATAACACTAAGGGTCAAATAAACAGCTTTTAAAAGCAACCCCTTCCTTTGTTGTCCAATAAAGGGACATCTGGAACCATCGACTTCACTCTGAGCAGTCTTTAACCTTTCCGGGGGAGGAAACAGTCCAGTCCAGGAAGGACTAGGAAGAGCCTGTTTCTTCCCATGCTCCCCCTCCCTTTCCTCCCTTTCTTTTACCATTATCCATCCCACTTCTGCTGGGAGACAGTCTAGAAAGGTAACAGCCCTGCTGAAAGCAAAGGGCATCCAGGTGCCGGTCATCCTGACATTCTGAAAGCACACAGGAGGCGGCTGGAAATAAACATCCTTCACAGCGACCAAGTGGGACCAACACTGGGAGATGCCCAGAGCTCTCAGTGGACAGCTGCTGCCTTGGTATCTGTTATTTCTTTGCCAGGTAATCGGGCCTTACCTCCAGTTTGACTTCCAGTTTTTCATATTGTCACAGGTAAAGATATTAATTTGGGGAACAAGCTTAATTCGTGGCTGCAACACTTCTTTTTTTCCCTCCACCACACTCCCTCGGCTCCTATTTAAGAGCTGATAAATGAAAGCATAAGATAGAAAGGACTCTTGGCCAGGAAGCACAGCCACCCATCTGTAGGCCTGCTAGAATAAGCAGAACCAAGAAACCTGCTACAGATCCCCACTCTACACAACACAGTGCAAAAATATCGGCCTGTGGCCAATCATTTCTGTCTTTGCCTGTGGTAATGTGACTATCTAATTCCACAGCAGGAATCTATTAATTATAAACTAGAAGCTCAAATCTGGGCCATTAGCTTTTAATCACAAGGAAATATAAAGAACTTTAATGCTACAAACACTAACAGCGACAACCTCTGCTGAGCAGGAAAAACTGGAACTGTCCTTGAATGGGGTCTGCTTACAGGATATTCCAGCACCGTATCGGCTTGCCTCTGAGCCCTTCCACTGGCTCTGAAAGTTCTGGGAAGTCTATAAGGCTCCCCTGACAAGAAAATGGGATACTCCTCAGTGGTATGTCTAAATCCAAGCAGCGAGTCATCCGTTCCCCACTGCACAATAAGGTGAGCTATCGCAGACGAAGAGAATCAGGTACAAGAGGGGGCCGTCTCAATCATCTATTCCTTCTCCTTAATTAAGAAACAGGTATGAGAATTCAGAAGCCGTGAAATTAATTATATTTTTTGAAAAACATTCTGTTCAATTATTCAGTGTAGAGAGTAAATGATTCAATGCTACCAACTATCCTCCCCCTCCCCCCCCCCCCCCCCCGTTTTCACAGTTCTAATGAACGGTTTCTGTTGATGTGTGTACAGAAGTTATTGTGAGATTGAAACGCAGCTGTTTGTGCCTCAGTAGCCACCAGGCAATGGTTCCAGGAGACCTAAGTCTGTGGAGACCGAAATCTGAAGATGCACAAGTTTCCTGGGCAAATGTCAGTGTTCCCATGTCACTTACCTGTATTCTCCTGCATACTTTAATCCTCTCGTGACTACGTATGCTACCCCAGGCAACCTAAATGCCATGTAAGATTGCTCGAAACACAATGCCAGGGAACTGTCTGCACACTTTCGGTACAGACGATATATTCTTCTTTTAGGATGCTGAGCCCTCTATCTGTGGGATGCTGACTGGACACTTCAACATCCAAGAAGATGTAGATTTCCTGGTCCATACTCAGCCACTTACTGAATTGAGACACAACGTCTGCAGAGCAGAATACTAAGTTTTGTCCGTCACCTCTTATGACAACTAGGCTATATTTAACATGAGATTGTCCTTGTCTTTACAACTAATAAAACTGATGTCAATATGCTTACCTTATTGTGATACCAGGACAAAAGAACCGAATTAAAACTTCCAACATTTCAATCTGTCCAAACAGACTAAAATGTGTGAGTGTCCAGAGCATCCCAAAGATTTCTCATGTGTCTGCCCTTGGCTTCCTACTGTCTCTGCATTGCATTTTCTTCTTAACGTTTTACTCCGTTTTCCTAACTTAAAGTCCCTGCCACCCTGGCATTAAAACCATACAATACTCATTTGTGTCTTATATTCTTTTTTCTCCTGACTCTGTATACTTGATTTGTTTTTTTTTTTTTTTTTTCGGTTTTTCGAGACAGGGTTTCTCTGTGGTTTTGGAGCCTGTCCTGGAACTAGCTCTGTAGACCAGGCTGGTCTCGAACTCACAGAGATCCGCCTGCCTCTGCCTCCCGAGTGCTGGGATTAAAGGCGTGCGCCACCACCGCCCAGCTTGTATACTTGATTTGAAATGTTACACTATGTTAAACAGTAGCAACACAGACTGTGAACTACTCCACTGCAATAATCTTTGTATACCCTCGTCTCTAATACATCATCTACTTGTACACCCTACTAATCTACACAACTACCACAAGTCAGCAATCCAAACCTCCCGTAAGTTAGAAGTGGTTCTTATCAGAAAGCAATACTCATCCAAAGCCAGTCTTTGGGCATACATCTCAGGCTAAACATGTCAGGAAGAAGAGCTCACCTTCTTCCTCCTCCTCCTCTTCTTCTTCTCTTTGGCAGCTTGGGCCTGCTTGTGCTCCCAAACCAGGTTGGTCAGATTGGCCACATACTCATCAGTCTGCTGCAGTAGGTACGCTAGGCGTCTGTCTTTCTTTTGGTCAATGAGCTTCCTGTAGCCCTCTTCATCCTCAGCCTGTTCAGGAAAGAGAGAAGGATGAGAGCATGATGTACGGACACCCACAGGTCCACTTCACACTCCCCTCTACTGTTCACAACCTCGATCTGATGATACGTAGGGCCAACTGGATGAGCCAGACTCCACCAGTTACCAGTGAAGTCTGCAAGTTGGCAAACATAGGGACGTGCAATGCGTTGGGCCTTCGACTCTAAAGTCTGCAGCAAAATTATCGCACAGAACCCCACTGTGTGAAGGATGTGATCACACACTTTTAAGTCAGCCCTTTCGTGTTCCGTGTTCCGGGCTTCTTGAACTGCTCAAAATGAATGCAAAACCCAAGGTGGTAATTAACAAGCCGAGGAGGAAGGAGACAAGACATTTAGGTCCTGAACTCTGGTTCCACTGAGATAGAAAACAAATCTCACAATTTCCACCTCCTTCTCCCACTAGAGATCAAGTGGAAGGAAACTTGTGATGTCCTCTGAGCCATTTAGAGAGAAATCTCTTTGAGACGGCCCAGCGAAAGAACATTCCAAAATACTTTTCTATGACGCCTGAATAAAAAGAGAACACCGTACAATCTCTAAGAGGTGGCTCTGTCCCAGCTCGGGGACTCGGCTGTAGGGTGTTACTCCAGCACATGGCGGAGCAACAGTGGCTTCATTGCTCTTCAGTCTAGCTGCTGTCTGCCCCATGAATGAGCATGAACTCCAATGCTATTATAACTCTAATTGCTTTTGGCTATGGTTGATCTCACTTGAAGAAAGAGTGATAAAAAAAAAAAACCTTTAGTTTCTCTATTATCTGTATATTCCATCATTTAATTGCAAAAATTAATGATTTGCAAATGCTTAATCATTAGTGTCAAACCAATCTGTTGCTGGAGTTCTAATACAGCTTTCCTTCGGTTGAATCAGGCAGATTTGCCTGTTGATTGCTCGGCTTACTACACAATAGTCTCCCTAACTCGAGCAGAGACTGTTGACACCTCAGAAACAGAGAGTGGGATGGAAGGTGGTGAGACTCTGGAACATCTCAAATGGTGTTTACCGTCAGGAATTCTCCAAACTAACAAAAATAATACCCCGACTAGGACCCCAGCAAGGGAGGCAATGTCTTAAGAACTTCGAGAACTGAATGTATGAGGTGAGGCTTACTCTGACCCACTCGGGAATTCTGTCCCACCCAGAGCTTTGGGTCTCTGATTACCTGTAAAGTTTAGTTACTTTTCTAAATTCCATGGTATGCTTTGTCCAATTCCAGACACAAGTGGTCAGTAAAACCCAACACTCGGGCTAATGACCTAAACCTGCCCATGTCTGCAGGCAGATCCATTCAAAACTAACTGCAAAAGTAAAGAGGTAAAACAACTTTTGGGCTGCCAAAAAAAAAAAAAAAAATGCCAAGGGAGAGGGAGGCAAAAGAATGAATATGAATCTTGGATTCAATGATATAACCTTGTAAGCTATTCATTCACAACAAAATCTTAGCCGTCATCTAAAATACATCACATGTTTAAAGGACTGCATTTGCCATTCTTCCTGGTGGGATTGCAAAACACAGCTCTTGCCTTTCTTTGAGAAGCTGTGTAGGGGGATGATGATGGTACCCTAGGATACAAAACTATGGCCCCTCAAGTACAACCCTGGATTATTAGGCGCACTATGTAGAAAAGACAAAAAGTTCTCACTCTACCCTCCAGAAGTTCAGACACCTATGAGTGTGTGTGTGTTTGTCTGAGAGAGAGACAGAGACAGATAGACAGACAAGCCGCTTCCCTTTCTTCTCTTGATGCCTTGTGTCATGTTCTCAATGCAGAAAGATGCAAGCAGAGGACCTTCCCAGTCTCAACAACGGGCCCTTACCATCAGCCTCCGCATTCGTTCCTTCTCGATCCGCTCTGTCTCCTTCTTTTGCTCCCTTTCGGTGTTAGCGTGCCAAGTGGCCACTGCTTTGGACAGCTTCTGGATCTTCCCAGCCACGGACCGATGATATTCCTTAAAATCTTTCGCATGCTGCAAAATACTGTTCAGGTATTCCTACAGGGTTCAGAGGAGGGAGAAAGGGATGCTTTGGTCCATTTACAATCACACTAGCCCATACCCTGTGCTGCAGAGGCTCCAGGGAAGGCCCCCATCATCCATAGGTTGCGCACTTCGATGATGTCAGTGTAAGCCTAGGAAAGAATGGCTGCCTTCACTCCAGGGTGTGGACATTCAAAAATGGGAAAAGGAAAGACTAACGGGGTTATGGGTTGGTGAGAAGAAAGACTTCCTTCATCTGTACATTGTAAACCTAGGGAAGAGATGCCCCCTTCACCTCGAGGGTGTGGTCATCTGAAATGGAAAAAGCAAGGACAAAGGCTGACCTATAAAACATCAATAAAAAAATTTACAGCCCATTGTTCCATCTCCCTGAAATAAACATGAAGGTTCTGGGCATTTCCAGGGAAAACCACATTTCTTCTGCTCCAACTTAAATTTAGAACGTGATGCAAAGTAAGTTTCTACAAAGCTGAAATCGCCATATGCAATCTGAACTCACTTTTCAGACAGAGGGAAAATATGTACCCTACTTACACTAAAATCTTTCATTTTTTTTTCTTTCCTTTCCTTTCCTTTTTTTCTTCAAAAGGAAGCTAAGTTGGGCACAAGATTAAGCACAGTAAGACCATCATGAGACAAAATCAAATCCCACATCAATGTTTCCAAGCCCAGAGAAATGAATTCTCTTGAAGTCCTACCCCTGTGAATCCTCCAACTGGGCCCTTCAAAGAGCCCAGAATACTATAGAAAAATAACTTCCTGCTTGGGGGCTGGAGAGATGGCTCAGCAATAAAGAGCTCTTGTTCATCTTCTAGAGGGTACAGGTTCGATTCTCGGCACCCACACTGTTGCTCAAAACCATCTGTAATTCTAGCTCTAGGGGAATCCAAAGCTGCCTCTGGCCTCTGTGGGTATCAGGCACGCACAAGGCACACTGCCTTATATGCAGAGAGGGACAGGGAGAAGGAGGGGGCGGGGCAGTAAGCAGTGCTCCTTCGTGGTCCCTCCTTCAGTTCCTGCCTTAGCTTCCCGGAATGATGGACTGTAACCTGCAGTCAAATAACCCCTTTCCTCCCCAGGTTGTTTCGTCAGTGTTTTCTCATAGCAACTCAAAGCAAAGCAGGGCCCTCTTGCATCTCTAAAATGATGTCTCGGTCTTATTAAAACTCCACCGTTAACTTTCTGTTCGATGACAGGCACCCGATATCCCCCAACCCGCCGTCCCAACTTGGCAAACATCCTGACCCTGACCACTACCCCCATGGGCCACCTCTGAATGGAAGGGCACGCGAAGGTCTAAGGACCTGGTGCTTCTGCCGGCGTTTCCTCTCTTGTTCGATCTTCTGTTGCTTTTCCAACTTCTCTGTCATGCGTGCTTCGCGCAGGGTCTGGCGCTTGCTCCGCTTGTACGCTTTGGAGTTAAGGGCTGTCTCCAGGGTGGTATCCCTCCGCATGCAAGCCACGACCTCCTGTCTCAGCTATCAGGAGAAGGGCAATTAGCGAATCTCCGAGACAGAAGCCAGGTCCTGGGCCCCGACCTCAACTCGGTGGAAACAGAAAGGGGCCTTAATGAATTTTTCTCAATCCAGTTGCAGTTGGCTATTACTAAAAGCAAGAACTGAAATTGTGCAAATTTACATGGTAATTTTAAAGACAGTATAAACCTTCTTTCCTCATAATTCACATCAAAAACAATTTTAGTGTTGTAACATTAAAAAAGAAAAAATGAGGATGCTGCGCTGGGTTAGAAATAAAGTTATTCATCTCATTTAATTATAGTAATAATGTTACTTAGCCGATCAACCTTTTAATCTCTTTTTAACTGTCATAGTATCATTCTCTTGCTGATCTACAAGAAGAATAAGAGAGTTCCCATCTATTCATGTTCCAAGTAACAGCAGAAACTCCAACGTGAATTCCTAACTTCTAATTAATAAGTGATGGAAAATGCCAGTCCGGGTTTCCGCCCTCTCTGTAATGATGTTCTTTAGTATTTAAATCGTACCTTGCATCGTGGACTTGCTTTAGATTCTCATCATCATAAACAATGTAACCATATTACATGGCAGTAGGCATTGGGAACTTGGAGGGCCACATTACAATAATCGCTCAGTTGAACCTGGCGTCAGTTGCATCTACCCAGGAAACTTCGCAGATAATAGACTTTTCAGTAATGTCAAACAAAAACTAGGGAGCACTGGGACTGCGGGACAGGGCATCACATCTCATGCTTGAGAACGCATGGCTCTAACAGGCGTTTGACAAATCTGCGCGAAGCACTTTATTCATTCCTGAGATAAAGTTTCCTCTAAGATGTAATGGACCCTTCTGTTTCTTCTTCTTTTTACATTTTACCTGAAATTTGCTCTCTGAAACCCCTAGCCAACAGCACCGATACCAGATGACCTTCCGGCACATGCCACCCCAGGAAGTCAACTGTGTACTCCAGTCCGTAGACGGTGGCCTTGTGATTTCAGCCAGATCTTCCCACAGACCAAATTCAACACTTCCAGCTCATCTTGCCCATGAACAAGTCATTCTGCATGCCCTACACTTTAGCACGACCTGTCTGATTGACAGGAGGCGCTCCTGGTCCCCCTTGGACAGTCAATCTCTAGGTGGGGACTGGCACCCTTGGACAAAACTCAGCCAAGGGAAAATTAGTTCCACTTCATGTCGCTACATGCCTACAGATTTAGAAATCAGAAAATAGATCACTATACCAGATCTCAACAGTGAGCTCTAGGAGATGGCAACTCACTAATTAGTCAACGTGTGAGTGGGGCCGATGTGACCAAGTGTCCCTGAGTTAGGTTTTGATGAATGATTAAGGTAACGACACAGTTCTGTGTGTGTGCATGTGTGTGTTTCTACAAACATGGGCTTGTGATTAGGAAAGAGACTATCGTATTTTCTGTTTCTGGGGTCACGGTTTGCTCTGTGTATTTGGGTTTGCAGGAATACTATCCATCTACTGCCTCCTTGGTTTTCCTTGGAGCCATGAAGGCAAGTCACACAGTTCTCCACAATCTGTTGTCACGGTTTTCATCTGCAGTACCAAAATGCAATAACTGATGTTGCACACTATAGTACAGGAGGAAAAATGTTTCTGATATACAGAACGGGAAAGAAGAGTGTAGTTCCTACTCGTTACTTCCAGCTAGGAGCTGTTGGTCTAAAGACACGCTACTTTACTAAGTTCCGAGCTTCAAAACAGTATCGGGCCGAGTCGCGAAAGCTCATGGATCCCACTTTAGGAACAATTACATTGATTTCCGACACCTCGGATTCACGGGGGAAAAGGTATTACCTGACGCTGGAAATTGAGTAACCGAAGCGCTTTCAGCTCCACCGTTGCTTTGGTTCGTAAATCCGGTGGCAAAGAGCCAGGCAGACTTTCCAGTTCTTGTATCCTGTGAGCTATGCGAGCCTGAAGTCTAGAAGGAGAAAATAAAGAGGAGAACTACATTACGATTTACTCTTCTAGCACCAACAACAGCTTTAAGCTTAGGTTCATGTATTCCACACACTGACAGCTGATTTCTGACCCACTAGGTTTTCTTTTTTTAAAAGAAAAATATGAGTTTACAATTCACTTAGTTATGGGGAGTTGGGGGTGGTGGTGCACACGCCACAGTGCACATATGGACAGAAAGGGATAGCCTGTGAGCGTCAGTTCTCATGTGCATCCCGGGATGCCTTTACCTGCTCAGCTATCTTTCCGGGGTGACAGCAGGATTTTCTAATGTTAACCAAAAACAGCCACCTTTGAATTCTGGAAGGCAGACACTTCATACTACGCAACACTTTGAACTTCTATGTAGCTTCTAAGGCCGGGAAAGGAACCTCATGCTACATCAAGGGGTTGGGGGAGGGGGATTAGAAGTCCTTGCTTGCTCTCAACACAGAGAAAACACAGATGCAGTTTGGCTAGCTGCCCTATCCCAGCCTGCCATGGCATGCAAAGCCACGGCCACAGTTCTTCCTTCTGTTTTGAGGTGACAGTGACTATAGCAGCTACAGCAGAGTGGCAAGCGCAGCTCTAGAAGCTGAGGCCGCAGAAGTGAGCCAGCGAGAGACATTCTGAGAGAGCCCTGCCAACCACATCCACTTCCTCTGGGCAGTGCTTGTTGAGAAAAGACAGCAAACTGGGCATCTGCAAAAATCAGGGGCAGCAGTGAATAGCATTTCCTGAAAAGGATGCTGGGGGTTCTCATTTTAGACACCATCAAAAATGTAATTGCAAGTACTTCCTCCTAATGAAGGCAGACTAGAGAATAAAAGGCAGCTCTCTCTTTGGTCCCTGGCTGCTATGGCTCTGACACATATAAACTAGTTTCAAGCCTTACTTTTATAAATCCACATCACTGAAATCTAGTTTTAGAATAAACTCCTCCTCCAGCTTTGGGACAAAACTCTTTGAGAATAGAATTGAAAAGAAAGAAACACTAATAAAAGTTAGTGATAAGTTAACCCACTAAATACTCACTGCATGTCAACATGTAAAGAACAATTTTGAATTCTCAACACACACACGTACATATGCATGCACACATGCACACACACGCGCACACACAGGCACACACAAATAAATGCTGCAGTGGCCCCATCTTACTGATGAGGAAACTGAAGAAAGCGCTGTCTGGTCTTGTGTGTCAACTTGACACTAGCTAGACTCATCACAGAGGAAGGAGCCTCAGTTGAGGAAATGCCTCAGTGAGATCCAGCTGTAAGTACTTTCTCATTAAGTAATCATTGAGAGAGGGCCCAGTTCATGGTGGCTGGTGCCATCCCTGGGCAGTGGTCTTGGGTTTTATAAGAAGGTGGGCTGAGCGGGCCAAGGAAAGCAAGTCAGTAAGCAGCTCTTCTCCATGGTCTCTGCATTAGCTCCTGCTTCTGGGATCCTACCCTGTTTTGAGTTCTTGTCCTGACGTCCTTCAGTGATGAACAGCAATGCTGAAATGTAAGCCAAATAAACAAACCCTTTCTTCCCCAACCTGCATTTTGGTCATGATGTTTCGTAGCAACAAAAGAACCCCTAAGTAAGCACCACAGAGCTAGAAATGGAGGAATTCAAAATCAAAGTCTATGTTATACGGATCATTATCCAATTGTTTTTTCCCATCTACCTATGTAGCCCCAAATGTCTAAATAGGCAACACACACACACACAGTAAAGCCGAAACAAGTTTTTACATTTAAAATCACTTTGCTTTATTATCAAGATCACACTAAAGGGACTTAGCTATTGCAGTGGCAGAAGATGGTGTTACCCACAGTTCCATTATGCTACATCCTTGGTTCTAGACCCCATGCATTTGAGTATACTAGAATGTAAACCCCTCCTAAGTATTTTGGTTTGGTATGACACAGTGAGTCGGGTACTAAACTCTAGGAATGACAGCTTCTGGTTCCTCTTGCCAAAGACAGGCTCTAGGGCGCAAACAGTGCCGATAGGACATTTGGGTTGACGGTGCTGAGACTAGCCCACACTGAGCTGGATGGGAAGTTGGAGGGAAGAGAGGGACATGAGGACCCAGGAGTGGGGGCCAGCTGGTGGTCATGGAGTTTGAGTATCTGGGCCACTGCAGCAGGTAAGAGCCAGGGATGCACTTCTCCATGTTGTGACTACTTCTCCAAAGGAGAAATGGTTTATCATTTCATCTCAAGACTTCCTGACACGGAAGAATCTTTCTTTTTGTATGGAAGAGGCATGAAGTACAAAGTGCAAACTCAAGAAAAGAGGGGAGGAGTTTTTACAGAGAAATAATATATACTCGGTGTGGCACATGGGATGGGTGGCAAAGTTATGTGGGGGAGGGTTTTGGGGGAGGGTAAGCATACAAAACTATCTCTGTTGTTGTTGTGCTTAATAGAAATCTTCATTTTAAATAATGCTCCTCTCCAGACAATTTCATCTCCCCATCAATGGGATTCAGCAGGAAGTCCGATAAAGAGAGTCAGGATTCTAAACTTCCCAAAACAGCAGCAAGATGTAATCCTGCCTGACTGCAGGAGACTCATTTAGCGTCCTCACGAGCACAGAAAATTGAAGCAGAATTAGGTCACTCCGGTTTTTTATACAGACTGAAGAGTAAATCAAGAGAGGTTACTGTTCTGGCAAGGAAAAGAGTTCCATTAAAGGCAACAGATATTTGTTCAGGTCCAGGGGAGAAGTTTATGATTCCTGTAGGAGAGTTATTTGAACAGAAAATGACACTGGTACATTTTGTTCCTTCAAGGAGCCGAGTGACAGACACTTTAAAGAGGGAGGGAGAGAGAAAGGAAACATGTGTAACTCTGGTGACTCTTCTGGCAGAGTGGCTATGGGTCGTTTCTGAGGAGGAACTTCCAAGGTTGTGATGGCGACAAGGGCAAGACAAGGAAACACACACACACACGCACACACGACACGGGCAAGACAAGGAAACACACACACACGAGATAAGCTATACATACATGTCTCTTAAACCCACTTCCACATTCAATTCTGTTTTGAGACCCAGAGGTCTGATGCAATTTAAAGAAGTCTTTCTCAAACCCCTTTAAGTGTGAAATGCATCTTCCACGTAAATATTTGTAGACAGGGAACCAGTTTACATGTCAGTGTGTAAGCTCCTGGAGTGCTCTTTGATTGACCATGGAAGGAAATGAAGTTGGGTATGGAAGAGTCAAGAACTGGTGCCCAAAGGTGGAGGTGGGGGTTGAGGGCTGAGTGCAGCATGCAAAACTGACACCAGAGAAGGATGAATAAATTTCCATGGGGGGGGGGAGCCAAAAGGAAAACTATCTAAAAGGGAGGTAAGTATCTTCACTCCCAGGGCTGTACTGGTCTGTGGCCAGTGAGTACACAGGCAGAAACTCAAGCTGCAACCCAGAAAAAGAAGGTTGATGGGTCAAAATTCGGAGTTTATGGCAAATCAGGAAGAGCAGCCAACTGGCTTAAAGAAATAAAACATCCTAATAATTTCTTGCCATTTTTGTAGACAAGGACTGTAGCCAAAGAAATGAATATGTTATGGGATTTCCATTGCATGACATTTTGCTCTGTCAAAGCTTATGAAATCCCATAAGAGATCTCTTAGAATCTTACTCAAATCTTTAGCCAGGTGACAAACATGCACCAGGCAGAGACTGGTGGGCTAGCTCATCAGAGGGGGCGGGCTGGCCCATCAGAGGCGGCGGGCTGGCCCATCAGAGGGGGCGAGCTGACCCATCAGAGGGGGCGGGCTGGCCCATCAGAGGGGGCAGACTAGCCCATTACAGGGGGCAGGCTGGCCCATTACAGGGGGCAGGAGAGAAATGAATCTAATACCTGTCCTGGACGAGTATGTGAGACACTTAATGTAACCCCTCGGATGATAAACTTAATCTCTGCGGTTGAACACTGTCTTTATAGAGGCAGAAGCCAGCTGTTGTTCCATGACCGAGCAAGATAAGGCATGCCCCTGTAACGCTGCCAGCACAAATTCATTCTTCTCCAGATGGCCATGGGAACACTTAGGCCAAAGTTCCCACCAGGCTTTTTGCAGCCCCCAAAACCTTACAGCATCAGCTTTATAAAAGTGGATGCATTTATCAAATAATAATAATATGAAAAATGACTATTCAACCACATTCTGAAAGGCACACGACTTTTAGTTCTTTTCGTTTTTAAGACAGGGTTTCACTACCCTAGGCTGGCCTTGATCTCAAGATTCTCCTGCCAGAGTGGAATGCAGTACCATGGGCCACAATTTAAAAGAAACTGGCAGATATCATTTTTATTAACATAGGAGAACGGGGTAGGTGAGATGGCTCAGTGCGGGTAAAGGTACTTGACTGTGGGCTTAATCCCCAGGAAATACACAGTGGGAAGGAAAAGAACCAACTGTCTCCCACAGGACCACACTTGGGAAGTAGCACAGGTGTGCCATGAAATAAACAAACAGAATAAAAAAATACAATAAAAAGTTATTATAGGAAGATAATAAAGGTTGTAAACTTTGAAATAGGCTAAAAAAGCATCGCTTAATTCTTTGGAAGACAATCCGTTAAGTCACACTTCTAAACATGGCTCTAAAATGAGAAAGCCCTGTAATTAAAATTCTGGCAATAATAACAAAATAATTTAGGGGCCCACAAAGCAGTTTACGCGCACACACACATGCACATGTATGCGGAGAGGGAGGGGAGACTGAGTAAGAGAGAAACGAAGCCAGGTATTATATAAAATGTCTAGGTACAGAGACTTTCATAAGCCAACAAAACTCCAAGCATCTCTGCAACTTCCAGGCAGGGCAAAGACATGGCAGATTTTTAGGAAAGGTAGAATTCAGAGTAACCTCACAATTCTGCTCTTTCTTATAACTGACCATCTCCACCAATTACTTCGTATGACTTTGTTTACTCAACAGCATCTGAGGAGTTTTTCTGCCATGGGTGTCCTTATGTTTAACTTTAGGACACATGAGTATTGACCCAACAGACTCTCAGATGCTCAGGTCACAAGCTGGGACTGTCAACAGAAGTGCTCCCAATGATGACTAGCAACAGAAATGAGACAGCAAAGTCATATTTCTTCGTCAAAAGGTGACCGACATCTAATACCTGGTTACTGGGATGTCTCCAAAACAACTCTCCAAATCAGTCATGGTTTATTAAATTTCCTAACAAGCTACATACCTTTTAATAAAGATTAAGATAGTGCTCTTAAAGAGAATCCAAACACTGCTTACTGGCTAGCATTCCCTAATTTTTAACATCTAGTTTTCTTTTAATTCAAGTAATTCTAGGAGAATAATTGACATCAATATTACTAAAAACTTCCAAAATATATTACCCTTCCTGACTCTGTGAAAAATACTATACTATTTTTAACACATTATGTCACAGAAAAGTGATACAATCTGATGAACACAACTGAACTGTTTCTGACAGAGGATGCTTCCAGGCAGGTGGCAGAACCCAAAATCTTAGCTTTGCTTCATCTTAATACTTAATGAACTCACTTTTTCATGGTTGTTAGCTATTTGCTTGAGTGGTCTGCTAAATAAAGCCTGTGGGCCAAATCTTGTCCACAGTTGCTTTTCTAAATAAAGTTTTATTGGAACAAAGCCAAGACACTATAGTCTATGGGTGTTTTCCCACAAAAAGGGCAGAGCTGACTATCTGTGTCTAAGACATATGGCCCTGAAAAACATTAGATGTTTTCCATCTGGTCCCTTTACAGGAAAAGGTTTGCCAATCCCTAATTTAGATACAACTGTGTCAAATCAGGTGACAAATGTCTGGATTAGGAGTTTAACTAAAGATCCCATCTGAAGACAGAGACCTAAGGCTTAGGTCTAGACTAAAACATGGGTGACTCAAAGCCCAGATCACACTATACCAATCTATACGGTATGTTTTTTAGTCCCATGAGGATGACCCAGACAATATACTCAACTTGATTATCTCAGTCATCAGTTGTTCAAGAACACACTGACAATCAAGGACGAACTATTACATGATTCAAGCCTGAGATGATCCACCCTGAAATTAAGAAACTCTGGACTGGGCTTTTGATCACTGAATTCCCAGCACCTGGCAAGTGGATGGGACCGAAAAAGGTTTCTGATTGAAAGAGAGAGAAGTCACAATTTGTCCTGCTCGTATGGCTTAAGGACCCACTCAAGGGCATGTGAACATTCTCTACAAGTGTTCTGAAATCACTGCTGCAGCACGAATCCTCTCCTGTCTCCCTTCAGTGTTCCTGGTGTCCGGTGTTACTGGGACATTGTCCCATGAGGCATGTCAGTCAGCCCCCCACCCCACCCCCACCCCCGGCGCTGGTGATGGCTTGTCTTGATGGCCAGCGGTACCTGTACTCTCGCTCCTGCAGGATCTCCACGGGGTCGAGGCCTTGCGGTTTCTGGATGGGGCTGATACGGCTCTGCTTCTGTTGCAGCTGCAGGACCGGAGACGGCTGCCCTGGGGCAGGCTGCTGCACCGAGGGCCCGGGCACAGCTGTGGCCGTGGGCTGGGCAGCGGCTGGGGGTGCGGGCGAGGGTCGGCCACTGGGTGCTGGTGCTGACAGCTTCTGTGGGGTGCTCTGGCCACTCAGCAGCAGGTCCTGCCCAGGGCCTGTGAGACAAGAGAGACATGGCAGGACAGGACAGAAGAAAGGACACCGGCTGACCATGCCCAGCTCCTCTAGCCCTCAAGGACTACCTAGGGACGGAGATCACCAGTGTCTTAAACCCCAGAGGGCTGACTAATTGAAGGTACAAAGGAGGAAAAGGAATGAAAGGCAGAGGTGAAAGAAGAAAAGTAATCCGACATGCAGTCCACAGGGAAATGGCATGCACTAATGAACAGTGTCAAAACCATCTGAAAAATGACTCCTAGTTGTAATACATCAAGGAAATGACAAGATGGTTTTTAATGCCACATTCTGTGGTGGGTTTTTGTTGTTTGTTTTTAAAGAATCACAGGTGGATTCAAACTTCAGAAAAGAGAGTTCGACAACCAGATGTAGTGGGTGTGGCCCTAAAGTCTCACTATGCAAAAGGGTTACTAAGTCCCTGCAAGTCAGGTCTCTGTCCCAACTGCCTGTGCTGGCTCCGGTATCCAGTGAATTCAGGCTTACTTACGGTGAATCTCAAAACCTAAGTTTTACTTTGATCACACAGTAGCAAAGTATTTCTAAAACTATCCAACATTCAAGGTAAAATAGGCTCACTTCTCCCTAATAAAAATCAGCAAATATTAAAGAAGGCCTTTTCCCTCTTATTATCAGACGATGACAGGCAATCTTGAACCTATCTTGGAAGCTCACAATAGTGGCACAGTCCTGTAATTCCAGCACTTGAGAGGTAGAGGCAGGGGAATTAAGAGTCGGTAGCCAAGCTGAGAACCTGTCCCAAAAATACAAGACAAACCTTCAAGTATTACTGATTTCAATTTCAGCTGCTTTTCTGCATTAAGCTTTGGGAATTTCAGTTAACGAGATACAGATCTAAAGTAAGAAGCACTTCAACTCTCCTTCAGGTGAGTTCTCAGTTTTCTTAAAATTAAGTAAGATTTCTGAAGCTACCAGGTGAGTTAGTATGTTTTTAAAATAAATAAATAAATAACAAAGAATCTCAGTCAGCAGATGCTAAAACCACAAACAGGCATTCATTCAAGTATTTCCTATATTCTTCCTAAGGAAAAAAAAAGCCATTTAACACAAAAACCAGACTGAGACTTCGGAGAGGAGCAATAATTAACCATACAAAGGCATGCATTATGGAAAATGGAACTTATTTCTTCAATTTCCGACAAATTCCATTTAGAAAAGGACTTCAATGACAATCCAGAGAAAGCCATGAGCAAACATTGTGACATGAGGAATGTGAAGAATTAGTACAAACTGCTCAGGTTAGTGTCTGCGTGCGCGTGTGTGTGCGTGCGTGTGCGTGCGCGTGCGTGTGTGTGTGTGTGTGTGTGTGTGTACGTGTGTATGTACTGGTACCTCCATCACAACAGCTAGCACAGGCTGTTTTTCTTTCCCTTCCAAGAATTAGGTAAAATTTCCCAAACAATATAAAGCTAGATACATTTTTTTTTCTTAACCTAATTTGTAGTCCTGGCCTTCTTGGGGGTAGATTAAAAAGACGTTCTGGGGCAAAATGTATGGCTCTATATTTTTATGTCCAGGATGTGCGCACCATCATAGAAAGTTTTTTTCTCCAATTAAATTCTTCAGTTTTTGTTTCCTGAATGGATGGTCTTTTCCAAAACACACATACCCTCATTACATGTTTTCATCCATATTTAAGAAACCAGTTTCTAAACCTTAAATCCCAGGGTTGCAAACACTGGATGAGTTATGTGGGGCGCTTAAGACACAGCAGTCTCTAAACTAGAGAACATGTTTCCTTTGCATCGTTTATGTATGGCTGGTCAAATGACAGACAGTATAGATCTCTGACATTCATTTGAAGTTTCAGTTACAATTATTTATTTATTGGGGGGCATGCATCCCAACAGTGCTCATGCGGAGGTCAGAGGACAGCTTGCAGCGGTTCTCCTTCTACCATGTGGGCTCTGAGACTCAAACTTGGTCTCCAGCCTCGGTGGCAAGGGTTCTTACCCACAGTGCCAGTCGAATTACATCTATTCAAAGCCACGGTTTAAGTACACTAATGATGAGTTTACTACTTTTAAATTTTCAAAATATCAAGTATTTACTTTTCTAAGATTTGGTTGTTATTGGTAAAATGGTATCACAATAATTACTTTAAATTCCACTGCCAAAGTCTTTTCCCCCTTGTCTAAGTTCAACTAAAATCAAAACGCCCAAAGAAGGAGAGTGCAGCAAGAGGAGACATTCACAGGTTCTGCTCTTCATCACCACCACCAAGCCCCTTTCCTGGCGAGACTACCTGGGAATCACATTGGCCAGGGCAGGAATCTATGTGGGCTGGAGGCACATTGAAGTCACTGGTTTAAAAATTGTATTTAATCAAAGAAAGATGCTGCCAGCTGGCCATTTTCAGTCTGTATATCTCCAAGACAGGTCTGGTATGTACCTGGTCATACTTTATACAATTGCTCAATATAAAGACATTGTAACCTGGTGGAATCATCCTTAATATTGAGAAACAGAAACTACACCGTGGACTTAACGTATTCCAGTGTCTAACTTAACAGGACTAGGAGGGGCTAGAGGGTACTTCCTCTTGCAGAGGACCCAGATTTGATTCCCAGAACGCACATGGCATCCCATAACTATCTGTAACTCCAGTTCCAGGGGATCCAATACTTTTTCTGACCTCTTCGGGTATCAGGCACGTACATAATTAACATACAATACATACAGGCCAAACACTCACACACATAAAATAAAATAACTCTAAAAAAATAACATAAAGTTACCAAAAAAAAAAAATATTGTCTTAGCCCTAGCACCCACTGGCTGTGTGAGGTTGACCAAGGCACCAAGCCCTGTGTCTGCTTCCTCGCCTGCAGAATGGGAACAATAATAATAACCTCTCTGATAGAGTGGCCACGAGGATTCAGTGAGACTTCTGATTATATGCTCAACTTTTCATCTTTATTGATCAAGAACAGGGGGAGAGAAGTCTAATTTAAGGACTGTATACCACGCAACAGAGAACCCCATGACATAAAAAAGGACTTCCAGAATGTGGGTACCCTATTAGCTGGCAGCTGGCAGAGGATTCTTTTCTGGGCCAAATTTCAGAACATTCCTGTAGTTTCCTGCTACTCAGCACAGATGCTCCTTAGGTCAGTGGCCTTGTCATGTGCCTCCTGCCAGCTGCTCTCAGGGCCACTTACAAGCAAACGCTATTTCCTAGCTAAACAGAAATTCATTTTCTGTGTGGGTCTGTTTTCGCCTCTCCCCGACTGACTGTATAAATACTTTCATTTACAGAAACCAGGACACTCAATGTAGCTTCCTGCACTTACATTCAGCATGTCAGCCCCCTCTAGTAGGCTCTGTGCCTGTTCTGTAGGAGGTTTCCAGACAGCACTGGACTCCACAGAAACCACCCACTGTGCACCAGACAGCCTGCGGTTGGCTACCTAAGGCCTTTCACCACACCTTCAAACTGAATAAAAACTGTTTTCAGCTCATCTCTTCCCCTTTCTCCAGTACGAACAATTTAGGCTTATGGTCAGTATTCAAAATGCCTTCTGCCTTAGGAGCCAAAATGGAGGCTGTACTGCCTGGCTCTCCGGAATGTGATTCCAATACTGCTGGGGTGGGGGTGGGGATCTTCAGTGGATGCATCCCATCCCATGCCACCTGATAGGAAGCAATAGGGCAACACACTCACTGATATACCTAGGCCTCGCCTGCACAGAGTCTCTGTGCATTCAAAGGACACTCAGCACACAGGATAATCGTGCAAATATCTCTCTGCATTAAATAGGAATGTAACTGATTTCTACAGGTTGGAAATATGAATATTTAAATTGAACACATCAAAAAGTTTCAGATGCCAAGGAGGGGGTAGGGGTAAGCATTTAAATGGGGGGGGGAGGGCAGGGGAACCACTTTCTTCTTTTACCACCGTAAGATTGTTCCTTCACTTCTCCAAACCACAGCTTTCTCAGTTCTCGTTTTTATTCTGCTTTAATCCCTAAAAGGAAAAAGAGAATCAAAACGAAAAGAGAAATGTGCCTTGGTCTGGAGTTCTGCCCACAAGAGCAAGGACAAGGCTCCTCTTGAGAAGTGGCCAACCACCCCACCCCCCAAAGCAGGAGCCTGCTCCAGCACACATGATCAGTGTACAGGGCATCCTGCTGGGGAACAATGTCACTTCCTGTGAGTCCTGCTCAGGGGTAGATTTGGGGAAGACCAAGCCAGCACTGTCCACATTCTCTTCCTGCATTAAGTACACTGGGACGCGGGGTGGAAGTTTAAGATCCTCCAGAAGTGCATGCACTAAAACGTTTTTTTTCCCTGAAAGACTGGCAGGGTGTGTGTGAGAAAATGTGCTTTTTTTAGGGAGGGGAAGGGGTACACAACATTAGTCAAGTTTCACATTGACTTTAAAAAGTTCTTACATTATTTCGTCTTATCGTAGATGCCAATAGAAACAAATGCCTTCATCCAATAAAGTTGCCTGTCCTAGATCAGATTTCTGCGCAAGTATTGCAGGATGGGCACTCCTGACAGTAACAGGGACATATCACTCCACTGGAAAGAGATACCTTCTTCTTTTACCCATGGCCTCCTTGCTCACTTAACCAGAAAACAACAGCTACCCAAATATTCTCATTTCTTACTAAGCATGACAACTGGAAAATACAAAAGGCAGGAGCAGTGGGTAATAAAACCAGGTCCCTTTGCTGATAGGGCTGCGATAAGACAGGCACAGACAAAGAGGCGGGTAATTAAGAAGGGTACCTATCTTGTAGAAATGACCCAGAAAATGTATGCACAGCTAGGTTCAGAAGACATAAAGTACTGTGATATGAATGTACTCAGATACACAGTTAGGTTCAGTAGACAATAAAGTATTGTCATATGGATGTACTCAGATCCACACCTAGGTTCAGAAGACATAAAGTATTGTCATATGGATGTCCTCAGATCCACAGCTAGGTTCAGAAGACATAAAGTATTGTCATATGGATGTCCTTAGATAGTAGAAACTTTGCCCTTTAAGTTTCACTACTTCACTCAACCCTATTATTAGACCCTTGGGTGCAAAGGCTTCTCAGATGAAGAATTCAGCGGCCTACCTTCTGGGACATACTTTCATGCTGAGGCAAGGTCACCGAAAGGCTACTAAGATCTTTGGAGGCCTATGATGTGGCAGGTGATACCCCAAGACAGGCTCCATGCCCCATGAATTATGCTCATAGAGCAAAATCTTCCCAGCTCTCTGCCCAGTGGCCAGCTATCTTGCTGTAAGCAGCTGGCCTCCGTGTTAAGCCTGGTTGTTGGAAGCACTCATGCGCTAAGACATGAGAAGCAAAGATGACTGATTCTGTTAACAGCGTGTCCAGACTAAGAGTGAAAAGAAGCTGGGATAGGACACTGTGATCTTCCCTCTTAATACACAAGAGTGAAGAGCCGAGGCACCCACATTTTGCAGATCCCTGCCTTGGTCTTGAGAATTTGGGTCAAGAAGGCACCCTTTGGAGGAAATAGTCAAGAACATGAGGTTTCAAGTCACAGCCATTAGGATCTAGACCTAGATGTCCTCCATGCAGCAGAGAGGCATGTGCCAAGACTGTCACAGAGCCGGGGTAAGCTAGAAGGTTCTCAGTGAGTCAAAGTTGCATATACAAAAAAATTTTCCTTCTCTTTGGCCAAATTCTCTAGAGCTTTAGTTTCAGTTTAAATATCTACTGAGGGGCTGGAGAGATGGCTCAGAGGTTAAGAGCATTGCCTGGTCTTCCAAAGGTCCTGAGTTCAATTCCCAGCAACCACATGGTAGTTTGCAACCATCTATAATGAGGTCTGGTGCCCTCTTCTGGCCTGCAGGTATGCACACAGACAGAATATTGTATACACAATATATAAATAAATAAATATTTAATAAATAAATAAATATCTATTGAGGGTTCAAACTGTCATGTCCCTGCATGGGGTTTGGGGTGCCCTTTCCAGTCATGTGGTACGGTCCCATATTCTCCTCCATCTATCAAAGGGCTCCCTGCTAGTCACACAGAAATCTATGTATGAAATAGTATTTTTTTCTTTAAAAACTCAACTACTAACTGATAGTGCTGGTGCCTGCCTGTAACCTCAGATCTTAGAGAAAGGAAGGCTACTAAGGGGGCCTAGGCCAGCTGGGGATTCAAAGGAAGAATTTGTCTCTAAAATCACACACACACACACATCAAAAAAAAAAAAAACCACACACAAAACATTGCTACATTCTAAATATTTGTGTCTGTCCAAATTCCCATGCTGGAATCCAAATCCTCAAGTAAATAGTATTAGGAGGCAGAGGAAATTAAGCCATGAGGCAGAGCTCTCATGAATGATACCAGTAACCACATGAGAGGCCACAGAGAGATCCCTCACCCCGTATACTATGGGAGGGTACAGCACAGGTACCTCCTAAGACCCAGAAAGCAGGGACTCAGCACGCGCTAAATCTGCTGACCACCTCAGGTTGGAAGTCCCAGCCGTCATAACTATGAGACACAAACTTCTGCTGGTTCTGGTTTTGGTGTTTGTTTTATGATAGGGTCTCAGTCGTTCCAAGCTGGAATTCAAACTCACTGTATAACTGAGGATGACAATGGACTTTCACCCCTCCCACATCTACCTCCCAAGTGCTGGTATCACATAGGTGTGTATTTTAAAATACCCATTAAAATGATTTATTTTTCTCTGTGTATATGTGAAATGTGTGTGCGTGTGTGTGTGTGTGTGTGTGTGTGTGTGTGCAGGCATGTGGAGGTCAGAAGGAACAGGTGTCCTCTGTCATTCTCTGCCTCATTCCCTTGAGAGCTCCAACTGAATACAGAGCTTGATTGGCAGCCAGCAAGCACCACAAATCTTCCTGTCTCCCTACCAATCCCTACCCTACAGTACCCAGATTACAGGTGCACACAACTACACCTGATCTTCACAGGGGTTCTAGGGACTTCAACTCGGGTCCTACTGCTTGCACAGCAAGCACTCCTACCCACTGAGCCATCTCAGTCAAGAGACTCATTCCTAATGTTAGCTACATCTAACAAGAGTTCGTCTTCCTGATATCTCTATTTTTGGAACTAATTCTATCAGAAAAGAAACGTTTAAGACAAAACAAAACAAAACAAAACACCAGTCAGACCCCTTTCTTCTTACCAAAGTTCCTAAACCTAGGACAAATATCCCAAATTCATTGTTCTCACAGTGGTGAGCCTGTCAGTTTACCCAAATGAGTGAAAGCCATTCATTGGAGATGGTCTCAGTGTCTGGGGAGCATTACACTCCCCACTATCCAAAGCTCTCACGCTAAACCATAAGCTCCGTTTATCTAGTTCTTTCTAAAGATCTAGTTAATTGACTGATTGATTGATTGATTGGTTGATTGGAGAAGGGGGTCACGTATGTCACAGAACGCATGTGCAGGTCAAGGGCCATTTTATGGAGTCATTTCTCTCCTCCTACCTTTAAGTAGGTTCTAGGAATGAAACCCAGGGTTCACCAGGCTTGCGGGTAAAGTACCTTTACCAAAAGCTAACTTTTTGTAAGATCATTTATTAATTTTCATTTTATTTGCAATGGTGTTTTGCCTGCATGTATGTCTGTATGAGAGTGTCAGATCTTACAGTTACAGAGAGTTGTGAACTGCCATGTGGGTGCGGGGAATTGAACCCAGGTCCTCTGGAAGAGCAGTCAGTGCTCCTAACCACTGAGCCATCTTTCCAGCCTGTCCAAAAGCTATCTTGAGATGCATACTAGAGATGCAACCTTCATAGAGGAACACTCTAAAGGCCCTTGTACCTCTGAGTTTCATCCATGAAAAAAATCATGTCTCCAGAAGTCCATGCATGGGACTACATCATCCTGGCCAGTTGTGTAATCAGAATTTCTCATTCTTATCCCAGAGAGTCTAAGAAACAGATCACATGGATCTGTTACCTCGCTATGAATAAGTGTCACTAATGCTTCTATCACGCAAAGCCTTTTACGATAATAATGAAGACATAATGATAGCCAGTTTTCCGTATCTGTGAGTCCCAATTCTATGAATTCAACTAATCACAGACAGAAAATAGCTGGGAAAAAATTGTATCTGCACTGAGTGGGCATAGACTTCTTTTTTCTTGTCATTATTCCCTAAACAATACAGTGTATCGACTATTCAGATAGCATTCACATTAGAGTCAATATTTCTCATAAATAATCTGCAGATGATAAAGCACACAAAAGGATATGCATAGCTTAAATGCAAATGCCACACCACATTTCATATGAGGGACTTGAACATGACGGATCTTGGTATCCACTGGGGTCCTAGAAGCAATCTGCTTCAGACACAAGGAATGACTGTAATTTGAAGGATAATCACACCTGCGAGATCTACTTTATATTCTCATGCCAGAAACGGCTTTGTGTCCTCTGAGAAATTGGGAAGCAACTTCTTTCTGAATGGTGAGAATTAGATACATGACCCCATCTCCTTGTGGCTCTCTCAGAAAACTCAAGTCATCTTTGAAGCTAAGCCACAGCAACTGTGGGGGGCTCTTATGGGCTCTCCATCTCTGACCTGGATTCTTGCTTCTTAAAAAAAAAAAAATTCCCATATTTCTGCTTCTTTATTTGATAATTTTTTTACAACAGGTCTCATCAAATGCACAAATGTTTTTCCAACAAAAGGGGTAAGAAATAAATAAACCAACAAATACGGAAAGACTCAGTTGGGGGCCAATTTGAGCAGGGAGTTTTATGGATGGGTGCAGATGAAACAGGGGTTCCTAACCTGGAGTATGCTGATGGGCTTCTAAGCAACCTTGTACCTCTTAAAAGAGAATGCAAGATCATGGGAGAATGTGCTTATGTGCTTTCTCCCCAGATTCCCAGCTTGCGGGAGGGTTTCTGACTAAGAAACACTGCTCTAGGATCCTTTATAGCAGGAACCAAGAATCTCAGCCAATCTCAGTGGAACAGAAAGAGGCATAGAAAAGAGTTCGGTCGGCCGCGACCTTCTACCAAACTAGTAAGTCTGTGTGCTAAAGACTGCTTCTCCAAACTGAACCACAGTGCTGTTCATTCAGTTGGGTATTAACCTACCAGATGGTCTGTTGTAGCTAACAAGGGCTGGCTGCTGCTGCTGTTGCTGTGGCTGCGCCTGCTGCTGAGGCTGCTGGGGCTGCTGCTGTTGCTGCTGAGGCTGCTGTTGCTGTTGCTGCTGCTGTTGTTGCTGCTGCATGCCAGGCAAGGTCCTTTTCCCCTGGACTGCAAGCTGCAGTGTTTCGGGGAGGGGCTGGCCCCTGGCCAACATTTTGTAAGCTAAAATCTGAGCTCGAAGCTGATGTAGCTGGACAGGACTGAAAGGCGAGGGACCTCTGTTAGGCTGGTTCATGGCCTGCTGCAGATCTCCTGGGATGAGTGGCCCTGGCTGGCTCGGTGGCATCTGGGGTGGGGTTGGGCCTCCTCCAGAGATCGGGCTGGAGACGTGCTCTGGGGCTCCCAAAGGAGACGGGTGTGGTGACATATAACCTAAAATAAAACACAAGATCACAGGCTGTAGCAGGTGACCCGAGAGAGAGGTAGACTGGAATACTCGAATAACCCACCAGAGAAACACTACATGATAGAAATTTAAGGTATGGATAAGTTGACAATTGCATATATCTTAGAAATTTAGTCTCTAATACAGCTTATCTGTAATTTAAAATTATCTGGTAAGCACATTAAAAATGTCAAAGAAACAGGTAAAGGTAACTTAAGAACAGTTTATATAACGCTCACAAGATTAGCACTTCAAAAAGAGGGACTCTGCACTGTTTTTTCACTGCAGGGCTTTGACACCCGGCATTTCATGCTCACAGAACATCCCTATTCCTCCGGCCACATTTGAGATCATAGATAGCCCCTCGTACCCTAGAAGGCAAACTGTCTACGGTGATTGTCCACCTGCAGGAACGACGACGAAGGGCAGAGATTCTGCATCAGAGGCAGAGCTAAGCTACCCAAAGCACAAAGAGGTCTAAAGTGGCTCCGTGCAGGATAAGCAGTGTCTTATGAAGAAATCTAATATTATTTGGTTGGTTATCATGCAAGCTGTGACTAACAAGCAATTACTGGGGGCCTGGAGCTGCCGTTACCATGCTATGACTGTTCCCAGCATCTCAACTGAGTTTGTCCAGCATCAGGCTGAGCCCAGGGCTGAATGCAGGGAATTTATATGGGAGGTGCAGGGACACTGCGAGGAGTCTGGAGAGGTGATATATGGGAGGGAAGGTAGCCAATAAAAAATGCATTACCAAGCCAGCTGTTGCAGCAGGACCTGAAGATTAATCCACTGCAGACGCTTTGGGACACAAGATAAATAAACTACCTGCAATTATTCCAGGGAAGGAGTGAAGAAGTCAGGGTATTTAAACTCCTTCAGGATCAGTCACTGGTTAAATCACTAGTTATCACTACGGCCCTGGGGATCGTCTGTGTTCAGAGGACTATTCCACTGTAGGCAGGTGTCACCAGGCAGAGGCGAATCAAGATGATGCCAGCCAATGGACAGCTGTAGGCACAGAAATGGCAGAAGTTCCAGAGCACATAGGGGTGAGCATATACTGCTGTATCAATCTTCGTCACAGCCCTCTGACGGCAAACCCTGCCACCTCATGCTCCAAGGTAAGGCTGCGGAGGCTCAGAGAGTGAGTGAGTTACTCAGTGTCACCCAAGTAAATCTTCACAGTCAGGTTGAAACCAAGCCTGTCTGGCTCTAATGCATATACTCCATAATCTAATCTACAGTTATCATAAAGGTCACCGCAGGCCTGTGTGTTTGAACCCATGTCCAGTCTGAAGAGCAGAGCTGCATGGTCACAGAGGTCGACGGGTAGGTGACCCTCACACACCACCACCATTCTGAATCCCAGAGAAAATAAATGATACAGTTACTTTTAAATGTGGTTTTGCCATTTGGAGATTGAACAAATTTAGCACGATCCCCCAATAAGAACTCATATTCTTCTGTTGATGGCTAAGAACTAGAATACCATGTGGGGAACTCCTACCACAGAGAAGACTGCTAGGTCTCAACACCAAATCCCTACTGCACCAGGGAGCATACAACACCAGGACTGGGGCTCTAGTTAGTCGTCTATGTAAGTGAGCCACAGAAATCTCCCTGAAGCCAGCCTGTTAGACTAGTAGAAATATTCCAACATGCTGCTATTCATAACGATGAATCGGGTATCAATAAGACTCTGAACTTTTGCTGTCAATCTTTCCTTGTTAATGAAGCTGATACTCACCCCTTAAAGGTAAGTTAGTACAAAGTGGTCGCTGATATATCTTTTTTTTGCCAACTCTAAGTAGGCTACAAGAAGGAAAACCTTCTTACCATAGAAATTTACATTCTCAAGGTAGGAAGGTATGACACTGGGGGTTAAGGTGAATCTCCTGCTGCCCACCCAGCCTTTCCCGTTTCCTAAGCTGTCAAGTAAAAGGCGCACCCACAAGCCACAGACTGCCTGACACAACGGACTGCAATGCTGGACAAACCCATATAAACGCAACTGCATAAAGTGGCTTATCAAACCACTCTGAGATCCTGAATAAGGCTTTGCTGTGAGGTTGAGCCAAGAACAAGACCATGTTACAAAGGCAATTGAACAGATGAACTCAAATCTCATAAAATAAAACAAAAGAACCTGCAACAGACAGTTTGCATCTAGAATGTACTCTGAAGGTCTTTATGTTGGATGCAGGTTTGGGCCTCAGCTCGACACAAGTGGGAGTTGATAGATCTTTAAAGAGGTGGTATTTACTGGAAGGAAGGTGAGTAAGCGGGGTGATACTGAAGGGGATATTAGGACCCTGATTCCTCTCTCTGTGTCTCTGCTTCTGGGGTGCTATAAGGTAAGCAGGTCTCCTCTACTCCCTGATCTTTGCCACCTTAGGCCTAAGTTCACAGAGCTAAGGTGGATTGAAACATTTGTCATTCATTGAACCAATAAATTTTCTCTCTTTCTAAGCGGATTGTCTGAAATATTTTGTAATAATGCAAAACCAACTAGCATAGCATACCTGGCGACTGAGAAACCAACCCAGAAAAGTATCGATGAATTTGACAAGAAGGAAAGAAACAGAATAAAACCCATACTGCAGGATCAACCAATAAAGTAAGAAATTTCACCTTAAATTTGACAAAGAAGAAACTGGGGGCGGAAAGAAATGACTTCCCGGGATCCACAGAAGATGCTAATAGAATCACTCTGTCACTGTGACATTAAAAAATGACAGTGGCTCAGCCTCAGAGAGGTTTTTTTTTTTCCTTCATGAGTAACATCCCATAAAACTTGAGGAAATACAGAATCTATATGGTGCATTGGCATAACCTATCTTGGTAATTATCCTTCACTGAGGAAACGGAGGGAAGAGATGGCCTCCAAATGAGTAGACGCTTGCCTGAAGACGACACCATGGATGTAGGTGCCACTCTTCTGGAAGTTTTATTTGATTTCCTCATCCAAAGCGCCACAAAAAATGGCAGTTTTCCTTCACTAGTCTTCAAGAGTTATTATCGCTCAAGTTTCACCTTGCCTTAGAGAGAAGCAATAAGCTGTCTTCTTTAATATTCTCAAACTTTTTTTTTTTTTTTTTTTTTTTTTTTGGTTTTCGAGACTGGGTTTCTCTGTGGTTTTGGAGCCTGTCCTGGAACTAGCTCTTGTAGACCAGGCTGGTCTCGAACTCACAGAGATCCGCCTGCCTCTGCCTCCCGAGTGCTGGGATTAAAGGCGTGCGCCACCACCGCCCGGCTTCAAACTTTTTAAATACCAATTTTATATGTACTATCCATATATGTGTATACACACATACACACACACATGCGCGCACGCCTATAAAGGCTTTCTCAAACCACTGTGCTAAAAAGAAACAGAGCTTTCATAGTGACCATGAGGTACACTGAGAGAAATGGTTTTGCCTTCCAACCAACGCCCTAAAGTCACTTAGCATGTATTGAACCGGTTACAGCTATAAGATGGACCTCTCTATACCTGTGTGTTTAGGAAGAAGTTCCCACAATGGGATTTTTAAGATGCATATTATTACTAAGTCGAAGTTCTTTTTAGATCATTACTTAGAACAGAAATGCATTATACTAATACTGCTCTATTTAAACAAACACACAACTTATAAATAACTTACTCCCCAGTCTACAGGGTATTTTACTCTTCTATGGAATAACAGTACAGTCTAGTTCTGACTCCACTGACTAAAGGGCCTCCCAATAACTAGTGCAATTTACACAAAGACTGAGCTCTAGTTCAAAGTGTACAATTTGTTTTTGTATCTAATGGAACTGTTTACTGAGTGTGCATACAGTCATGCACTGGCCATCCGGCCAAGCACTGGAAATCAAAAGGTAAATAGGATATTCTTAAGATAGGAAGGGGAGCCAAGCTACTGGAGAGTTTTTAGGAGAAACCAACGTGAAACTGTTCTCAGTTTTAACAATCAGGGGTCATCGTTCCTTTGTTCGAGAGCTGTCACTCAGCATCACCTCCAGATGTAGGACAATGTCCGAGCAGAACACGTTCAAGCTCCTATACGGCCTTAGGAGTGACTGCATGTAATTCCTCCATACCTCGCAGGTAGTAAAACTGTGGTCTCATTATGGCTATGAGCACACATGGCCCCTCAGAACTTAATCGGTGAACCTAAAGCTGTCGCCACAATTCATTCTCAGCACTCATGAGTCAAATTTCTCCTTCCGGGCCTTCAAAAGGCCTCATTCCTTCAGATTAGTTTTCTACAAGGTCACGATTTCATGAGTCATCTGGCCTGCCAACAAGATTCACATCAGACCCTAGGATGTTCAAGGCTGCAGATAACAGGGACACCCTGATGCCAGTCTCCACAACCTCTGATTTATATTTCAGAAAGAAGGTAACTATGGACTCGGCTCTCTAAATCCTCCCAGCCAAGTTTTTCTATCACAATCCCACTGTAAATGGAGAGAAACTTAAACACTTAATTACAGGGAAGTATGTATGACGAGCAAACCACGGTGTCCCAGCAGAATATCCACATACCAGTGTCAGCTGACCCAGATGAATACATGGCCTTCGTGTGTGAAAATGACCAAATGATGATTCTGAAAGCAGGCTATGGTGTATTTTAATGGCTCTGAAGTATCTTGATATCCCTTCAATAGCGAAGGAAGGAGACATGACATCAATGACGTGAAGGAGAAAAATTCACATATTAATTGGCTATGGCGAAGGGTTGAATTGTGTGCGTTGCTCCCCACAAAGAAATACACATTGATAGCCGACCCTCTCTACCTGTGAATGCCGCATCTTCTGGATAGAGGGTCGATGCGATGTCACCAAATTAAGAAGATCTACTAGATTAGGATCCATCTTGACCCAAATATCAGAGAAGAGCTGGCTACTGAGACGGACAGTGAAAATGCCTTGTGGTGACGAAGGTGGACACTGGAATGTTTTGTGAATGCCAAGGTTTACTGCAATCAGCAGAGCAGGGGAGGGTTCGTCTCTGGAACGTTAAGAAATAGCAGTCTTTCCTGACACCTTGGTCATGAACTTTTTGTCCCTAGATCTACAAGAGGTTAGGTTTGTTTTGAGCAACAGTTATTTGCTAGGGCAAGCCTAGGAGACCTACAGAGTCACCTAACAAGAATGGCAGGTAGTTTCGCTAACAGAAAACATCACCTTTGACCCAATATGTAAGTGTTACCTCAAGGGACATAGGAGTTTAGTTCATCTTACTTTTACATGCTGCTGCTGACAGAGAGACCTAGATTCCCTTTTGGCCTTTATCAATTACCGGCTGTATAGTCAGAGAAATAAGGAAACTCCCTAAACTTTAGCTCCCTCAATGAGTTGGGTGTGACATCATTTACCTTACAAGATCATAATAAAGATTCTTGATAAATGACATGAAGCTCCGAATAGCATATTTGTATGCATTAGGTTGATAAAATTACTAGGACTTTGAAAATAAAATTACCCAGATGAGTAATTTTTTTTTGTTGGGTGAAGAGGGTAGCAGATTTCTCCAGAGAAAGAAAGCTAACTGGATTTAACCATCTTTAGACACCTAGGTTAAAGCCGTAATTAAACTACCACCAGGAAAGACTGAAATTGTATGGTACGAAGACAAAACTCCACTGTGCAGAGGACACAAACCTTGGCTGTGCTGATCCATTGGGCTCTGTGGAGGGCCCATTCCTGGGTGTGGTGTGCGCAGGCTGGTGCTCTTCATAGATCCACAGTGGACATCGTCGACAATCCCCTTGTCGTGTATCCCGTCCATGGGCTAAAACATGCACAGGGCATCCATTAGACACCTCCATAAGGCAGAGTACTTCTAACAAGACCATCAGAAGATACCTCTAGTCTTTAAAGATACAACACAACCATCTACTGTCTCTTCTACAGTCCTATATTATGTACTTCATAAGTAAAATAAGAAAGATCACACCAATAAGATGAGCAAAACCTCTCTAAGTCAAAAAATAAGGCTTTAAAAACCGTTTCATTCTTTGACCAATGTTACAATCTGTTTTAAACCTGACAATTAAAAAGTACCGTTCACAGGGTAGATGAATATTACTCCCCCTCATACCTCTGTAAATAAAGCATAAAACCCGTGACGTATTGAACTTATTCTGGAGTCCAAATGAAGGCTACGTGAAATGGTTGAGGTGACCTATTTTCCTGGTAATTTTTCTTCACTGGATGAATGAACTAAGGAAAGTTAAAAAGTTGAACCAGAAGGTTCCATGGCAGTTGGGAAGGAGAAGAACATGCAGGGCTGAGAAGCAATGGGGGGTGAGTATGAAAAGGAGGGAGTGAAAGCAGGGGTGGGGGGGGGAGATATGCTGCAGGGGGAGGGAAGAAGAGGCTAAAGGCACAGGCTGGAAATAAATAACAAGCACAGGGGCTGGACATTGGACCTGAGGCCCAGAGCGTGATAGACATACAATACATAGAGAATGAACTGATGTTAATCCAATCCAGAATCAGGCAATGGAGCATGCGCTTGGAAAAGGAAAAGTCTATTCTTCCCCAACTGTAATAGCAATTTTCCAAACAGCCTGGAAGGAACATTTCCAAGAGTTTATAAAAACCAAATGACTTCAAGCAAGAAAGTATGAGTGTTTGCAGTTTTGGAGAAAAGAAAGTTAATTTCTGCAGAGTCAAAAGCATGCACTTGAAAAGAGGGAAATTTTACCATAAAGAGGATGCTCAGAAGAAAAATGGGAAGAATCTGGTATAAAGAGTGTCACTGAGTCTGTTAAGTAGTAATAATAGAGAGGAAATCAAAGCCATGCAGCAGATGTATTTAGGCCACTTGTTTACTTATTTTCAGGGATGTTGAAAAGCGAAAAGCTGAAGCTCAGAGGGAGATGGAGGAGGAAGACAAGGAGCACAGCCGCCTGAAAAAGAAGGAAGAAAGTGAAGGCATCTGGCCCGCAGGTGTGTGCTCCTCGGGTTCACCCAGGTCCTCAGGCAGAGAGCTCTCTCAGAAGCTGCAAGACGGGGGAACGGGCTGGTAAAATCTGCAGGGCTCAAGAGGAAAAACTGCAGAGCTCACAGGCAAGACCAACACCAAACAAAAGGGAGTACCCAGGAGTGTAGAAAATAGCGAGAGAACGGATCAGGACAAAAGCCATGGGCCAGAAGAGATGACAATCAATAAGACTGCCCAATAGAAAAGCAGGGCAGGACCAAGCCTCACCCACACATTTAATTTTTAAATGCTTCAATCACAAAGGTTAACTAAACAAGTCCTCCACATTTTTTTCTTTCCTTTGGAAGGCAAGGCCTTTATCCTCAGGTCATCCCAAGGTTCTGTGACACAGGGACAGAGTCCACAAGGGCAAAGCAGATCTAGAATACATCCCGAAGTTAACAGAACAGGAGCTGACTCAATGACTTCAGTATGTCAAGATGTCAACCCATAATATGTCATGGAAAGTAAGAGGCTTTGGTTCTGTAGACATGACAAGTCAAACACAGATTTTTTTTTTTTTTTTTTTTTTTTTTTTTTTTAAGGAGGGCAGCCAGGCATGATGACGCAAACTTGTAATCCCAGCAGTCCAGAGGTGGGAGGAGAAGAGTCCAAGGCCATTCTGGGTTACACAGTGACGTCAAGGCTACCATGAGGTACATGAGACTCTATCACCAACAAACAAACCAAAAAAAAAAGAAAAAGAAAAGAGGGGGCATGCAAACTTGGGGATACTACAGAAGTACATCTTTAAATAAAAAGAGGATGTTTCAGGGCTATCAATAGAGACAGCATGGGTCTGTGATTAGAAAAAAGCCCACCGCTGCCTATGCATACCTGTGCTGAGCCTGTCCTGTTGCCAAATACGGAAAAAAGGAAGGTGTAGAATGTGTGTACAGCTGTTTACTTGGGTAACTAACTCACTCATTTTTCTTGGTACCATTCCACTTTTCACGATAAGCAAATATTTGGAAATCACAATATTTGGAAATCATCAAGTGACTTTTATAAGTAGACCTTCTCTTTGGGATTCTAATGCCCTACCTTGAAAATGACCTGAAGTCCTACAGAGTGAGGTAAGACCCACCCCTTCCCCTGAAGATGCTTTTGTTTCAAATGAGTGTCTCCTAGCACTTGTCCACTGTGACGGCTCACTTTCCGTGAAACCTTGACCACTGGTGTCTGAATACTTGGTGAAGTTTATATCTGGGTGTGTCTTCAAGGGGTTTCCAAATAAGATTAGCATTTGAATAGAAACTGAAGAAAGCAGAGTACCCTGGCCTATGCAGCGGGCATCATCCCAAATTCATGCAGAGGATGAAGACAAGAAAAGGCACAGGTCGGGCGCAGGTCTCTGGGAGTGGGTCTCCTGACCTTGCACCAGAGTTTACAGGATTGGCCTTTCACATTTCCACTGGCTCCTCTGGGTCTCCAGCCTGCTGACTGCAAACTGTGGGACTTCTCCAGAGGTTAGTTCCTCAGGAGAAATCTCTTATATGCCATTACGGCTCTTTCTCCAGAGGATGTGGGTATCCATGCTGCATGGATAGGGGCAGCCCCACATGTGACATCATCCGCAGGGATGCAAAGCCCACACTTGCCTCATGAAGCAAGACTTTCAAGAACACAGGATTAGTTTTCTTTGATTGGCTAACCTTCATAGAAAGACTCAAAGAGGAACTTTCTTACTCAAAGAGGCGATCTTTAGCATTTCCTATAAGGGCTCAAGGCCAAACAGTACCTACGTGATCATCCTCACCACAAAGATCTCATAGGGAGGGGATCGCTAGAAACTATTCTAGAAATGAACAAGCAGATCTTCTGATCCAGAGTGAGGCTGCTTCACAGAGACAGAGAATTCCCAAGATTCCCCACAGCAGCTCACTCACCACCCTGGAGACTGAGCAGGACTGTGGAGACTCTGGGACCAACCTGAGCTATCTACCTATCTCAATAAACCAAATGGGAAGAATTCCCTAGAAACTATTCAATTTTTAAAAAGTCTTTTGAAAAATAAAGATGTTATCTATTTATTTATTGTTCGTGTGTGCCACGGTCGGGATGCCTGAGGAGTCCAGGAAAGGAAGTCAGATCACTGCAGCTGCAGTTACAGGTTGCGGTTAGTGGCTCAATATCAGTCCTGCAAGATCAGCAAGTAATCTTAACTGCCGATCCATCTCTCCAGGCCCTGAAATATCTTTAGAAAAAGACTTTGACCTGCCACTCTTAAAGACCTAGTTTTATTAAATAAATGTCAATATTTTTAGGGAAGAAGAAATTTTTGATATATTGATTTACGGATGATAAAATTATATGAGAGATGGAGAGCCGGGCGATGGTGGCGCACGCCTTTAATCCCAGCACTCGGGAGGCAGAGGCAGGCGGATCTCTGTGAGTTCGAGACCAGCCTGGTCTACAAGAGCTAGTTCCAGGACAGGCTCCAAAGCCACAGAGAAACCCAGTCTCGAAAAAACCAAAAAAAAAAAAAAAAAAAAAAAAAACAAAAAACAAAAGAGAGAGAGAGAGAGAGAGAGAGAGAGAGAGAGAGGAGGGAGTTTTATTTACTAATGTACTTAATCACCAAGACAAAATACCTTTAACCCACTAATCCTTTGTATTTTAAAAAGACATCTTTACTACTGGGCCATCTATAACAGTGAAAGTACAGCAATGGCAGTCTGTTTTACATTAGTTTCAGGATGCCTGGTTTTTTGTTTTTGTTTTTCTTGAGACAGAATCTCCTTACATAGTCCAGGTTGGCCTCAAATGTATGATCCTCTTGCTTCAATCTGCCAAGAACTGGGATTTCAGGAATATTTTTAATAACAGGCAAATTAGCACAGATTTCTTTTTTGTTTGCTTGTTTGTTTTTGTTTTTCGAGACAGGGTTTCTCTATAGCTTTGGAGCCTGTCCTGGAACTAGCTCTTGTAGACCGGGCTGGCCTCGAACTCACAGAGATCCACCTGCCTCTGCCTCCCTAGTGCAGGGATTAAAGGCGTGCGCCACCAACGCCCAGCTGCAAACTAACACAGATTTCTAACTAGATCCTCATGTTAACAACAGGAAAAAGCAGGAGAGTCATCAGGACAGGACGGTACCCAGTCAGGTCTGGGAAGACAGGTCAAGTGGGAAGGAATACTCAAAATCCTACCTTATGCATCTGGTGCATTCCTTCCTGGGGGAAATCTGCAGAGCCCATTGCTGACATAGGATGTGAGACGCTGGGAGGTCCAGGACTGGGCCCCATCATGCTGTGGACAGAACCTGGAGATGGTCCTGGTCCTGGACTAGGCCCCAGAATTGGTCCAGGAGACGGTCCGGGCCCTGGGGAGGGCCCCGGGTGGGGCATCGCAGCTGGGTCCGTAGGTGTGGACATCTACTTCTCCTGGCTCTGCCAGTCAGCAGAGTGACACCAAGCTGGAGAGAAGGGGAAAAGGAAAGAAAAGAAAGGGCTGTTTTAAACATGGTGTTCAGATCCAAATAAAACAGTTGCTAGAATTTGATGGTGCCATTTCTATAACTAACATCAAACAGAGCTACCCTGTCTCCTCCAGATGTTTGAATGAGTGTGATATATATCCCTGGGCCCCAGTCTTTATGAAGACCACTTGTTTTAAAAAACACATGCTCTAAGTGATTCCCCAGAAACATAAATCATCCAGGATACAGAGAGACTGGCTGGAGTAGCTGGAATTTAACACATAAGCAGGATCTAAACAAGTCTGAATGTATGACTAAACACAACAGACACTCTTCATTATAGACGGGCTTAGACACCTTAGAAGTCACTAAGCCCTGCCTGCCCCCACCCCCACTCCCCAAACCACTGGAATAGAAAATCCTTTACAAATAAGTACCCCTCCAAGACTCATTTTCATAAGTCAACAAGGCAATAAAAACTTCACAAAGAATTCTAGATGACTAAGGGGTGTGTGTGTGTGGGGGGGGAGATACAAGTCTACCAATTGATAATAAAAAGAAAAGTCCCATTATAGAAAAAGAAGAAAGATAGCCGGGAGGTGGTGGCACACACCTTAAACCCAGCACTTGGGAGGCAGAGGCAGGTTGGTGGTCTCTATGAGTTTGAAGCCAGCCTAGTCTACAGAGCAAGTTCCAGGACAGCCAGGGCTACACAGAGAGACCCTGTTTTGAAATAAAGAAAGGTAGGAAAGAAAAAAAGCAAGCAAGCTATGGGGATCATACTAGTATGGGTTCATTACTAGGTAGGTTCTCGATACTTCCTGGAGTCAGATGAGATAGCACATACAAAAAGAAAAACAACAAAGTCCAAAACTACCACAGTGTGCATGCCTGTCTACCAACCACAACTACTGAACCAGAAGTCATCAAAACCAACAAAGACAACTCAGCCTCCTCCCAGACAAGTAACAGAAACCAAGTAACCACTTGGACTACTATGGTTCCTGATTTGTGCTAGGCCTCTGGTCAAGGGTGCCAGAGGGTAGCTGTCTGTGTTTAGGAATGGACATTATGTTTCTCCAGACTTAACTGTGTGCTACTCTGTCACCCAGCCTCCAAGCCTTCCCGGCATTCCCCCACTAGGAAATGACTGACGAGACAAAATGAGTAAATAAGATGTCTTCCGAATTCCCGTAGAGATCAACAGTCCTAGCAACACAGCTGAATGCCACTACAGTAATACCTGTCCCTTGTTCAGGAGCTGTCCCGCTGACCCACATGTACACAGGGAAAATACTTTTGCTGTCAACCTCACGAAAACAGAATGGCGCCGCCCCACCCCCCAAGTGACTCGAATACCTAGCACGCAATGGCAGAATTGCAATGAGACTGAAGTGGGAGGTGAAAAACCCTCATTGGCTCCATTCCCGTTCCATTCCTGAACCTCTATACAGCAAGCCCACAAAAGCAGAACCCTGCTCTTCCATCCTGTGTCCCCTGCACCTTCAATCTACATGCGCTCTGGGCTTGGAAAATACCCGATAGTAGTTGGGTCTGGCACTTCACACCTGCAAGAGCAGCACTTGGGATGTTGAGGATAGATCACTGAGACACCTAGGCCAGCCTGGGCTACAGAGTGAGACCACGTCACAAAACAAACACAAACAAAACCTCAATGAATTAACAGCTGGCAAAATTCCAAAAACAAGTTGATTCAATTAATCTTGTGAATAAAAACTAAAGAGCAGCCAGTGTCCAGGGTGTATACATAGAGACATTTTTTAAAGATGGGTTGGGAACTCAATACAAGTACTTCCTCGGAGAAGGGTCTGGGGTGAATTATAACCTTAAATGCCCTACGAACCAAATGTTATTTATTTCTTTATGATTAACAAAGCAGGTGGAAGTAACTTTTGTGTTTGCCTTCCACCTACCTCGCACGTAAACACACACATGCTCGGTCAGCTCTTTAAACTCAGGGAGCTGACGTCAGTTCGCAGGCACTACAAGTTAGAACGTTCGGCCGTGAACATCAACAAACTGATACACCCCTTCATTTTTTAGTGAATTAAAGGAAATTACTTAGTTCCTGTTATGGTTTGTTGTGAAATTGGCTTCAATAGGTATTTTGGTAATATAGCACAAGTTTGAACAATGAAGACAGCAACACTCGAGTGAGCCTGACAGTCCGACTGCTTACGTGTTACATTTTTTTTTTTTTTTTTTTTTTTTTTTTTTGGTGTTTCGAGACAGGGTTTCTCTGTGGTTTTGGAGCCTGTCCTGGAACTAGCTCTTGTAGACCAGGCTGGTCTCGAACTCACAGAGATCTGCCTGCCTCTACCTCCCAAGTGCTGGGATTAAAGGCGTGCGCCACCACCGCCCGGCCGTGTTACATGTTTTAATACGTATAAATCCATGACTGCATTCTGCTTATTATTTTCATCTGGATTCTCTGAGATGTTGTAAAACACATACAACTCCACATAAATATTCCTCTTTTTTTTTTATGGAAACTAAACTTCTTATGAGGAAAAAATATCTTTGGAGGGAAGAGGGAAGCTTTGGAGCACATAAGTGGAATACTAACACAGGAGTATAGATTCCGTCGACTCATGGTGTAATGAGTGCATAGTTTAACCCTGGGTCACGTGACTAGAGAATGGTAAAGATTAGACTCTCAGAACTAGAAAGTGTTGATGGCTGACCTCCACCTCAACTAGGAAGCTGGAGATCTGAGGTCTGTGTCAAGTCTACTACCCTGGAATGCTGGAAAGGTAACTTTCCCTTGGGGTCCTTTGGTTCTCTCGAGGCTTAGGAGGGGAATATCTCAAATGACCCCTCCATCTACCTATGACTTGGTGTCTACCATCATCAAGATGACCTCAAAGTCCCCGTCTGACCCAGTGCTTGATAGAGCTCCTGAAGGGGCTTCTCTGTCAAAACCAGGACTGTCCATAACTCAAGCACAGCCGGGAAGAGGACCTCACAGAGCTGAGGCCAGCAGTCCTAGGCTTATTCTTCTTCTACATTTCTGCTGGCAACTTTATTATTTAGCTCAAATTATTACGAAGACATGCAGGCTACAAATCACAAAGGTACAAATTCAAGACAGAGGGCATGAGGGCTTCAAGTCTAGGCTGGTCAACTCAACTTCCCTTGTGGCCATCATGTCCACTCAAATCCTTACCCCTTTCATCTTCCTTCAAAGCACCTGATGGTGGAGATGACAGGGTGGTCACAGAAACACGAGGAGCAAGGCTCAGTCTTGGAGAGAGTTTGACCAAGTTTGGAGACTGACAATCTATTATCTTTTTCTGCTGGGGACAGAGCTGTGCCTTGTCTCAGATGGGAACAACCTATTCCACAAGGGCGAACACACTGAAGGAAATATGCCTGGGGGAGAGAGAGCACAGCTGCCACCCAGACACAGGCAAATGCAGCCCCCTCCCCTCCCTGCCTTGTTACCCTCAGCCTCAGACTAGGACTCCCTGAGGGCCAGGCCACTGTGTTCTTGGCAAGAATTCTTCAGCAGTACACCCTGTCTTCCCATTCAGGCATTTTTGCCTTTACAACTGGGGAAAGCATGTTTTTCAAAGCAAAAGGCCACGGGCTGCACTTCCCACAACGCCAAACCCCACAGCCATCAGCCCCAGACTCCCTCTCTCTTCCCCCTCTCCCGTTGAAAAAGGCTGGGCACCTCCATCTGCATAGTAAAAGGAGTTTAAATCCGCGGAATTTTAAGGGTCACCACCCCAACTATGACAACCCAGAGAAAATGTAAGGCTCCAATCTAATTGCAATCCAGGAAATTCCAAGGACCTGCATGTGAGTGGTAGGAGTTAAACACACCTCATGCGCTTCATACTCATTTCCAGTCCCTTGAGTGAAGGGGACAGTGTGTCAGGCTCCCATTGAAAAGGGAGGCAGGAAAGAGCCTGGTGGTCCAAAGTCACATGGGTTGCAGGAGCAGAATTTTTCACAGAACACTTTATCCTTTGACTCTCAATGCACCAACTAAGCAGAGTACCTACCAGGGCAAGTCCATCACCACCACCCTGTGGAGGCCCAAAGAGGCCAGAGGTCAGAGAGTTTGGGACTAGTTTTTAGTTCATTCATGGTTATTGCGCTTCTAACTCAAACAAAGGTTCCATCTAGTTGTACTCTCTCTGCTCTCTGAAGAGTTCTGCACTCTCAAGGCTATTGTCAACAGGTAGGCTAGTTGCTAGACCCCTGGCTCCTGGAATAGTGGAGTAGAAGGTTCCTACCTAAAACAAAAGTCTAAGGATCCAACTAAATTCCCATAAATCCCAAGTGATTTCCATTCACTTGGGATTGTACCCAGGGAGTGGTTTGCCTAGGGAGTGTTTGGTCTAAGTCCCTGGGATGAACGTAGCCCATGACTTTCAATTTGTATGTTACTGCAGTCTTTTGTCTTACTCCAACCTTTTGGGGTCAGGGGTCTATTAACCAGTTGGAAATTAAACATGGCGAATTCTCAGTATTCGCTGAGAAATTCCCTCCCAATACTCTCCTATATGTTTTTGTGTTTTACTATTTCCATTCGCGTCTTCGTATTCTTTACTATATTTCTAAATCCCCACACCTCCACTCTGGAAAAGGGTATTTTTGTCAAGGCTGGCCCCTGACACCATCCAATCAAGGCTAGCTGAGCTCTCTACTTTCCTGAAGAGTTAAGGGAGTGGAGAAAGCCGTGGGTGACTGGATTCCTGAGTGAACATGTGTTGTTCACAGGAGACATGTCAAGTACCATGTCTTGGGCTCAGAGGGACGTCAAAGCCATTCTCGGGGGCCTGATGCAAATATTGACAGTGTGCACAAAATGTTCACTATAGCTTTCTCTCCCCAATCCCAGATGCTTCTAGCCTCAAGACTGCTTCCCTTCGGAGACTGCTTCTACTAAGATGAACTAAACTGGCCTCCTTGATCCCGCTATATACCATAAACCCTGCTTCCTTGTTTATCTGTATGTGATAACCCCATCTCATTCTCCAACAGTATTCAATAGCCCTGCCTCTCTGTTCAATTCTCTATACCAAACATGCTGACTGTCCGGGCTGCTGTGGTTTCTCCAGAAGAGAGCCCAGTACACTCCACTCCAGCTTATACTACCTGTGTGTGTGCTTCTCCTCTCTTCATTCCCTCCCCAGTTACATCCAAATCCCTGGGAGTCGTGCAAGGTTGCACCTCCGGAACTCCTGTGCCCACCACCACCTCCACCTTCTCTTTACTTTTGTATGTGGTTTACAACATCTCAGAGAATCCAGATGAAAATAATAAGCAGAATTCAGTCATGGATTTATACGTATTAAAAAATGTAAAACATAAGCAATGGGACTGTCAGGCTAACTTGAGACCAAAGAAAGGGACTGAGATCCCTCAGGACACAACCAGGAGAAGCTGGCCAGTCTCCAGTCTTGACCACACTGATTCAGGGGCAACATGCCTCAGCTTGAGCCCCGCACCTCTGTAATGTGTTCCACTGCTGGGCCAGCCAGGGGTAGGAAATGGGAGACAAAGAACAAAGATGGAAACAATGCCACAGGTGTTTTGCAAGGGCTAGGATTTGGCTGGGACAATATTTTTATTTATCACGGGATGGAGTAAAAGAGAAGCCAAACCCTAAAGAGATTCTGAAGTGAAAACATCATTGCCCGAAAGTGTTTTGACACTTAACCCATCACCAAAAGATCCATTTGTTATATTTATTCTCAATTCTCCTGAATGTCGCAGGCAGAGTGGAGTTAAGGAGAACAATAGTGACAGACAGACAGACACACACACACACACACACACACACACAGAGCCCTAACAGGAAATTTATGCAGAAATGGCCACAAGAGAAAAAGATGGAAGACCATCCAGAACTAGTACGGGTGCAGCTAAATGTCGCCAGGGCAATAGGGCGGGGAGGGAGGAATGACATTCAAAGAGGAGGAAAAGACTCGGGGAAGGGTTGTTGGAGACATGAAAACAAAAAAATAGAACTTTCTAGAAACAAGCAGAGTTGTGGAGTGTGCAGTAACTTTGGCAATACCTCCTCAAGTGTCCTTCACCCGAGCTCCTAAGGAAGCCTGGAGACAGCCCAGGACTCCAGCCAATCTTCACACAGCTTTCGCTTTACAGGAAGACTCGAGGCCAGGCTAAAGGTGGACCATCATAAATAAGAACTCAGTCCAAGGCCTAAGAATAACTCAGCCCTTGCCAGCGTTCAGGCAGTCACAGGAGAGTGATAAGGCTTGTGAGATAAGTCAAGATAAGGGTCCTTTTGTGTCTGTCTGCTGAGTCAGAAGTCTCTGATCAGAGGGCTGCTTGGCTTTTATCTACATATCCTTCTCTCTAGAGGAACTGAACTCCTTCACAAGAGGTAGCAACTTGCCTAGAACTGGACAGAGAAAGCACCACTAGTGTTGGTAGGTGGGCAGTATAGAGGACAGCAGTGAGGATACAGGACTAAGTCTACCAGGAGCCTCTTGTTCAGAAGCCAAGGTTGTCAGCCTCGTGGCTAAACATCAAGCAGGCCATGCTGCTGCTTGGCCTGAGAAGTGTAACTGTAAACAGTTTCCAATATAATTTGTGACGGTGATAAAAATCGTACTGTGTCTAAAGCTAAAGTAAGTTGCTCCACCCAAACCCTCGGGAAGCATTGAAAACACATTCTCATGGTTATTCATGTTGGCTTGCCATTCATTTCAAAGTCATATATGTTTTAAGAAGCGCTTGGATGAGAACTTTTCCGTTCACTGGGCTTCTGTGAACTTTCTTTCATCGGGGAAACAAATTTAGGACATGCCCGAGCTACTGCCCTGCCTTTAAATAAACTGCCTTGGGACCGTCCTTGCCCAGAATCAAACCTGGCAAAGGCTGGGAGGAAGCTCAGTTCACAGGGCAGATAACAACAAACTGAGCTTCATTAATTAGCACCCCCCACCCCCCCGACCCCGGCCACCCCACTGCCTGGGCTGGATCCTGGCTTCACCTTCTCTCTGTAGATACCTGAGTTCCCACCCTACACAAGTCCTCCACCTGTGATGCCTTCTATACCACGCTAGCAAGGACCAACGTCATTCCCACACATGGAAAGGGGTGTTAATAAGAAAATCCAAAACATAAGAGGCCCCTTCAATACAGAAACAGCACCCCTCTCTAATCTGAGACTGAAGGATTAGGGACAAGCAAAGGTTAACTCACTCAAAGTTTAGCACACACTACTAAGGCCCTTGGCCATAAAAGAAGCCAGCAAATCAAACCATCAAAAGCTAGCTTCAAAGTGGGTCTCCCGAAGCGTAACCAACCACTTGTGCATATTGTGTACAAGCCTGTCCATCCCAGACATATAAGGCTCTTCCCCAAAGCGATCTCATCTTAGGATGCTGAAAACAATCAATTGTATTTTCTGTTAAGAAAATTTCATCTTTACACGAAACATATTTTTTAAGTAGGAAATGCATGCCTTCAAAATCTGGTTGACAGACTCACTTTTATTTAGGAGCAAAACTCAACATTTAGGCTTACAAGTGGAGTGAGCCTGGGTTGCACATGTGATGGACAGCCTGATGGCACCAGGGATTGAACCAAGGGAATGGGCCTAACCTGTACATGTTAGGCAATATCTCTACCACTAAAGCACACCTCTAGCCCAGTTGATCTTTAATATGCCCAGCATTCCCTGACGGACGCAGTCACAATCAACAATGAACCCTTTGACTCCACGGCAGTAAAAACTGAGAGCAGCCGTTTATGAGTCTGTCATCAATCAACAGGTCCACCAAACCTCTTTGGGTTCCAAGTTCCTTACCTACTGCAGATGCACACAGGAAAGCCAGCAACAAATTTAGCTTTGAGAGGAACTAAATAAAATATAAGGTGTGCAGATACCTTGCGAGATTATGGTAGACAAATGCTCATTACTGCTAGGATCCTTAGAAGATGTACAAGTCTCGCCGTGAACTTGAATATACAAGTTACAAATAGTTCAAACTTTCTGAGAGAGACTGGAGAGATGGCCCTGAGGTTAACAGCACTGGCTGCCCTTCCTGAGGACTGGTTCATAGCACCCACAGTGTGGGCTCGTGACTGTTCGCAACTTCTGGGCTCCGTGAGTACCAGGCCTGCACACAGTACACAGACATACATGGCAGACAAAACATATGCATGTAAAACAAATAATGTAAAGATATTCAATTCCAAGACACAAGTCTCCAACATAGTGGGCAGAATATTCACGCTCTAGTCTAGACGTCTTGGCTCTCTACAAATCTTCACCTTTATCTTGTAAAACTCTCCTGCTGGGACCTCTTGTTCCAGGCAAACCGGTCCAAACAGGTACAGTGGTCGACCCAAGGCTGTTCAAGCTTAGTCCCTGTGACCTCAGGCTTTTCTTCTGATCCCAGATGACCTGTATCAGCAACCCCCATTTCTGCTCTTCTCTTCCACAACCCTAACCCCTGACTCTAAGATTTAATCAGTCCCAAGAAGTCAAGAGAGCTGGCCTTGGCCTCCCTCTGTCACAGGGCTCAGCAGGTCACTTGCTTCTCCTGTGTTTAGATGCTGAGTACATTCTGGAAAACACATCACTTCATACTGACCACTGATTTTTTTTTTTTAACAGAATTTTGGACTTTGCTTAATGGCAATTCAGAACAGAACAGCAAACCACAGAATAGCAGCAAATATTTGCCAAGCTATTATGTGTCGAGTTGTTAAAAAGCCTGGGGGCAGGGGAGGCTTTCCTCCCAGACATCCAATTTCCATAGGGATGGCTCATCTCCCAGTGGGATGGCAGAAACTGCAGTTGACCACATCCAGCAGGCAAAGAAATGTACAAGCATCCCAAGCAAGAAGAGCACAACTGAATGCAAATGCCCAGAGGATCCCTTCGGGTACCAACACTCCACATACAGTTCTTCTCAGTTAGCCTTTTCTCTCTCTCTTTTTTACATAATTTTAACTCCCAAATGCCAAATCCAATTTTTAAAGCGAGGGGAGGATAACTACACCTTAATGGCCTTTAAACTCTGTTCTATCTCAGTTTTAACTCTGGGGATTCCATTCATCAGTTACAAACCCCAGACCATACTTAGATTAAATAACTTTTTTTGAAGAGTTTCAAATACAGTAGTGTTTGAACAAAGATAGATTATATACTGGTATAAGACTGGCGCTTACCCCCAGAAAAATGCAGAATTTTTAGATGCTTTAAGTCGCCCAGAATTATAGCCTGAATATACCTGTCAGAATGTCCCACCGGTCTCATAGAACCAGTAAACTACCGCAATTCAAACCAAGTTTTCCAGAACCCCAGAAATAAACCGTGGGTTAGGGATGCTGTTTGGTGGCATTTGCCTGGCATACACAAAGCCCTGGGTTCCATCCTTAGCACAGGGTGTGGCAATACACAGCTGCAATTCCAGCAGTTGGGTTATCGGAGCAGGAAGGCTGGCAAATTAAAAAAAATAATCAAAATCTATATCGCTATCCGACTCATCATTCTAGATGATCATGTGAGAGAATTAATTCTAAGAAAACAGTAACAGAGACATAAAGTTTTTCAAACCTTGGGTGCAAGCTCCCATTTGACTTGGTGATAAATATGCCCTTTCATAATAAATATACCATAAGGCGAATAAACATGCTCTTTCGTAAACTCTGACAGGGCGTAGTGTTTGACCCCCTAAGTTCTCTGATAAACACAGTCACAAATTTCTGTATAGAAAAATAACAAACAACACCTACATCTTCCTAAACATCCTATCAAATAAATTACCAGCATCTGTATTTTCTATACCCAATTACTATATACTATACCCAATTATACTTATAATCTTATTAACTGGCTAGATATTAAAAGTTCCACACACACTTTTTTTTTTGCCCTCAAAGATGACAGAAAAAAATCAAAAGTAACCTCCAAATATAACTTTTCATAAGGGACATTTTCTCATTTGTTCATTAGAAACTACCACAGGAGGGAACTGTGACCCACAGTTTTCTGAGGCCACTCATGCAAAGGGACATACACTGTCCACTTCCTACAGCATCTTAAGTATAAAAACTGGTATGAATCAAAACTTGTGGTGGTTCAGGCTGGCTAGCACTCTTTCCCAGTGCTGAGACAGGGAAACGATCCTCAGTGTGGTGCCAGAGATAAGTCAGTCCTCGTGGCAGCATGTCAAAATGTCATAAATAGTGATTTATTGTATCTCTAGAGTAGCACAAAGCTGCTGACCTAGGAGGGCTTGACAAAGGCCTTGTTTACAAAGGAAAACTTCTAAGGGAGAGAGAAAACTGGGAACGCTGGAGGACAGCGCCACTTTCATAATTTATGAAACTTCTCTGTTTACGGTCCTCCTCCAAAACACAATGAACCTTTAAAATGAGACGTCAAATATTACAGTATTATAGAGCACCACAGCCGCCTTCTAGAAGAGAAAGTTGTGCTTCTACTCCCCCACCCCCAACACACCCTGCTTGCAGAATGGTTTATTTTAAACTTAATCAAAGAAATAGAACTTTAAATAATTACCTGCAGAGGGGTTACTTTCTAGGTATACTGTGTCAGGAATACTTAGAAGAGAGAATTCAAGCACCAACCATACAAGAAGCATGCTTTTATTGCAGTCAATTCTAAGCCTCAGGTGTTGGCCAGAACACTTTTCAAGAAACTTGATGAGAAATGTTGAAAAAAAACCCCACTTTACAAAAGAACAAAAGGAAAGATCTAAGACTGCTTTGAACAGGCTCGACGGTGAATGTTTTCAGTGAGACACCACAGTGCAGCCAGAGCCAAAGCTGGTCTGAGTGATTCAAGGCCTGGTAGAAAGGCAGCAGCATAAGGGGGGTCATTCCCTCCCTGCCAAAGGTTCTGACACCCCAAATCCTAATTCATTTAAAAATTCTCTACCAATATGGCAACATTTTTCAAAGGCCCAAACAAAAACTAGATGTACCTCTACCCTGTGGACTATTTACCCCTCAACCTACCGTAATAATTACCTGATAAACAATTAAGGGTATCTCTAGATCTCCTTTTTACAGTAGTTAACATTTGAGGTGGAAGGGAGCATTTTGCAGCCCTTTTGTTTTTTACATTCTTAAGTGATTTTTTTTTCTTAAAATTGTTTTCTCAGTGTCTATTAACTGTACAAAATAATGGGTTTCATTATGGCATTCTCCTATGTGTTTATAGTTGTTCCCAATTACCCTCTCTTGTCCTTAGTCCCAAGTCCCCCACCCCTTTATTGGGCCCCCTCCTCTACTATCCAAAGGTAGTATTTTAAAAGCAAGTCAGCAAGCCTGGAGGAATAAAAGGGCAATTAGATTCTGAAAAGACAAAGTGTGTCTCTATTTGCATAATAATGCCACCTAAGAATCAACCCAGCCACACCTCCTAACCCTTCACCAGCTTGGGCTTCAGAGTAGCCTGGGAGGCCAGACACGTCCCTAGTGAGTAGCAACTTCAGGTGTGGCTTCAGAAGCGGGAGGAAAATGTTGCTGAAGACGCTGGAACGTGCATTTGTAAGTATCTGCACAGGTAACATCAAACGTGGCTTTTATATTAATTAGAAGAGTTCTCACTGTTTTCTAAGTCCTAGGTGGTTTGGACAGGAATTCTGTGCTATCCAACCCCAAGCAACTCTCAAACCAACTTACTTATCTCCACAAAGCAAGGCATACAACAAAGTGAAAAGAAGTTTGAAAATTAACTGAAACCTTAAACATTACCACGCCGCGCAATAAACAGACATGTGTCCTTAACGTCTTCCTTATGCCCCATTGTTATGCATACAAAGGAATACGTGCCAACGTGATGACTAGAAAGGACACAATGATGACACCTCTACAAAACGTTGCTAACTCGGTCACTCCGCTTTTTCAAAAGCACCACCTCCCTCCACCGCTCCGGAGAGGAGGGGGAAAAGGACACAGCCTGGCAAAACTCCCCAAAAGTTATATAAACAAAAGAGAGAGAAGCCCAGTGTGGGCTTCGCACCCATGTGCTACTAAAATTACATAACACCCGTTGCAGACACTGAATGAGGAATGATTCTGCACTACACCCCCGCTCTCTCCACTCCTACACCTTCCTCCTTCGCTTGAAACACCCCAATGCCCAGCGCGAGAGAGTGGACCGCTTGGGATGTTTCTTTTCTTAATGGAGTAAATCTTCGGAGAATTGGAGGGACGTTAAGGCCCGAAGTTTGAACGTGCAACAGCCGCAGACTCTCAGGACCTGGAGCCGAAAGGACTGACAACAGCAGCCACCCGCGAGGCCTCCTTCTCCCCCGCGCGGTGCCTCCCGCTGGAAAGTTTTCCCTGCGATCGATTGCCTGCCTGACTTTGCAAGGAAGGCGAGCCAGAGACCGGAGGGGGCCTCGCAGAGAAAGACCTAGAAAGCTCGGCGGGCAGTGGTGGCGGCCGGAGGAGCAGGCTCCTTACCTGGGCGACTCGGAATGGCCCGGGGCTCAGGCTGGCAGCGCCCGGGGCGGCGAGGGAGCGGGGTGCACACCACTGCTTAGGACGGCGCCCGCGGCCCTGCCCCCGCCGCCTCCTCTTCCTCCCTCGAGCGCGTCATGTCACGGCGATCAAACATGTCTGTGCGCTTCACCGCGGTGACTTCCTGATTCTCCGCCGCTCGCGCGCGCCACGCACTCGCCCTCGCCGCCGCAGCCGCACGCACCGCCACTGCCACCCGCCCTCTTGCCGCCAGACCCCGGCGGGTCTGCGTCCGGCTCCCGGGAAGGCTCGGGCGGGAGGAGCAGCCCGCGCAGCTCGCCACGCACTGGTCCCTAGCGCACTGCACACTCGCGCCAGCCCGCCGCCCCCCTCCTGCCCCTCCACCCGACTTGTGGCCCTGCCAAACTTTTTTTTTTTTTTCCGGGTTGATTGGTGTCCAACTTCCCTCCGCCCCCATCCCCCAGGCAGCCCCACCAGCCCCGTGCTCACCACCATCCGCAGCGAACAGCAACCCGGATAAAAATAATAATGTAATCCAGGCGGCGGGGGCGAACGCAGACACCCGCACCCGGCGATCTCCCGTGGGTACCGGAAACCGGCGCGAGCGCCCGGACCGGAGCGCGGGTGTCTCCTGGAGTCCGCACCGCTGCGACCCGCCCGGCGCGGTGTCACTGTGTCCAGGCCGCGCGGCCTGGTGCGGGGCACCGGGGGGCACTGTGATGGTGTGCACTTGGTGGCTGGAGGGCGCCCAGAGGCTGGCAAGCTGGACCGGTGATTTGGGGAAGTGCATCGCGACACCTTTGCAGATGGCGTGGCCGTTTTGCAATGCCAACGGGAGGGAAGGCGACCCGGCATCAGGGGGAGATAGGGGAAGGGGTGAACTAGGTTGGGATGGGAATAAAGCAAACTCGAAAGCAGGGAGCGAGAAGGAAGGGGTGAGTGTCATCGCTGGGAGGAGGCTCCCACCGGCTCTCCCCGCCTCCCTCCTTCTCCACCCCCCATTCCCTCCCCGTTGCAGCCCTTTCCCTTCCCAGGCGAAAGCCACGGCCGCTACCCGGGTGCGCGCGGGTCCTGTTGTGACAGTCAGGCAGAGAGGATTATCCGGATCATGGCCTCCCGAGCCCTTAGCCTCCGCGGCTCTCCCGGGTCCCTGTGCGCCCCTGACACCTAGACCATCCCAGACGCCCCATCTGCGGCGCAAGCCAAGGAAAGACACAAGCAAAAGAAAACAAACCAGAGAGGCGGGGGAGGGCAGGCTAACGGAGCCCTGCGGGCACCTCGGACCTCTTTCCTTGGGGCTTCCTTCCACCCTCCCGCAATGGGACCGGGGTTGGAAACCCTGAACTTCCATACCCCAGCCCGCGCTGCCTCCAGGTACCAAACAGGGAGGTCCGCGGCGCCACGGCCACAGCCCCCGGGGCAGCCCCTTCGCCTGTAGGCCTGTCACCAGTCAACCCCCCCCCCCCCCCCGCGCCCGAGGGGACCCGAGGAGTGGAGGCAACACCTCCGAGCCCGCAGGCACTGACTCCGCCGTGGCGGCCGCCGCCTGCTCGGTGAGCCAGCCGGGACTACTGCCGCCTCCAAGGTCTGCTCGCGTCCCCGCAGCCGGAGCCCTTTAAACAAGTCTCCGGGAGGCGAGTAGCAGCCGTGTGGTTGGCGCCCTGCCGCCAGCCCGGGCTCTTCGCCCTCCTTTCTCGTTTCCTTCCAACTCTAATGGGGAGGATGGCTCGGGGTGAACTGTCGCGTTTCCTTCCAGCTTCCCTCTCCGTTTTCCCCCAGACTCTTTCCTTCTCCTGCCATCAACCCTCCCCACCTCTGCTTTTAAGGGGGGGGGGTGCAACCTGGCCGAGAGTGTGTTGCAACCCTGAGTTGGTAGCTCATCGTTGTCAGCCTGCCCGGGGTCAAGGCTATGGCTTGTTGGGATTTATTCCCCTTGCCCCCTTGAAATAGTAATTATTACTGTTGTTATTAGAATGGCAAGGTTCGGTTCAAACTTTCTGGTTTCTTCTATCACCGCCCGGGAGCTGTCGTTAGAGCACCTGAGGCCCGCGAGGAAGAGGCGGGCTTTTTTGTTGTTGTAGCGGTTGGCCCGCCTGTTTGTTTTGGTCTCGAGCATGCACAATAAATAATGATTAGGATAAGGATGCATAATCCGGGGCGAAGGCGGCGCGGTGCCGGAGGGGTTCGGCTGCGACTGCAGCAGGGAGGCCGGAGCCGGGGAGAGAAGAGAAAGGAGTTGTAAGTTATATTTACCTTGCTCGCGAGCAGTGTGCTGGCTGAATCTTCCCTCTCTGAGTCACCCAGAGTACAGAAACAGAGGGAGCGAGGACTAGATTATGAATATGACTTCATTGATGACAGCCGTCCCCTCCTCTTCCTAAACTCGGGCTCCGCCCCGCGTCCCACCCTCGCCGCCTCCACGGGCGCCGGAAGACGCGCCGCAGTTGGCCCCGCGCGCCGCTCCTCCCTGCCCGACCCGGCGCGGGTTGGCGGGACGCTCCTGTCACTCGCCTTGCACAGCGACTCCGGGCGCGCGGGGGGAGCAGGGGGCGGTGTGCAAGAATGTGGATCGAGACAGCTCTACTGTATGCGTGGATCCGTGTGTGTCTGCGAGGCGCCGGCTCTCCGCTCTGTTTGTGCCTGGAGCATAGAAACTGCGCAGGACACGCAGCCAGCCCGCAGCCCTGCTGGACTCAGGCGCTGCGTGTCCCTCGGCTGGCTGTAATCATCCGAGCTCCTCAGGGGAGGCTAGGGGAGCCCCCGAGCCAAGGGGAGGATAGCCGTAGTAATAGAGCGTAGTAGTTCGGGGGAATGTGGAGACCGTGCTGGAATTTAAGTGTGCCTGCGCCTGCCAGCTCGAGCCTGCAGAGAGAAAGGGAGGGGACGGCGGGGGCAGGGCTCCGAGTGGCACCAAAGCTGTTTGTGGCACAGTGTTGGCCGAGGGAAAAAATGGGCATTATCATACCAGCTGAAACTTTTTGGACAACCCTCCCCACTCCTCCCAAGGCTGTCATAAATCTGCATTCTTCCCACCCATCCCAAACCCCCAGTGAAAAGGGAGGCGGCACAAAGAACGAGCCTGCCAAATCTGTCTCATCCCTAAAGGACTGCAAGCGTCCAAATGCCAGCGACGAGAAACAGCTGAGAGGCTGGGCGCCTAGTAAATAAATAAACCCAAATAAACCCTCCTAACCCCTCTGTTTACTTCTGAAAAGCACGAAGCACTCTCACATCCCCTCACCTGTCATCTTCGAGTAAAATATACACAAATATATATGTGGGGGGGGGGACAAGCCCGTGGGGGTGGGGTGGGAGAGTCAGGGGGCAGCAGAACCATGGGATCTGCTTTTGATTTAAAAAGGGAAATAAATCTCATTCTCTACAGACCGGAGTCTCCTCTCTCTTCCACCCCACATTTAAGACCAATTAAGGCTACAAACTGCAATTTGCCTGCATGTAGTGGTTTTGAGAGCGACTGCTTCAGTCTCCCTTGAAATACAGTACATCAGCTGGACCCTAGGTCACTATTTGGTGAGGCAGTTTTATTTTTAGTTTTATGAAGTGTGAAAGAATGTTAGGAGATTTTAAATCAGGGCCCTATTATATTAGACTCAGATTAATGTAGGTGCTTGACTCTTAAAATTAAAACTGCTCCTATGTGGTCCTGTTATGAAAAGTATGATTTATCCCTTATTTTGCAATGTAATGGCTTAAATTAGCCATTCAAAGTGCACTGTGACTATTTGGTTGAGGATCCCTCCTACCCTGGAGTAAAATCCTGTTTTAAGACGGTTTATAATTTTACTGAATTGACTGTGTGAGCGAACAACAGGGTCTGAAGTGCCTTTCTAAGGATGCTCAAGCTTCAGGACCGGGTGTGTTGATGACAAGGAGCAATGGGAAAAAAATGTGAGATCTGGTATGTGCTCGTTAAGCTTCAAGAAGTGTTTATATCGCTGGTCCAGACCTGGGAGGAAACGCTAGGAAGGCTCCACTTTTACCCTGCAGGGAGAGCGAATGATCACACATCTTATAGTTTTATGGTTTTCCAAAAGGCCGTTACTTGCTTGTTAAATTCAGCTTCCTTGCTTTTTGGATATCCCAAAGTGAGCTTCTAAATGAAGCAAAACAAACACAAACAAACAAACAACAAAGACACTAAGGGACTAGAATAGAGTGTGCCCCAAAAGTTGTAATATTGTTTCTCTCCTTAGGATAGGCCACTCTAACTGTAACTGGGAATATAGTCTGAGAAACACAAAACACAATTAATAGGGTAGTAAATGTATAATCTGAATACTAACTTCTAACTGCTTAATGCAGTTCAGCTCTATGGAAATATAGCCAGAAACCTAATAGTGTATAATAAAAGACTTTAACCTAATGACAATGCTTACCTTTATTCATTAACAAGGATTAGGTTTTAAACTTTAAGGGCCCAATTTGTTTCCTTCACACGTCACCTTCACAGCCCAAGTTTAACAATTTGATGGTGTTACACTGTGTGTGTGTTTGTCTTTTTGTGTGCGTCTGTGTCTATTTCTCTCTCTTTTTCTCTCTGTGTCTCTATCTCTGTGTCTCTCTGTGTGCCTGTCTGTGTGTGTATGTTTTTTTCCATGTTCATTTTTCATTTGCCTCTATATGTGTTTGACTCTCTCTCTCTGTCTCTCTCTGTCTCTCTCTCTCTGTCTCTCTCTCTCGTGTGTGTGTGTGTGTGTGTGTGTGTTGCAGGGGCTAGTTAGCCCAAAATGTCCTAGCATTCACAGTCTCCTGCCCCAGGAATGCCACACCACCCAGCATGCCCAGCACGCCTTTACCTTATTCCCTTGTGAATAAAATTTCACCTCCACTTAACCATGACAAATCTTAGAAAGAGCAGCCATCATCTTTCTGACACTAAAGCTAGCAGCCATTCCTCCTGGCATTTCGTCAGAGAGAAGGTAAGGAGAAAGCCTTCCCTTTGCTATATGTGTGTTTTCAAGCTGACATCAAATTTTGATGCAATACTTGGAGGGGTTGCTACCCATACATTATATGCACAGCTACAAAAACGAAAGAGCACAATCTGTGGTTGGGAGTGCAGATTAAATATAGATATTTGGCTCTCTTTCCCCTCACATTGGCCTAAGAATGCCTCACCTTCTCCCTGCGTGTCTCTCCTCTGAAGAATTGTCTTGTCTGTAGCTTGCACTGCCGCAAGTAAGAATTTTATCAAAGAACTCTTAAACTCATGAACAATGAAAAGGCAGCAGCGTTTGCTCCATATGAAAAAAGGAGTGTGGAGTATATCGCATGTGCTTCATCTCTGAGGGAAAGCAAAATACAACAATATGATGCTAAGGAAGAAAATGAGAGGTTCTTTTGTTTTGCAGAAAATCACAGGAAAGCAACTGTGGTTAGAGGCTAAAAGGACCAGGGGATGCTGCACAGGAGGCTACATCCCCAGGAAGGTTTTATTTCAGGACTTTGATGAGTCATAATGTGTTCTCTGAAGTTGCTTTTCTCTTTCTAGCTTGGTATCAAGGGGTGGAAGTTGCTTTTTCATGTCTGCTTGGCCACATCTACTTGTTATGTAAGTCTGCTTTGGCAGATGAGAATGTCTCTACAGAGTAGATACTGGGTTTAAAAACTGGTATCTGGTTGCAACACCCTCATGAAGAAAAACTGCAGGCACAAAATTTGGAAACCTCTAGTCCCAAGAGAGTATTAATGTGGACTAAAATGTTATGTAGCTTCAGGCCAGAGCAGGTAGGGTCATTTAGGGAATGGGTATTTCATGTGTAGTAATAGAGACTGAACTTTGACTAACTGAATCAGCTGACATTTAGTTTAGTGAAGAGTTTAGAATTAGCAAGAAAACTGATTACAGAAATAAACACCCTTCTCTCCCCCCATAAACAATCTGAAAAACAAAAAATCTTGTCTCTCTTTAAACATTTCTCTAAAATGCCATCCTAATTTTCTTTGCGAGCATATGACTCTCTACTTCAAAATCCATATATATTCCCAATCCATCTTGGGATAAACATCAAACTTCTTAGCATAGCATTAAAGGCCCTGAAGGGACAAGTCCCTACCCTCTTTGCTGACTTTCCCAAAACGTTGCTCTGTGGGAGATCTGGTCTACCTGCCAGTATCTATGGAACTCTATAGATAGTCTGATCCTCTGAGACTCACCTGTGACCCAACATCTTTCTAGTAGTCCTTGTGCCCTTGCAGACAGAAAAGCTGCAGGTCCTATTCTGCTCCCATAGCAACCGCTGTGTACCTCCATTAGAGCACTTATTACTTTGATGCAATTATTTGTTTGGTATCCTCCATAGTGCCTGTAGGGTATAGAATAAGTTCAATTCATCGTGGAAACCCCAGCAATTAGCTAGATGCGTAGCACAGTGTATTTAAAAAAAACAAAAAAAACCCTCACTTTGTTGAATGAAAAGATGAGAAATAGATAATAAATGTATCCAACGTAAAGAATTCACCAGGTCTTCACCACAAGTAATTATCATGTTAATGAACAAAATCACACAATGTTCACACTCTTTATGATATTGTTCAAGCAGAAAATGTGTGTTTCTCATTGTGTTTTGTTCAGAAGCTTCAAAGATGAGAAGAAGCTGCCCTTTTGTATAAGAGTATTGACAAGAAGTTTTGTTTACGTTTGAACCAACCGAACCAACCAGAAGGAGCGGGGCACAGACATGGCAGCTGCGTGTGTGCTAAGAGACTCTCAGTCCTGACAGCTACTTTTGTTTGTTTCTCCTTTACATCACATACCAGAAGCCGGGCCAAGATCTTCACATATATCCTTTCATCCCTTTAATCAGATGAAATATATGACACCTGCCCCATTTCCTAGTTGCCTGTCCTGAAGGGGGTAAGTAATGTACTTAAACAGTTCTCTCCAAAGAGGAGAAAGCAAGGCAATTCATTGTAATATGAGAAGGCTATTAGAAACTCTCGTTTTACTTCATGCTCTTAAAATAATTCTCCTGCTACAAACCCCTCCAAAAAAAAAAAAAAAAGAGAGAGAGAGAGTATAATAAAGACTTAATTTATTCACTGACTATAGAGGCTTTAGGTGCCTCCAAAGTAAACTAGTCTTATGCCGTGCCCCACATCAGAAGAGCACAGAGAAAAGAATTGCCATAGGCAGGAGTGATGCTAGCACCCCCAGTGCCTTCCTTGGCACCAACATCTCTTTAGGCTTTGACAGTGCTTTGGGTTTACAGGTTCTACCATAAATGGATTCACAGATGACATTACTGTCTCTAATTTTAGCCAATCAGCCTTCTTATTTATGAATCAACTGACTAAAAAAGATTTCTGAAAAGAAATCAGAGATTGAAATGGCAATAAGGCAAGCACAGGTGAAAATCAGGCTCCAAATTGCTACTCTAACCCCTACGAATTCTTTCCAGCCACGTTGAGGAGTGAAACAATGAGGGTCTAATTAGATCTCACAAAGAAATCGGTCAAAAATATCCACAATTACCCAAGACTCGTTGAGATTATTCACTATCACTCATGATAAATTCTGACTTCAGCATCCATTCTGTGTTCAGGCATTCATTATTGATAATATAATGTAATCATAATTAGCAAGATAATTGAAGTTTTTCTCTCATCTTCATCTTACTCCTTCATCATATCTGCTCTGTGTTTCATAATATACTTGATATATTATTAATCTTGAACTTGAGTTTAACAAGGAAATATACACAAGTCATGCTTTATGTTTCTTTCTAGGTCAAGGGAAAAGTGATCAACAACTTGGAGATGACTAAATGATGAAGGTCAGAATATTTAACTCACCTTGATAGCTCTCCAGACTCGAGCAATGTGTGTTTCCGTGTAAAAACCACTTAGTTATTTATCATGTGTTTATCTGCAATTTGTAAAAGGTTCTTGATCCTTGCTGGAACACTGGTGGGGGTAGAGTATAAATCACCTGAGAATTTACTGTTCCAAACTCTGCGACCATGTTAACATGTACTTTTATTTTAATCATATTGAATTAATTCTCTGAGAATGTCTTACAATGTATTTTGATAATATTTACTCCCCTCCCCCAACTCCTCCCACACCCACCCTCTCCATCCTCATCTTCCTACTTTGAGTTTTGTTCCTTTCTTCCTCACTTTCCCATGGAGTTCATTTTGTGCTGCCCAGCATCTCGTGGTAGTGGAGCCTGCCCTCGAGTGTATTGAACCTAGCAGGGACCGCATCATCCACAACTCTGATCCTCATAGCAGCTATCAAATGCCAGTAGCTCCTCAACTGGTGGTGAGATTTGGTGCCCACCTTCCCTCACTCCCTCCAGGGTCTGGTATAACCTGCCACAATCAACGTATGTCCTACTGTCCTGTTGTGTCTGGAAATAGTGTTTTCTTGAAGTGATAAACCACCTATGATTTTTACAATATGTTGCCCCTTCTTCCACACAGATTCTGGAGCCTTGGAAGATGAGGTGTGATAGAGATGCTATTAGGGCTGAGCACTGCACAGTCTCTTAGTCTCTGCATGTTGATCAGTTAAGGGTCTCTGTGTTAGTTGCTGGCTACTCCAAAAAGTTTCTATGATGAGGGATGAGAGATGAGCTGATCTATGGGTATAGAAATGAGCTAACCTTGTCCATTTAGCTGAGTACTAGTATTATCGTCTCCCCTAGGATCTATGACTTTTCTAGCCACAGGTTCTTGGTTCCATTAGCAGTCCCAGGTATGGGGTACCACTTATGGAGAGGACCTTATTTCAATCAGAAAATGGTTGGTTCTTCCCATGTGTGCTACAGTTGTACCATTAGTGGGCATAGCTCGTCAAGCCAGTCATCATTATACCTTATGCAGTTCACTGCTGAGTGAAATTGATGACTGCTTTTCTACACTGGTAATATGTATAGCACTATGAAAGCTAGCTAGTATGGTTGGAGCTCCCAGATCAGTACCAGTTTGAATTTTCCATGTTGTATGATTCGAGTATGTGATATCCCCAACAATATGCTTGTTGACAGAGATTTCTGTCCCACCTGGTACTGCAGTCATTCAGTCCCAAAGAAACACACAGAGGTCTACATTATCATAAACTGGTTGGTCTAGTAGCTCAGGCTTCTTATTAACTCTTATAACTTATATTAACCCATAATCCTTGTCTGTGTTAGCCACATGGCTTGGTAACTTTTTTGGCGAGGCAGTCACATCTTGTTTGCTCTGTGTCTGCCTTCCTGTGGGTGGCCACTGCAAACTGACTTTTCCTCTTCCCAGGATTCTTCTGTTCTCCTTGCCCCGCCTCTCCTTCCTGCCTGGTTGCCCACCTATACTTTCTTCCTGGCTACTGGCCAATCAGCATTTTATTAAAATACAAGTGACAGGGTACAGGCCATTGTCCCTCAGCACTCCCACCCCCCCCTTTTTTTTTTTTTTTTTTTTTTGGTTTTTCGAGACAGGGTTTCTCTGTGGCTTTGGTTCCTGTCCTGGAACTAGCTCTGTAGACCAGGCTGGTCTCGAACTCACAGAGATCCGCCTGCCTCTGCCTCCCGAGTGCTGGGATTAAAGGCGTGCGCCACCACCGCCCGGCTCCCACCCCCCTTTAAAAAAAAGAACTCTGAATTAGATCTCCTTTGGTTAGCTTTTGCCCTGACCATTATCCATAACAACTTGTAACTAACATTCTAAAGAAAGGCAAACATCCATAATCCATTTTTGGGGATCATGGACATAGTTTTCTAGGCCACTTCCCACTGATTTGGGGGGGGGCGGTACTGATAATCCTATGGAGACTTAAAGAAAATTTAGAATTATGATCAAGTCCTGACTGAAGTATTCGGTGAGGCTTGATCATCTCAGCCAGCAGTCTTGAGGCTGTTCTGGATGCAGAACTTAGACATCTGGGCCATCTGCTCCTATCAGAGATTTCTCAGGGAGTCTTCCTTGATCAAACCTGGTTTTTCTTAACCCAGAATGAATCTACAGCTTCTAATTTCCTGTGGAAACAAAATCAAAACCTCTTCTCCAAAGTAAAAAATCTTTTGACTTAAATTTTAAAGTCAAAGCATTTTCTAAATATATATATATATATATTGGATTAATTCAGCAGCAATTAAAATCAAATGTCTTTTAGCAATTTTTGCTCCTTCCTCAGTCATCAAACAATTTAAAGATAACACTATAACATACAGTATCCAGACTTTGTGTATTTTTCATCTTTACATGGCTTTATTTTCACCTCTATTTTGATTTTTGGCTTTTTGAGAAAGGGTTTCTCTGTATATCTTTGACTGTCCTGGAATTCATTCTGTAGACCAGATTGTCCTTGAACTCACAGAGAGGAGGCCTGCCTCTGCCTCCCAAGTGTTGGGATTAAAGGTTTGTGCCACCACACCCAACTACTCTCTCTTTTCTTTCTTTTAAGGGCTTTATCCTTTTTTTCTCCCAAGTCTATATATATTTTTAAACACAGTAAACCATTTAGAGGTTTTCTTAATCTTTGAATCTATCTTTACTGTATATCTCTCTTTTTCAGACCGTATGAGTCTTTAATTTCTTAAGCAATATGGCTAGGATTAAAGCCATGGCTTTGACAGCTGAATCCAGTCCATTCCTTGGCTTTTTTTTTCCCCCAGAGTCTAGCCTCATGGCAGAGGTGCTGGCTGAAGCCATGTTTATTGCAACAACTCTATGGCGTTTCAAGGTCCCTGCCACCAACAAAAAGCATGGGATCAGCTTTTCATCAACACCATTTAAGTGTTTCACGGCAGGACCTCTTAAAAGAGCTGCAAGGTTTTGCAGCTAATGCTGAGTCAGGAAGCCCCTCTTAAATGAGAGCACTTGCGTCTATTAAGCAAAGCCCACCAGAGAAAGTGATACTATCAAGAAGCCATGCTTAACTCTATTCTTTTCTATCCAGAATAACTTCCCAAGCTCTCTCAGGCTTATAAGTGGATTTGGTCAGTTCCACATTGGAGTTCACTGTTGAGTGAAATTTATGACTACTTTTCTATATTGGTAATATGTATAGCCCTATGAAAGCTATATAGTATGATTGAAACTCCCACATCAGTACCAGTTTGATATGGGATATCTTCAGTAATAGGCTCTTATTGTCATGTTCTGGAGGGTAACCAAGAGTATTGGAAATAACCTATAATGGTTGTGGGTCTATGGGATCCCATTGGCCAACAACTCAAAAAGGGGCAACTCATTTGAGATATGAGTTGGGTTTTATTTGCAAGCATATAGTGTCTAGTTAGGGTATTCTCCTCCCAATGTATGTTAACTCCATTAAAACCTTTATATGTGCATATGTATATATTTTAGGATGCTCAATATCCATTTTCTTCAATGGGTCCATATGCTTCATTATACTCTCAAGAAGCTCTTTCCTCAAGGTGGTAAAAACTATTAAGAAGCATCACCAGCCTAAATAACACATGAAATTTTTCTGATAAATCAATCCTCTCCATGACTTTTACAAAACTGTGCAAATTAAACTCAAAAACTGTGCATCCAACTCAAAAATAAGCCAGCATTATGTAAACACAGAAATAACTACTAAAATTACCTTAGACAACTGTAGAAAGAATATGAGATAAATAATCTATTTTGCATGGTGGGGGGGATTGTCTGTTCCCAGATAGGACTAAAAATACTGTCTTGTCCAATATGGCTCAAGGGGCAGACTTTACTGGGGCAGCAAGGGAATGAAGAAAAGACATATAAATACACGCAGAAAAGCTGAGGTTGGCTGGACTGGGTTCTCTGATGGAGAAACCACAGCATTCCAGAAGCTCAGCATGTGCAGTTGAACAGAGAGGCAGGGCTATTGTATACAGCTGAGCAAGAAAGTGTGGCTTTCACAGGCAGATAAACAAGGGGTCAGTGTTTATGGTATACAGCTGGATTAGAAGGCAGGTTTAGCTACTCTCCAAAAGAGTAGACTCTGTAGCGGAGCCATTGTCAGACCATAAACATCCACGGGGAAGAAGATATTGTGACCTATTTTTTTTTTCTGTACACACAATTAACAGGGGGACTTGGAACCAGAGGAACGTATTGCCATTATCCCATAGATTGGGTCATTGGCATGACCATACTTGTGGCAACAATACACGTTCCCTTAGGACTTCACTCACTCAGGGGCTTCCTCCACTCCTCACAAAAGTACATTCCATAACAATATGGCTTCATTTTAGCTTTCAGTACTGTTTTTAACCAAAGAGTAATGAGCAGAAAACAAGCGTAAGATGTTTGGAATAGGTTTAGAAGCATCTGGATTCTGCACCGGGTAGGAAACTTTTATCTCCCTTCCAAAAAACTGAGCTGAACAGACACTGTCTTCAGTAAGTGTTGGACATAAAAATAATCACATTTTGTGAAGATATGTGCATACCCATTACTCATCCCACCAAAATTGTTGTGATGTGTGTTGGTGTGTTAGGATTATACAGATTATTTAGGACCTTTGGGTGAAAGTCTTTCTATAAATACATGGAGAAATGGGACCCTCTGATAAAAGAATATCTATCATACCCAGGACTTAAAGTTTCAAGATATGTCTGAATCTAAAGAAATATATATATATATATATATATATATATATATATATACACACACACACACACACACACACACACACACATCCTGTCAATATTTTATTAAAGCATGCTTTAAAGTATATCTTTTGCCAGGGACATTTTCTTATTTGTAACCTCAGTTTTTTGTTGTGCCAGTTTATTTGAGCTTATGGTTCCAGACAGCAAACAGGAAGTCAAGTGGAACTGTAACCCCTCAAGACCCTCCCCTAGTGACATACTTCACCCAGTAAGGTCCCACTTCCTAAGGTTTTATAGCCTCCCCCAAATGGTTCTTCCCAGGAGAGCAAACCTTCAAATACCTGAGCCAATGGGGGGCATTTCTCCTAACCCCGTATAATTTAACCATCTAGATAAATGACTATTTATTCTTTTTTTTTTTTTTTTTTTTTTTTGGTTTTTCGAGACAGGGTTTCTCTGTGGTTTTGGAGCCTGTCCTGGAACTAGCTCTTGTAGACCAGGCTGGTCTCGAACTCACAGAGATCTGCCTGCCTCTGCCTCCCAGGTGCTGGGATTAAAGGCGTGCGCCACCACCGCCCAGCACTATTTATTCTTCTAAACAACCTATTATTGCAAATATTCAGACTATCACAGAGCATATATTAGGATTTTACTTTGAGGGGTAATCCTATAACTTCTTATAGCAATCAGTGGTTTAAAAAGTGCATGTCAATTTTAGAACTTCTAACTCCATAAATGAAATAATCACAATACATGAGGACACGTGGTCGAGTATTGGATTGCCCATAGCTGCCTCCAAGGTTACAATGTTGATTTCCTCGGCCTCCATTGGTATACCATAACACACTGTTTTCCTGAAAGAAACGAAGAAGAGGGGGGCAGAGAGATGGCTCAGCAGCTAAGAGCACTGGCTGCTCTTCCAGAGGAATTGGGTTAAATTCCCAGCACCCATATGGCAGCTCACAACTCTCTGTAACTCCAGTTCCAGGGGATCTGACGCCTTCATACCCATGCACATAAAATAAATTTAGATAAATTATTTTTTGAAAAATCTTAGTCCTTCGAATTGTGTCTGTAGCTCAGTGACAGTCATCAGGGCTCCCGTATGTGAATCTGAAACGATGGTGGAGACATGACTGTTGCTCAAATGGTAGGACCAACGGGGAGGTAACATCTCTTTTCCTTACTTAAATTTTTACTCGATATAGACATTTATATACTTAAAGATTCAATGTTCTGTTTTGATGCATATGTACATTGTGCAATGCTCAAATAAGGATAAACATATCTCTTCAAGTTATCAGTTTTTATAGTAAAAGCGTTCAAAAATCCTTATTACTATCCTTATAATTATCTTTAGTCACTGTGCTTCATACCAGAACTGATGAAAAGCCTTGACCAGCTTTCCCCTACCTTCTCTTTAATTTTCCCAACCTTTAGTAACTATTATTCTCTTCTCAGCTTCAAATATATATGTGTGTGTGTATGTATATGTATGTATATGAATGAGAGATTCCTCATGTAGCAAGAGCGAGTGGCACCCTCTCTTCTCCCTTCCTCCTGCCCTCCCATCTCTGGCCTGTAAGTAACTCTAAGCAGCAAGCTTGACAAGGGCTGCCTGCAGCTGATGCAGTAGGCTGGGAAGCAGAGCCCAAGAGCCTCCACTGGCTCTACAGAGCTGAGTCGGAAGCGAGGCTTACCCTCTGAGAGACTCAGTAACTAAAGAGCAGCTTCATGAAATAACACTTATCTTTGCTGAGTGCAATGCCCTGTGGCGTTCAGGTCAGTATTTTCTGTTGTCTTCCTTCCTTCCTTCCTTCCTTCCTTCCTTCCTTCCTTCCTTCCTTCCTTCCTTCCTTCCTTCCTTCCTTCCTTCCTTCCTTCCTTCCTTCTTCCCTCCCTCCCTCCCTCCCTCCCTCCCTCCCTCCCTCCCTCCCTCCCTCCTTCCCTCCTTCACTGTGGCCTCATACATCTCATATCACCTCTCATAATTTACAACGAGTATAAAAATACCTCTTGGAACAATAAGGGATACACATTTCAAAGACTTTATACCTTCAGCCAAATGTTTTGCTTTTAGGGTAGGTGTCTTAGTTACTTCCTCGATGCTGTGATAAAATGCTTTAAGCAAAGCAGCTTAAGGGGGGGTTTGCTTTTGCTTACAGTTCCAGAGGGTAACAGTCCATCATAGCAGGAAGTTGGCTTTTGCTTACAGTTCCAGAGGGTAACAGTCCATCATGCAGGAAGTTGGTTTTTGCTTACAGTTGTAGAGAGTCCATTATGGCGGGAAGACACAACAACAGACAGGGAAGGCATGGGGGTAGAGCAGGAGGCTGCTCATCCCAGTGCATCCACAATCAGAAAGCAGAGAGGGATGAATGCTTGTGCTCAACTTCCATTCCCTTTTCCAATCTGTCTAGGATACCAGCGTAGGGAATGGTGCCGCCCACAGTGGACTAGGTCTTTGTACACAGATTAACCTAATCGCAATCATCCCCCATGGGTATGTCCAGGGCTCATTTCCTAGGTAGTTCTAGAGCTCATTACATTGGGAATTAAGATTTACTATCAAAACAGGTTATTAAAATGTGGATCTTGTGATCAGGGGTTTATGTATCATATGATATGAATCTAGCTAAAATAGGAATATTTTACTCTTGCTTTTGACATATGGATTGCAAATGAATTGCAATGTCTGGCAAACATACAAATCAAACTTAGCTCTTCTAATGTATGGTATGCTTGAGCTTGGGTGTGCACAGGTGTGTATGTGCATGCACATACACACATGTGCCCAGGTATATGGAGCCTAGAGGTCAATGATGTGAACTCCCCAAAGCTTTAAGTGCATGCTACCTCCTTGCTTCTTACCTGCCAATGCGATTCCTTTTCTCCATGCATGTTCCTAACGTTGCCATCTTCCAAAAGTGAGATAGCCAAGAGAAGCCAGAACAGAGCAGATACCAGTGCATGCTATCTGGGAGCTAAACAAACTTTTCTTTATAATTTTTCTTGTCTTGGCTGTTTCATTATAGCAACGAACAACAGATGGCTATAGATTTTACTTTTTGTTTGATGGCTTTGTTGTTGTTGTTTTTTGGAGACAGGGTATCATTCTGTAGGTCAGACTGGCCTGAAATTTACCAGCTTTCACTCAGGGCTTCTGCCCAAGTCTGCTTATGGGATTACAGGCAAGAGCCACCATGCCTGACTATAGGTTTTTCTTATGGTTGACACTGAAGAACTCTCAGCATGTTTTGAGTAGTAGTCCATTCTTTTCTGATTTTGTAAGGCAGATCCTCATTATGTTGCTATGGATGGCCTAGAGTTCTCTATACAGATCAAGCTGAATTTGCACTTATCCTCCTGCCTCTGCATGCTGCATACGATTACAGGCATCTATCAAGCATGCCTGGTTAATTTGAGTAACAGCTCTTTATTTAAAAAAAAAAAAACAAAAAACTAACTTCCTTCCTTCTTCCCTTCCTTCCTTTCTTGTGTGTTTATAGCCTAGGTGGAGGTCAGTGGACAGCTTGTGGGAGTGGTTCTCTTCTTCCATTATGTGGGTTCCAGTGGCTGAACTTAGGTCTAACTGAGCAGACTCTCCAGCTAAAATATTTGCCCTTCACTGTGTGTCTTGCAGTTTGTGACTATCTTTTCCTTCTTTTCACGTTGTTCCATTGTAGATGAGACATCTTAAATTTTAATGAACTCTAGCTTGCCAATTACTTCTTTCATGGGTTGTGCCTTTCATATTGTCTGTAAAAGTCACATTGCCTTGTTTGTTTGTTTGTTTTTCGAGACAGGGTTTCTCTGTAACTTTGGAGCCTGTCCTGGAACTAACTCTTGTAGACCAGGTTGGTTTCGAACTCACAGAGATCTGCCTGCCTCTGCCTCCTGAGTGCTGACAACTGCCTAGCGGTCATGTTGTCTTATAGGAATTTTATGGTTTTGTTTTTATGTTTGGTCTGTTTTGCATTTTGAGTTAATTTTTACAGAGAGTAAATGCTTTATATTTAGACCCCTCCTCCCTTCCACCCTCCTTTCCTTCCTCTATCCCTCCTTCATTCTATTCTTCCTTCCTTCTTTCTTGTTGTTAGCCAATTGATTCAGCATGATTTGTTGAAAGCACTGTGTGGTGGGGGTAATGTGTGTGTCTTTGTGCCAATGTGTATGTCTAAGTGTGAAGGTTAGAGGTCAATTTTAGATGTTCTTTTGGAGCTGTCAACATTGTTTCTTTACGAGTTTCTTACTGAGGCCTAGGGCTTGTGGTTAGGTTTGGGGGCTACTAAGAGAGCCAAAGATCCTCTTGTCTCTGCCTGTCCTGGGCTGACGTGACAAGCATCTGCCCCCATTCCCACCTTTTTCTCATGGGTGCTGGGCATCAAACTCAGCTCTTTTTGCTTGCATGACACTTTTGGCTGACCCAACCTTCCAGCTCCAAAAGACTTTTTTTTTTTTTTTTAAAGGTAATATATTGATATTACTTTTGCTCCTTTTGTCAAAGGTCAGTTGATTATATATGTGAGTTCATTCTGGCCTTTCTCTTTTGTTTCTTTGATCTCTATGCCTATATTTTGTTTTGCCAGTACCACACTGTTTACATAACTGTTGCTTCAAAGTGAGTCTCCAGGGTTCCTCTTTCATTTTTCAATGGCTATTTTAGGCCTTTGCTTCTCCGTATAAACTTTAGAGTCTTTTCATCACCACCTACAAAATAATTTGCCTGGATCCTGATTGGAATTACATTGAATATATAGATCAAGTTGGAAGACACTGGAAATGCAAATGTGGAGTAATACTGAATGGAGCAAGCATTAACATTTGCACATTTAGTTAATTTACATTTTAAGTAAATGCGGACAAATCCACTTCATATCAGTTTGAAAAATCAAAGACAGTCTTTGACAGCCCTGATGATGGCAGGAACCAACAAGATAGCAAGACGAACTTCCCATCACCAGCAGAGGATCTGGGCACATCACCTCCCTCCGGCTTGGGCTCTGTCCTCTTTTGGTTAGGTTCTTCCCAGGAAAGGCAAGTGATCTTAGTCATGGCAGACCACCCAGGTACCAATTATCTCCACTTAAAAAGATCTGGACTAAATAATCTATAAGGTTCCTGCTATGTTAAATGCTGTTTCCTCATCTGCAGATTGATGGCAATGTTCTAATGGCATCCAATACAAGCCATCATCGGATTACATAAAGGGAAAGGTGTGAGGCACACACCACAGTGCTAATGCGGACCAAACACTCAATCAATGAATCTACATAAGGAATCAACCAAGGAAACTACCATTAACCTTTCCGACTCTATAAAGGAGCTAGCAACAGGGAACTGTCTTCACATTAATTTTTTTCCATATCTCAGAATTCTACTACTTTATAAATTACTAACCAGCACTGGCCTTTTCTCTTAATGGGTCTTAACACTCCCGTTTTATCCCAGACAGAGTATATTGTCTCTTTCACAGACCTTGTCATGCCCCGTCTTGTGTACCTTCTTGGAGAAGCCCTCAAGATTCAAGCCTTCTCTTGTTAAGATTTGCCTTGATTTTTTGTGATGGGTGGTTTGCTTGTACGTATGTTTATGTACCACCTGCATGCATTGTCCAATGAACAGAAGAGGGCATTGGAACTCCTGTAACTAGAGTTACAGACCATTCCTTGTGAGTCACTAGTTAAGTACCAGAACTCGAACCTCGGTCTCTGCAAGTGCAGCAGGTGCTCCTCACTGCTGAGCCATCTCTCCAGTCCCAAGATGGAGGCCGTCTTGCTCAGTCCTTGCTTTGCATACTCTTTAAGAATCCTTAGTCATTCCAGGGCTCACACTACATTCTGTAAAAGCTTTACTCCTCTCTTAAATGCCATTTCTTACAGTGTGACCATAGCTCCAGAACCCCCACATGCAAATGGTTCGCTATCATTTTGCCGTACCTAAAGCGCAATCCACCGTTTTACCTACAATTGATGCCTCCTTCGAACATCTCATTTGCTGTCAATTTTTTTTTTTTACCATTTACACAACACTTTTGTACAGACATTCTACATTACTGTGACTACATTACAAAAAATTCTGATTAATGGGAAAAGTTTCATGTAATTCCACCGGGCCCACCCATTACTATATTTGTTTTCTTTCCAACTTTTCTCACAACATGTGTTAAGTGCCAGTCTAATCATGGTGCCCAGTCAGAATTGGAGATTGCTTGTGGTCCCAAGTTTTCCATGAGGGTCTTCCACGTGGAAAGCCCTCTTAGTAGATTATCATGTCCTGTTTCTAGTAACCGCCACCCAGTTCAGTTGGCATGCCGAGCTGACTACAGTCATGTCCCAGCGCTCACTTACACGTCTTTCACAACGTTCTCCCAGGAATACCTGGGGATTCTTTGTGCACTGACAATGAAGTCCAGGCTTTTTATCAAACACCAGAGGCCATTTTCAAGCAGGAGCCCGTTCTTTCCCACCTTCTCTCTTATTTCAGAGACTTTTTTCAATGCAAGATGAACTACGAATAACTCCCTGTACAAAAAATCAAAATGGTAATTTCCTTACTATTTCTCTTCACAACAGTCTACCTGCTGCTAATGCCCACTTCCCCTTCAACCCATTGTGGTTACTCTGCCCGTGTGTGTGTGTGTGTGTCTGTGTGTGTGTGTGTGTGTGTGTACTGTCCTGCACTTTCCTAGTGGCTTATAGAGAATGATCTGTAACTCCAGTTACAGGGGTTCCAACACACTCTTCTGTCCTCCTCCACAGACAATTCATGCATGTGGTATATAAACATACATACAAGCAAACCATATATATGTGTTTGTAATTTATTTAATTGCATTTACTTGTTTAGTTATCTTGTTATGGCATGTGTGTGCGTGTGCATGCGTGCACACACACACACACACACACACACACCACACATAGAAGCCAAAGGCTAATTTTGTTGATAAAGTTCTCTTCTACTATATGGGTTCTGGGGATTGAACTCAGGTCATCAGACTTAGCAGTAAGACCTTTTTAACTACTGAGCCATCCCGCAGCCCCTCTGGTATCTTTTTAATGATCTCCACTTGTAAGCACTTGCTTAATAACCTCCAGGATTATATCTCGTCCCTCAGTGCATCCTCAAAGCTCAACACAAAGGGTATACTCAATCTGTACTTGCTCATGATGATGACAAGGCCCACCGTTACTACAGCTGTACTACCTTCTGTGACAAGCAGGAAGCCTTGTGAGAAACATCAGGGAGAAAAGCCACTACAGGTCTCCTTAAATGCTGTCAAAAGTCCCAAGAGATCCAGCACTTGGGAGGCAGAGGCAGGCGGATCTCTGTGAGTTCGAGACCAGCCTGGTCTACAAGAGCTAGTTCCAGGATAGGCTCCAAAACCACAGAGAAACCCTGTCTCGAAAAACCAAAAAAAAAAAAAAAAATCCCAAGAGATTTACAAAAATTTTACTTCAATGGCACAGACATGATCAGTGGAAGTGAGGATAAAGGGAGGGAAGGAGGGAGGGAGGGAGAGGAAAAACAAGGGATAGAGAAGGGAGGGGAAAGGGGGAGAAGAAAAAGAGAATGGAGAAATGAGGGAAAAGAAGCAAGAAGAAGCAAGGGTCATTGTGTAGTTTCGCACCTTGTATTTCACTGTACTGTGGCCCATAGAACTGTGAAACAGCCTAAAGCTGTAAGATCTCTGTCACAACCATGTTTTTAGGCCTTAGCTCCTAAAAGTAAAAGTCCCAAAATATGACCCCATGCTCTTCCAGTGCTCTTGAGAGTCTCCTAAACCCAAAGCATGAAGACCCAAAGCTTGGGCTCCCAACTGATGTGGCCTAAGAAGCAACTTTAACTCTATGTTGCTTGACCACAGTCAGGTTACTCAACTTTTCTATGCTTTATTTTCTCCTGCTTTGGAAGAGGAGTCACTGTCCTAGAATCTTAGAATGTAATTACCAACCAGCTCTTTTCTTCAAAATCTCGGATTTGTAACATAAGTTTTTCTGTTTGCTTGTTTTTGAGAGAAGGTCCCTCTGTGTAGCCTTGGCTGGCCTGGGACTCACCAGGTCAAAGAGGCTGACTCATAAAGATCTTCCTGCCTTTGCCTCCCAGATGCTGGAGCTAAAGGTGCGTGCCACCACACCTGACTTGTAGCATACATTGATTCCTATGATGCAAGTATTCCTAGAGTAATGGATTTCAAACTACATCAGGTTCACAAAATTCCTGGAAACCTAGCAGTTGGCTTCTACAGGTTCCTCACTAACAGGGTGGTTATGAAGCCGAAATGAATTCATGCACACGAAGTACTTAGAGCTTGCTCTGGCAGACCATGTGCTTGGTTTGATGAATATTAGCTATTTCGGGCTTACCATCTTAGTTTGCCCTCTTCTATGGAAATGGGGGATTGAAATAGTATATTGCAAAAAAGCAGTTGCCTTGAATTTAGTTCAAGCCAACCTCCTCTTGATCGCATGCTCTGTGTTCCCGACTGCCAAGCAGCTCCATTGACTTACTTGATTTCCTTTCCTTTTCCTTAATTCATCTTTTTGGAGCATTCTAAGAATCAGAAGACTGGCTTAAAGCCACACACCAGGAAAGAAAAGTGTTTGCAAAAAAAATATGGATAATCCCAAATGAATCATTTTTCCTGAATAACCATTTTAAGAAATGCTTAAGAATTAACTCAACTAGTTGTGGAAGTTTCTTTGGGTACGATAACATATTGCCCGTTTTGAAAGGAAATATGAATTGTATTCCACCTAGCCTTATTTCAAAATAATTTTACTCCCTGATATTCTTCCTGACACAAAATAAATAAGAATTTTTATTAAAAAGAATCCCCAAATATATTACTGTGAGCAATATGACTTTCTGCCTTTTGATTCCTGTGGGTATTTCTATGACCAATAAAATATCTGCTTACGAATATCATTTACTGGCTGTTGCATCAGAACTAATAGTTATGCAATAAATATTTGCTACCTGTAGACAACATGGCAGTTTTTGATTTTTAAGCCAAAACTTGGCCAGCTGACAGCTCTATTCATCACTGGGAACCCCAGACTCAGTCATTTTTTCTGCAAAATACATTGTCCTTCTCTCCTTACCTGTTCTGTTCAGCCTTCCTCCTACACCTTCCCAAATTCTTTTCTGCTTCTTTCGCTCACAATTGGGTCATCATTTTGCTCGGGCGATTTTTGTTGTCTTCTCAGTCCCTTCCTGAGTTGTCCATTTCCTCCTGTCCCTATGACATAACTAGTTACTTCTCTCCCGAATACCATACTTCACTGTCCCCCTCAGACACCGGGGAAATGTCAGATTGTGAACTTTACTGTTGACAAAATGCGGGAGGTGGTGAGAAGCCAAGGCTGTCATCGCATGAAAGTGTCTGCTTGAGTTCTCTACATTTAGAGAATGTAGAAATGTCTCCCCATGCTTTGCCTGTCATTGCCACCCATCTCTTGCTTAGGGTCCTGGAGACCATCTTTCTGTTCTTTGATTCTGTGACTTTGGTTGTCCTAGATAGTATAAATGGAACCACACAGTTTCTGTCTTTGTGACTGGCTTGTTGCTGTTAGCATGATGAGTTCATGTTTCTTGTATGTTGTAGAATGGGACAGAATGTCCTTCTCTTTGATGGCTGACCTCTATTGTATTGCCTGAACACATCATCTTATTTATTCACTTATCCCTCAGTATATAGGAAAGACGCCCACGTTTTGGCTACTGCTGATAATGCCATGAAGGATGTGTGGGTACAGAGCTCTGCTCTAGCCCTCATTTTCAGTACTTTGGGAAGATCTCAAGAAGCAGATTGTTGGATCATATGGTAAATCTATTTTAAAATCTTTTATAATTTAAATTTTTGCATTTATTGATTTATATGTATGCATGTACATGTGTGTGCTTGCGTGTGTGTTTTGTATATGTGAAAGTATAAAAGAATGGTTCACAGGATGTAGTTCTCCCCCTCTCCCACGTGGGTTTTAGGGATCAAACTAAGGTCATGAGACTTTTCCCACTAAACCATCTCTCCAGTTCCCTATTTCTAATTTTTAAGAAACTGCTGTAATAAATTCCACAGTGGCGGGGCCACTTTGCATTCCCATCAGCAGGGCACAAAGGCTTTTGGTGAATCTCTCTTGGAGTACAAGAACAGACATTATCATTCCAACTTCTCCACATCCTCACCAGTGTCACCAACAACACTGTTTCTTCCTTCCTTCCTTCCTTCCCTCCTCCCTCCCTCCCTCCCTCCCTCCCTCCCTCCCTCCCTCCCTCCCTCCCTCCCTCCTTTCCTTCCTTTCTCTTAAAATTAGAATCCAATTGTCCAAATTTGCTTTTCTTTTGTTGTGATAAAACACTGACCAGACCAGCTTGAGGAACAGAAGGATTAATTTGCCTTATACTGGAGAATCAGAGTCCATTACCGAGGGAAGTCAGAGCAAGATTCAAGGCAGGAACAAATTCGAAGCAGAAACTGGCACCAAAGCCCTGAAGGAATTTTGCTCCCCAGAGCTTACTCAGTTTGCTTTTTTTTTTTTTTTTTTTGGTTTTTCGAGACAGGGTTTCTCTGTGGTTTTTTGGAGCCTGTCCTGGAACTGGTTCTGTAGACCAGGCTGGTCTCGAACTCACAGAGATCCGCCTGCCTCTGCCTCTCGAGTGCTGGGATTAAAGGCGTGCGCCACCACCACCCGGCCTCAGTTTGCTTTTTTATACAGCCCAAGACCACCTGTCTTGGGATGGCACCATCTGTAGTGGAATGTGCCCTTCGACCCCAATATAAGAATCAGAAAAATGCTTCAGACCTGCTTAATCTGATAGGAGCATTTCCTCACTTGCGGTTTCCCACACATGACTTTGATTTCTTTCCAGGTGACAAAAATTAACCATCACTTCATCCTAACCTGAATGGTGTATTAACCCTCGTTACTGATTGTACCAGTGATCTTTGTGCTGAAACAAAAATCTAAGACTATTCATTTCTACCATGTACCAACTCAACTCCATCTTCATATTTTCCACAATTTCTTGAAATATGAATTATCGCCATCTCATTTTTTGTTCAAGCATAAAAAAGCTCAGGGTTTCATTTCCAAGACCAAACTAGAGACTATAGAAATTATTTAAATTCTTGCTGTGCTTGCTAGTGATGATTTACTTTTTTCATTGGTAAAAGTCGTTCTGCCTGACCATCCAGGTCTGAGAAACAGCTGTCTACAGCCAAAGGGCATTGGGCGACTTCTCTTTGCCTTACAATTAACCTGCTGCCCTTCCTGCTTCCTTCTCATCAGCTCCACTTTGTGTAATTTTATAACTCGAATGTAAAATATAGCGGGTTTGAACAAATCTGCCTTATGCTGGAATCATCAGTACAACCATGACAGAGAACAAGCTAAGAGGCACCGATTTGAACTCTGCGTTAACTCAGTAGAAGTCCAGGCGGTGTATATTATGGTTAACAGTTACATAAGCCACTACTCATAGGTTACAAACTATACCACTCTCATATTTTTATGCTTACTACCTCTTTCAGTCCGGCATATTATTGGTAGGGCCTTTTTTTGAAGATAAAAAGAGACGAGAGGATGGGGAGATGCCTTATTAGATGAAGGCCTGCATTGCAAGCTTGAGGGCCTGAGCTTGGATCCCCACTGCCTGCATAAAATCCAGGCTGAATCCCAGTACCGGGGAAAGACAAAACAAGTGGATCCCAGGAACTCATCGGCAAACTTGTCTAGCCTGTCAGTAAGCTCCAGATTCAGTGATACATCATGTCTCAATAAATATGATGGGAAGAGATAGAGGCAGATATCTTTAGCATTCACTTACATGTATACCTAAACAAGCACACCTACACTAACATATGCAACAGCCACAAGAATGTCCACCCACCCCAAAGAAACTACATAATAGGGAGGTGGAACCATTTGAAGAGAGATTGATAAAAGGAAAGAGTGTACTTATCCTAAAAGTCTATAGGAATAACGCAATCTAGAATTACTTGGGAAGGGAGTCTCAGTGAGGGACTATCTAAATCTTTGCTTGTGGGAACATCTTTGAGGGATTTTATTAATCTGGTTAACTTAAGTAGGAAGATCAATCTTGAATGTGGGTGGCAACATTTTATGGGTGGAGCCCCGACTGAATGAAAAGGAGAGGAAGTTGAGCCCTCAAATGCATGTGTTCCTTACTCTGCCTTCCTGATTGTAGACCTCATATGACAAGCAAGTATCATCTGTCTTGATTTCTAGATGATGATCTGTAACATGGACCTGTGAGCTATGACAAACCCCCACGCTCTTTCTGGTGGGGTGCTTCATCACAGTGAGAAACGAAAGCAAGGCAGCTGCTGTCATGTGATAGGTGTGTTCCTTCATCTGCGCACTGAATGGCTGTCTTCCTGGGATCTGAAAAACTCATCTTTCTTTTACAGGACTGGCCCTAATGTTGGGCCTATGGACGTGCAAGGAGGTTGGCTTTCTTAGCTCCCCCACTTTTCTTCTCTCCTTTTGTAGAGATGGCATTCCCAAACTGTCCTTACTTCCATCCATCACTACTTAAGTTTAAAATGCAACTTCTCAATAGAGATATATTTATTCTGTTCCCACCAACTTCATTTACATTTTAGGAGTTTTCTTTTTCTCTTAAACACACAAGGCACTGCTTGTATTTACTCCATGCAGGGTACTCATTTGTTCTTCCAGAAACTTCATTCTGAGTCAACAAACTCTTTACTGAATAGTTACTGTGCAGAGGGCGATTTACCATATTAGAGTTCAATACGGTTTTTCTCTTTTCCCCTCAGTACCTAGGTGCTCACCCCCTGTCGCCACTCCACAATTTTAGTAGCATTTATTACTATTTCCCTTCTACACAAACACCACTGTATTCAGTTGCGCAGGTAAGGGCTTGAAATTTCTCAGTTTGTTTCACAGGTTTTCCTCACGGCGTGATTAGACTTCATACATGTTGTCAGGTTCCCTTTAATGGAACTGTTTTAATTAGAAGTTCTTTAAGATGCTTTACAATATGTATTTCAAGGCTTCTGTTCTAAATCTCTCCATTCCATTCCTGTATAATTCAGTTTCATCTTGACCTCTCTGAAACTTTAATGTTGGGAACTAACCCCATATAAAACAATGCCTTGTGTAAAGTCCATTCAGTTGACTGGGTCAACAACACACAATTTCCCCTGAAATCCTAATAGTTCTTTGCGTCTTAAAGGTTCCCAATACTATTTAAGATTATAAAACATTAGAACTAAAAATTAAAAACCCAATAGCAATAAATAAGCTGAACATGATCAAAGTTGAAAATGTTATGCTTCAAAGGACGTTATCAGGAAAATGAAAATCTGGTCCACAGACTGTGAGAAAATATTTGCGAACCACTGTACTGAGCGTGGCTCAGCGTGAAGATATAAGAATCCCTTACAACTAGATAGCAAGGAGACAGATAACCCATTGAAAAATGAGCGGAGGATCTGAATACACATTTCTTTAGAGAGATACATAAGAGACCAACAATTCCATGAAGAAATTTTAATATTATTAATAAACACATAAATACAAAGTCATGTCACAATAAGATATACCTTCATTATGTCTAGTATGATTAGAATAATGCCTATTTTTAAAGTAGAAAATCACGAGTGTTGGTGGAGGTATAGAACCTGTATATTAGAACCCATATATTAGAAGCTGTAGATTCCTGGTGGGAACACAAACAGTAAACCACTGAGGAAAACAATGTAATAGTAACTCCTTACTCAGCGAAGAGTAGAGTCACCCAGAACCCTATTTCTAAGGATAGTTTAAAGTGAATCGAAAATGCTCAAACACCTCTGGGGATGTTGGGCATAGGGGACAGTGTGAGTGAGGTATCCATTCTCCTGGGTGAACTTGAACCTGGCAGTAGGCTTGCATCTTTGCCTGTGGTTTTGCTTTGGAGCAGGGGTACCCTTCTCTGTGGGTTACTTTTCCAGAACTTTCCTCTCACCGGCCTTCAGGTTCCGATGATCCTTCATTGTCAACCCTCTGGAGATGCCTTAACACATGCTGTTATTTCCTTGAATTCTTGTCTTCAGTTGTATAGAAGAGCCTCCTTTAGCGTGTTTCCCATCCTTTTGAACACCCAAGTTGCTCCTGGGACCTTGACAGATAAAATTATCTCCACCCGAAAGGGAGCCCTCAGCTCTGACAAGGTGATCTTCTAAAATCCCAAGGAACAGAACAACAATTTTTACTGATCTCTTTCTTTGGCCTTCATAATGAAAATGAAAAAGGATATTTAAATGTAATCAATGTTAAATTATTGATAGGATAATGCTATCTTCATTAGTGCCCACATTCCTCTAGCAAGCCCTGTTCCCTGAATAATTGTAAAGAAGCTCAAGAAACTACTTTAAAAATTAAGTTTTGAACATATTAAGTTGGATGTATCTTGGTGATACTTCCTAAGGGTTCCATGATGATTTTTTTAACCTCTGAGTTCCACATAAAAAATATTCAGACCTAATCTTTAAAAGCAATGGGTTGATTTTAAGTTCCTTTGCAAAGTCAACTGTTCTGAGCTTTATATACTAACGTTCATTCATGATTTGAGTGACTAATATTCTAAGCTTTATATACTAACGTTCATTCATGATTTGAGTGACTAAATTCTTTTTAAGGGGTCTAAAAAGGCATGGGCTTACACATTCAACTCTTCCTGGGACTAATTCCATAGTGAGGCTACTGGGAAGACGATTTTCAGAAGGACAGAGATAAAGATGAAGGCTAGAAATCAAAGGGAATCCTGCCATCCTTACCAAAGTAGCTTGTTCTGACTCTTCCACACACTTCTATTTGCAGGCTTCAAGGATTTGGCACTTTCAGTCTTAGTTCAGAAATCATTCTCCTGGTTACATGGTGTGAACAGGAGCACAATAGCCTTAGACCCAGGTACCGTGACGTTCTTGGCTAATAGGATTGGCATTTGCACGCTGCGTTCAAAAGCTGAATGAACTTGGGTGCGAATGTGTAGTTAATAGTGAGACTTTAGACAATGTTGAGTTCAATGTGATCCTTCAATTTTTTCTCTGCTTGGAGGATTTCTTCTGTTAGAAGCAGTTGTTATCCCCATCTTTAATTATTTTGTATTTATCTATTATTATTATCTTGGCATGCATTTGTATGGCGGGCATATGGAAGTCAGATGATAACGGAGGGAGTTGGCTCTCTCCTTCCAACAAAGTCCATTCTTGGGACTGAACTCTCAGCATCAGCCTTGGCACCAGTGTCTCGCTGGTTGAGTTCTCTCTCTGGCCTGGGTTCCTTGTCTTTTCTTAATTTGGTTCCAGTCAATTTCAGTGAGCCCAGAATACTTACTGGGCTCCTGTGATTCCATCTTCCCAACTTGTCGTTCTTTCTCTCCTTCTCTTCCACATCTTTCTGTTGACTGGGAAAAATCCCTATGTAACTGACGATCACCTCCCACATCTGATCCCTCTACCTCTACTTCCGGTACGCTGGGGTTACAGACATGCACCACCGTGGCCAGTTTACGGGCAGATCAGCGCTTCACGCATGCTCGCCAAGGACTTTATGAAGTGGAACCCCAGCCCTTGCACCCCCATCTTCTCGACTTTTCTTGGAATAAAAGTAGAGCCTCCCTGGGTTTAAAAGACTGCTTTTCTGGTTAATGAGGATCATACGGTTTTATTTCTAATTATGGTAGTCCCTTTGATAATGTCATGTTTCTGGAAGAGATTGGAAAGTTTGCATCCTTAAGTGCCAAGGCAGCCAAACAGTTGCGGCATATATTAAACTCCGAGTAATTACAATATTCTATCAAATTCGTTAAGAGCAGGAGAGAAGCTTTGGCATGAGCTATCTTCAGAGACTCGGAGAGCAGCACAGGAGAGCCTTTCTATCTACCCAATGTTTAGGAGAGAGGATGGGGCAGGGAAAGCTGCAGCTCGGAGCTTGTATATTAAAAGGAATCATGAGGCCAGCCTAGGAGATGCCTTTCTCAGCTCTGCCTTCTCCGGGAATTATTTATCTCTCCCCTTTCTTAAAGAATAAGGTGACCTTTCCCTGCTTCTTCGGTAAACATGAAGAATCAAAACCTCACTGGTTTAGAAGGCCCTGCTTGCATCATACGCCTCTATTGTAGTCTGTGGATACTGAGTTTCCGTGGATGTTTCAAAACATTCCCTCGGATCCCTCCTCCGCAGCTTTTTGACTCCTCCCTGGGGAGACCCTGTCCCTTTACTTTGACTTTGTATCTTTCTAGTTGGTTCCCCTCTGTTTTGATTTTACTCTGTATTTATTCTTAACCTGCAAAACCGAAGATGGGTTGGCAACCATCTTCCCCCTTTATACACTGGGGTGAATAGGACCTGCCTTATCATCAGTGGGGATTACAAACTAAGCTAATAAAGTGCCCTCTCTACCCACAGAAGCACTGGTCATGCTAATTCAGGTGAGGCTTACTTCTAGGAAGAGGCCAGTGTGGTTGGGTAGAAGCCTGATGGCTGACCTTTGAACTCCGCGTCAGCATCTTGTAGGTGAGCTATGAGATAACAATCCTCTACCTGGAGCAGGAATGAGCCTGGCGCCAAGGGAGTGATTGCTATGCTAGAGTTGCATTTCCTGCTTGCAGCAAAGCCATAGAGAACCTGCTTAGAAAAGAAAAAAGTCAACAGATACTTCAGAATTGCCAACATAGTTTAATGTGTTCGCATGAGCAACTGGGAAAAAAACCAGAGAAAATTTGAGCAATGACACTGGTTACATGTAGTGAACCTTTGCTCCTTCAGGCAAGAGGCAGCAGGAACATCCAGCACCAGGGACCTGTGATTGAGCAAGAGGTTCCCAGCTGCCTACTCTCTATCAGGGATACCATCAGATTGAGCTCTCTGCAGACCTCCTTAAGACATACTGAGTTGAGCAAGACCCTGTGCTCAACCTTTAACCCTGAGAAGAGAGAGGGAGAGGTGGGGGAAGGGAATACAAATAGATCAGACTCAAAACAAGGTATGGGGGCTGGGGACGTGGCTCAGAGGGTAAAAGTGCTTGCTATGCAAGCATGAGGGCTTAAGTTAAGACTGGGGATGGTGGCATGCCTCTGCCACCCCTAGGTGGACCAGGTGGACCCTTGGGGCTCACTGGCCAGCCACTGTAGGCCAATCAGCCAGCTTTAAGTTCAGCCATAGACCATGTCTCAAAAAAAAAAAAAAGGTGGAGAGTGGAAGAAGACACTGGACACCAACCTGGCCTCCATATATGCCTGCACACATGGGCACACATATATATCACACACAGACATGCACACACAATTAAAAAATAAGTATGTGTTATATACTTCTAAGAACATTTATGCGGGGCGGGGCGGGGGTTGCTATAATGGAGAGAACTCTGGGTTTTGCTTTGTTTGGTTACTTGTTTGTTTGGATGAGAAAAGGTCTTGCTGCAGAGCTCAAATTGGAGACAAATTTAGAATCTTGCTGACTTTGCTCCTCTAGTTCTGAGGTTACAGGTATGGAGTGTACTCATGTGGCTAGAATAGTGAGCTTTGACTCCAAGGCTGACAGTCTATGGGTCACTTGTATATCTCTGAAATGCAGTTGTTGTTGGTATGGGGCCCGTGAGTATATGAGTATGACTGTAGAAGCTATGGACCCAGAGTCTCCCACTGAACCTGGAGCTCCCTGATTCAATTAGACTCACTGGCCAGAGTCCCAATGACCTTCCTGTCTCTATCTCCCTAGCACTGAGGTTACAGATGGATGTTGTCACACCTGAGTTTTCCGTGCATGCTGGGATATGAACTCAGGCCCTCTCAACTACTGCCTGGGCTATCTCCCCAAACTCAGTTTTGTTTTTAATCAGCAAAACAGGGAAGGACACTTCTGTTGACATCACAGAAATATTTACAGTCAAGCTTCTCAAGCTTCTCTGTGTGTATGAAAATACATCTTTCTGAGAGATCTTGTTAAAATGCAGAGTCAGTAAAGGAGGTGGAGCCTGAGATTCCATTTCTAGCACTATGTATCAGGTACCAATTTCTGGTCCACTATTATAATGTAGGAAGGACTGAAAAATGTGTGGGTACAAGAGGTGGAAGGTGATGTCATTAGGTATAGCAGTATTTATATGGCCTACTTAGATTTTTTTTTCCTAAGTAACATTTGGTATGGATGCATGTCTTCTGCCTCACTTTTCAGAGCTTCAGCTAGCACCTGTATCCACAGTCATTTTTTAAAAAATCTGATAAAACAGGGTCAATAATGGATGATATCTTCACAGTATAGATCCTGGAAAGAAGATCAGAAAGGCTAAAGGAAAGAGGAAGCAAAGGACAAAGGTTAGAAATACGCTGTGCTTCTTGGGAAGAAATAGATGTTTTCTCTTAAAGACAGGTAGATGGGACAGAGTTTCTGGCAATCAACAATAAGATAGACGGTGGACTGGAAGGCGTGAGTAAGAAAAGGCAGCCAGTCAAGTGTATTTCTATTGATGATGATGAAGTTAGGGATGCTATTCAGAATAGCTTTGACTTGATAGAGTTCCAGAAATTACTTCTGATGTTTCATCAATCTGAATGACAGTATCTACTCAGAGCCCCTGGGAGTGAGACAAAAGCATGAGGAGGAAATGACTTTTATCACAAATATTTGTAAAATCAGATCCAAGACCCCTGGCTCTGACCCGAAAGCCAAGCGTGTTTATTGGTCCCTCACTGTGCTGACAACCTGATTCCAGGTACCGTTCCTTTCCCCAGGGCTTTGTGGCCCATGGCTGTTCTGTCTGCTCTTTGGCAAGGTAGCCCTTGATGGCAAGGTAGCCTTTGATGGCAAGGCAGCCTTTGAAGTTCTGAGAAGAACTGACGGAGGACTCAGCAGTTCTCTCTAGTAAGATCTGGACTAAGGACAATGACAACAAAAGAAAAAGCTCCCAAGGATTCTTGACTCAAATGCCACCTCACTGTATCATCCAGTCTCAGATTCTCCTGCCACACAGAGACCTCGCCACCTTTATCATCACTCTTGCTCACTTCCTGCATAGCATCTTCACTACGTTAGACACTCGGCCTCTGCTGTGATCACTTGTCTTACACATTTAGACACAATCATGAGCGGGGGTTCTTTATCATCCTCCCTTCTCCAGGGTCCCAACAGCTGGATTTACATCTGCATATAGAAGGTGAGTTCTAAGTGTTCTTTGAAGGAATAAATAAAGGGTGAAGGTTTATAGAAGGTCAATAGTTAGTAAAATTTCCTTAGAGAGAAAAGGTTGTGACTAACACTTGGGAGGTGAGGCAGGAAGATAGCTGCAAAGTCGAGCACCATCTGGGCTAGACAGTGAGATGTTTGCCTCAAAATCATTAAAATAAACAACACCCCCTGTTGAAGGAGCTGCAGGCAGCATTCCCGCCCGGCTCCTGGCTGCCTGGCTAGCTTATGCCCTGAAATAATTACACGGAAACTGTATTCTTTTGAACACTGCTTGGCCCATTTCTATTAAGGTGTGTAGCACCATGAGGTGCACTTACCAGGAAGATTCTAGCCTACGTCCATCCTGGGTCGGAACTTCATTGCGTCTGCCTCAGAGAGCAGAGGTATGGCGTCTGTCTGAGGCGTCTTACCTCACTTCTTCTTCCTCCCAGCATTCTGTTCTGTTTACTCCACCCACCTATGTTCAAACCTATCAGGGGCAAGCAGTTTCTTTATTAATTAACCAATGACCTTCCTCCATCAACCCCCCCCCCCAAAGTGGAGCGAGACTGTGAGAAGGAAAACCTAAGCGTCTCATACTGCCTGTGGAGCCTTTGCCTAGGTATGTGTAAGCCTCATTTAATCTCTCACTTAGCTCCTTCATGTCATATAGGCAGCTTTCTTGCTAATGATGGCACCTAATATAACACCCTCCCTGGGATCCACAGAGGTTTTGCTGAGAGATGAACATAAACAGGACACGTTTCTTCTGGAGTCTTCCAAAGACAGGTGCTTATGGAACATGGAGAGAGAGTAAGAGTGAGAGAGAGAGAGAGAGAGAGAGAGAGAGAGAGAGAGAGAGAGAGAGTAGTTCCCTACTTCAGAACACCCCACAGAATACAAAATGACTGCTGAAGACCCGCAGAGAGGCTGCACCTTCCCTTCACCTCTGGGAACCACAGGAACAGAAGAAGGAGGAGGGTTCATTCCTAGCAGGAGAGACTTCTGAAGGATCCCTCATGTAGCCCTTACTACCATTCCGTGCAGCATCTCCCTAGGCAGGCAAGAGTGCCAAGAAATGCACATCTGACTCCACGTTTCCCAGGATCGTGCCAGTTGCATTTCTGTTGAGACCTTGCTTTCCTCCTGCCTTGGGATGCCTTCGAGGTAAGGGTCAGTCTAACTCCAGGGTCACTGGGGAAGCTACTGGGGTGGCCTTGGTTCACTCTCTTAACCCTTTAAGGGTGTCGCTGATGGTGTCTAACAGGAAGGAGTGTCCTCGTGACCTGACCTTGGAAGTGGTTTGGTGAGAGCTGAGCTCCTGCTTGTTACTCCTGTTTTCATTCTTCATGTAGTTTGAAGATTTAGCCTGATTTCCAGACCATCTCCTATCCGCGCTTGAAAATGGCTTTATTTCACACTCTGCGGCAGGAGGTAAGTGGGTTTCTATGTGAAAGTGATGGTGCCAAAGACATTTATGAACATTAAAAAATGTCTGAACATGGCTTAGAGCCACTCAGCCTATTTCTCATCCTGCGCCATGCCTTGTGGAGCACATGTGAGTTCAGAGCTCTCTTTGAAATCAGTGGCAGTTATGAGCTTGGAGCAACTCTGTGGGGCGCTGAGCAATATAATAAATGAGCCCTTTTGAAGGCCAACCATTGTAGCTGGCCTCTTTCTGTGCTGTGTGACACTGATTTCTCGGGGGTGTTCTGTGGGATGGGAGTGGCTCACCAACACAATGCCCTCTGGGTTTCAACTTTGGTCTTGAAAGTTGGAAAGGGTCTAGGAATATAAGCTCTTTCCATTTCCTTAAAAGAATCGGCCTAAAGCCTTTGCTATCCTTTTGATAGCAACAACCAGGATAAGCCATCCCATGTCCACATACCTCCAGTTAAAACTAAACCAAACAAAAGCTGCCTCCCCCACCCCCACCCTGACCTGGGCTAATGACCTATGCAGCAGCAGAAGCAGCAACAGTTACAAGAAGGAACCCCAAAACAAGACTCGGGCATCATCTGCCAAGAGATAAAGCAGGCTTATTTGCATATAGGGGATTTTCCCAAGATCATTAATTTAATTAAAATCAGAGATATAAACAGATAGTTTTTATGTTTCTCTGTGACACTGAAGGCCAAACTGATGTTCTGAAAACAAGAGATCTCCTCTTCTTTCTCCTTCTCCTTCTCCTTCTTCTTCTGTTTTTCAAAACAGGGTTTCCCAGTGTAACAGTCCTGGCTGTCCTGGAACACCATCTGTATACCAGACTGGCCTCAAAATCACTGAGATCTGCCTACCTCTGTCTCCTAGTGCTGGGAATAAAAGGCGTGAGCTGCCACCACCCGGCTAATAAAAGATTTCTTAAGGATGATAACTTTAAAACATGTCGCTTTCCTTTAGCATTTGTGTGTGTGTGTGTGTTTGTGTCTACATGCTACAGTACATGTATAATTAACCAGAGGACAATTACAGGAGCCTACTCTTCTTTTCACCATGAACTTCCAGGGACAGAACTCAGGTCATCAGGCTTAGTCGCCTTACTTGCTGAGCCATCCTCTCACCAGCTAAAGTATGATATCCTTAAAGCAGCATTAAAACATGTAGCTTTTACTTGAAGCTAAATATTTTCTAAATGGATGGTGTCAATATTTTGGATAAGTAAGTTCAACAAGATAAGTATGGCCAGGCTGGTTGCCTGTCAAGATCGTTTCGAAGGCAGAATTATCAGTCCCAGTTCCCCAAGCCTCAGTTTGAATGACTGTCCATTGCCTCCTGCGTAGGATGCAGAGCTAGCTTTTCTCAGCTTCTCATGGCCCTCTTTGCTTCTCACTGGAAGATCTACATGCGAGCCCTACTTAGCCAGAGACCAGAGAGTCCCAGGGTAGACTGGGACTGCTGTGTAAACTGACGAAAAGTGACCCCCAGGGCAGGCTGCACCCCATTGCAAAAGTTTAGCCCTTTCTTGAGCTGATAGTCTACCCCCCTACAATTATAGTGACATGATACTTATCTCCAATGAAAAATAGGCAAGTAAACGCTGACCCAAAGCCCCCAAAGGAGTCAATAAAAAAATAATTGTAAGAATTAGGTGAAATAGGTTTCAAGGAAATTTGCATTTCAACATGCAAATGAGAAACCACAAACTTCTGTGTCCTCTCTACTGCCTTTGAAGCTTTTCCTAAAATGGAGAGAAAAAACATAGAATAGTGCCTTCATCATTACCGATGACATAAGACATCCTATAGTTCAAATATAGTCTGCTTCATGTCAAAATGATGTTAGGTGGATATTAGATATAAAAATAAGTGGTATGGATAATTACGAGTGGAAAAATCATATTAAGTTGAGACCAAAAGGAAATCAGTACATTAAAAGGTTGCCACACTAGAATGAAGACAATTGCCACACTAGAATGAAGACAATTCATAAAATCCTAACCAAAAATTCAGCTGTCATTAATGTCACCAACAGCTAATGTGTACTGGGAGTTGACCAGATGGAGTACTGAACACTTTTGCACTGACTATCTTGCACTATTATTTTTGCTATTGTATAGATGGGAAAAATGGAAGCCCAGAGAAGTTAACAGGCTCAAGGTTATGTTGCTAACGTTGGATGCATGGATACAATCTGGTTTAGAGACTGTGCATTTTGCCACCTCTATTCCTGTACCAAGGAAACATACAGACTTGCTGGTGTTGCTCAAGCACAACCAATCATCTCCTAGCATTTAGGTCTAAAAGAAATGCTCTTGGGGCCCTCAGGAGAGAAACCCAAATGGTACAGAGAGTTGAGTGTATTTTTCTGAACACCCTTCTATGATGCTAAAGGAACTAAGACATTCAGGGCTGTTTGTTGCTTCTTGGGTCCCCCAGTGTAAGCCAAGGCCCAATGCCAACACACAATTTAGGAAAAGCAACAGTTAAAAAGATCAAAATAGAATGGCTCCGGAGTTTAGTTTGGATGGTTTACCTTGATCTTGAGATGTAATCTAAACTATCTGAAGAGATAGATAGACTTCTTGTCCTTCAGCAATCCTCTGTGGACCCTCCTACGCTGTAAACATCCCACAAGTGCTGTTCTGCTGGGGGAACAAGAAAAATCACAACCACACAGACTGGAGACCATAAATCTGGATTGAAACTAATCTCAGCTGTGTCTTTAATGTTGCTTGCCAGCTCTATTACATACACTTCTCCCATGTCCCTCGGCTACTACTCCAAGCCTTTCCTGCTCTTCGGAGTGCTCAATCTTCTGTCTTCAGGATGACCTTGATTTGAATTGAGGGACTAGCAGCCATCAGGAGTGGTTTCTTTCATTTCACCATTCATTTACCCAAACCCACCTGTACCTTCTCCATCCTCCTTCTATAAGCATCTCTAGCAACTCTACCCATGGGGCTAAGGACTCTTTTTCCACCATATGGATATCCTTGGGGAATTTGCTTCATCAACGTCCTTTTAACTGCAATATTCCTTTAGTTATTCTTACTCCTCAAGGGTGTTCCTTTTCAAGGAAAGCACAGAGCAAGCAGATAAAAACCCTGGCCTGATTTTAGTCTTCTTTCTTTCATATAATAGCTTTTATTTTAGAAAACGCTACCTGAATTTGCTGTCTGAGATTCCACATCCTCCACTCACCATCTGATTCACTCCACGGTGGTTCTACCCATTTCTGTACAGGCAACCTTGCCTTCTTCACCTCCAAAGTCAATGCCCTGGGCCTCGTTACTCTTCTGTTCTTAGAACATTGACTTCTAGGCAGGCCAGCTCTTCATTCTCTTCCAGTCTACATCTTCGCAGGGTGTGCCTTGCTGGTTTCTAGTCCTCTGCTCTTCTCTGAAGTCAGCATTCACCCACTTTATTGACCTTTGAGAGAAGTTGTCCTTGCCAACGCTTCACATCTAAATCAATCTTGAGCCTCTTATGCCTCAAAACTTTTTCTAGAGCATTCTACACAGATGTCTCCTACGGGCCATGAAAACTCAGGGAGTCCAGAGGTTCCATGCAGTTCATCTGTGCTTTGTTGCCACAAAACCTATTCTCCCTCCTCTATCTATTAGTGAAAGTTTGGGGAGCTTCATTCCATTTCCCAAGCTGTAGGCTAGAGAGATTCTGACTCCTATCTTTTATCTAAACAACACACTCTATTATTTCCCTTGCATAGCGAAATGGCCATGAGTCAGTCCATAAGCTCCCTTAATTTCTGGGCTATCGTCCTCCATCTTTCCCAGGTCTCCAGGAATTCCCATCTCCGATCTCCCTTTCTTTTTGGCCTCAGTGTTAAAATACTAAAACTGATCATGTTACTTCCTTACTAGTTGAGATATGGCTTCTCTTCTCTGGGTATAACGTAACATGTCCATTCCACCACCATCTTAGAGTAGATGCTGTTTTGGCCAGGTTGTGATGGCAACTAACTGTGCAGCACAGTTCAGACGTAGCTTGGTATATGGTAATAGTAATGACTCTATTGATAGCACCTAACAGATGGATGAAGGGATGCTCACAGACTCTTTGCTTATAGTCCAGGCATTATTTTGTCCTGAAAATGAAAGGTTAACTGAAGGGGAGACTCCACGATGAAACTTCCATGAGATTCTCATGATGAGTGGGACTTTACCATGATGCCACTGCCTTGCCATCACCCACACTCCTGTAAATGTGAAAGTGCCCATGTCTGTATTAAACCAATAACATCACCTCCAAGCTGGACTTTGGTGGAACAGTTACTTGGTCTGCTTTCGCACTCTACCTGATGGTTAGGCATTTGTTTATATCTCCCTAGAAAACACTGGCACAAGAGCATCCCATGACTGATAGCATATAGTTTAAAATCTTCTCTCTGCCCAGGAAACACCTATTCATTCATGTTTCTTCTTCCTCTGCGAGGTTTTCCAGGGCAGATTAGATGCATTATTCTGTCACTCGGCTTTGGGCGCCATTCAATTTAGTATATATCATTGTTTTGCCTGCTTGCAAGTCTGACTCTTCACTTGTTCAAACACCTTGACAGCACACCCTTGCCTTTCTTAACTTTGCATCTTTAGTGTGCAGTATACTAGTTGCTACTCAATAAACACTGAGTGAATGAAGACATATATGTATTTTAGAGTATATAATAATGATAAGTAGGAAGACATTTACTCAGGGAATCACAAAACATTATCCTGCCAAAATTAAACTCAGGAATGTCTTCTTGATTATATGCATAGCCCTCGAGACACACTTAGGGATATATCCTGACCACAATTTGTGCTGCAGTCAGAATGTGTTTCCCGAATCACTCTTGGTACATGCATTTGTTTGTAAAGAGTTCTATATCATGGTGATGATTGTGCTTAATGTCCTTTACTGGGAGAGAGCAGCTTTGGCAGTGAATTCACTGGAGTGGATGCTGGGAAATGGATGAGGTAAGAGGCCTACAGACACCTGTTCTGCTGAGACACTTCTCTTTATGGAGACGGCTTTCGGGATTTCTTCCAACAGTTCCCTTAGCTCCTAACGTATAAATTTCAAACACTAATCAGAGCCCAACCAGATGCCAAGGTCAAAGGTTCAAGGCCCCTCTCTGGGATGGCATTGCTTTTCACTCAGTCTCCGTGTGCAGTGATGGGGAAGTCCTGCGGAGTTTTGTTTTCCATGTAATATTTTTCCACTCTTCTAATCCTGTGAACTTTCTCTTTAATTCCTATCATCCCAACAAGAGACCAATATTCAATTACTTCTTCTTAGCAGCTCTATCTCCCTCCCAAGGGAGGTATCTATAGAAACTTAAAAGATCATATGCTAAGCTATGAAAACTGATAAGATTTGCCAGGAAGCAAAGATAAAAAAATAATGTACAGCTGCTTTAGGAGCACCTTGAAGGCAGGTGGCTTGTGATGGACATCCATTTTCAAACCAGATACCTGGGGCAAACTTCTTACATTCATAACTAGGGCTCTGCCTCCTACTTGACTCTAAGATTTTTATCATAGGGAAAATGAACTCTAACATAATCTGTCTATTTGGACTCTTTGTCTAGTCTCTATGGGCTTTCAATCCCCACATCATTTGTTACTACAGTCAACATACAACCATGATGCTATTAGAGGCATATTGGCTGACATCTTCATCTTTGCCACATTCTTCAGTTGATTTAATGGTGGATGAAGCTGAGCCTAGAGCCTGTTTCATTCATTGGAATTTTGACCTGGCCTAGAGTTTTATTAAAACTTAAATTTTAATGGTCAACTTGTATTTTAATGATTAAATTTGCTTAGCTCCCTTTTGAACCCTTCAAAGAACACCCAAGTTACTAATTTTGAATTAAGATAAACATTCAAAAATTTGAAAAGAGTCTGATGCCCTGAGTTGGATCCCTTAGAAGCCACCTAAAGGAAGAAGGAGCGAATGGACTCCACAAAGTTGTCCTATGACCTCTATATACATTCCCTGGTACAAATGTGTGCACAAATAAGGCATTAACATGTATACACATACACACACACATATACACACTTGCGTGTGCACACACACACTAATAATAGATGAATAAAAAATTTAAATGAGAAATATAGGAGAAGCAGCCAAATTGCAAAGAAAAAAAAAAAAGGAAAAAAAAACCCCTATTTCCAGTGCCTTTCTCTTCAGGTGAGAAACATGTGCCACAGCACAGTGGTGTTAGTTGCTCAAGACCAAAAGCACCTAAGCGTTTTTAAATGCTCACTCTCTGGCTAATGAGTGCCACAAAGAGTCAGAACACACCACCAGGCACTCCTCTTACCCGCCTGGTAAGCCTATCCCAGAGATGAAGTGTGATACCGATGTGATCACAATTTGCCAGTTACGAAGCTAGGGGCTTCTAGGGGCTGGAGAGATGGCTCCACTTGGGCTCAAGAATGAAAACCTGACTTAGGATCTCGTCCTTACTTGAGAAGCTGGGAGCAATCACAGGCATGTTGTAACCTCAGGTGCTAGGGGGATGGGAGGAAGGATGATTGGATGATTAGGGTTCCAGCTGCCAGTCTAGTTCCGGGTTCATTGAGAGACCTTCCCTCAAGGGAATAAGGCAGAGAATGACAGCGCAGGAGAGCTGATGGCTTCCTCTGTCTTTCAAAAGCACAAAGCACAGCCCTCCATATAGTCACACACCAGATATGCCCTCACTGCCATTCTCTCCAAAATATCTAATATTGCCAGAACACCTATTTCTTAGAAGGTTAGATTTGGGGTCACTACTTTCTACTGTGGCTCCATGGGCTGTCATGCAATAGGTTTCGGGAAACATCAGGTTTACAGGCACTGTGTAAGTCGTCCCCCAAAGAATACCAAAATATACCACCTGCAGAGATTTTATTTGCTTTAAAGGCCAAGGAACTTTTCCCGATTTTCAACATGCAAAAGACTTTCTGTTTTTGAAACAATAAGTGGTACTGACATCTCTCAAGACTGAAAGCGCTATTGTCTGATTTGAAGCACCACCTTATTATTAGGTGAGGATGCTGTTGGCAGGAATGAATAATTAGGTAAGTCTTTGTGGGCACATTTTATTCAGGTCCCAAGGGGAATATACGATTGTAGCCTCTCCTTGGATTATTTCACAAGCATATGGCAAAGTGAAGCACCTGAGCCAGATGTACAAGCATATTCCAGTATGTCTGTTTCAACTTAAAACTGTGAAATACATCAGATGGCGAAGCTATTTTGGTCTTGCACATCCATCATGGAGAGAGCGTGGAGGCATCTTTCCTTTGCTGTCTGGTTTACCTGGACTGGAAGTAATCAAGAACAAAATAGTTGGGAAATCATCACTCCCAGCCTAGGGATCCGGGCAGAGTTCAAGACCTAATGAAGTATATGGTGTGGATTTACATGGGCCTCCGCCGGCTTCACATCCTTTATTCATGTCTGGTCCCATTGTTCCCTGCTGCCAGGCCTGGAATCTCAACTTACCCATGATTATTTTCAATTCTCTTCCCTTATCTTGTGCACTCACTCCCCTGGAGATGCATATGTGTAATTTAATATGGAATTTTTTAATAATGAGAAGTATTCTGTACTGATTCTGTAGGGAGTTTCTGTTGTTGCTTTTTTTTTTTTGAAAGCCTATTTTATTATTACAACATCGGTGGTTTATTTTACTAAAGAATTTGCATCTGATAGTGACTTCTTGAAATCACACTGATCAAAACAGAAATACCTCCTCTCATTTGCTAGTGGAAATGCTGTATTTCGGCAAGAGTGGCATGATTTTTAATCCGAGTTTCCCATGTCCCAGAATTAAAAGATCTTGATGCCACGGGGGCTCTCAAGTGTACAATACCACTCTTGATCTACAAAAATGGAGAACATGCAGGCATTGACAGCTGTATTTTCCCTTTTGCACGTATGTGCAAATTCCATCAGTGTTAATGAGCACTCTGTCCCTCTGCTGAAGAGACTGTCGACCAAGTCACAATGGAATCTATCGCTCTATTGAGCCTAAGAGGAAGGGGGATGTGTCATCCTCTTACACTCAAAGCAAGAACTGGAAGTACGGCTTGCGAGAGTATGCAGACAGAATAGTGGGCAGCCCCTGGGGAAAGGGTGCCCACCTTCACAGCCGGTGTAGCACAGAGCGGAGATTTTGAGGCCGAATTATTATAGTTGGTGAAAGTTGAAGCTGACAAAGAGGCCCACAGAACCTCAGAGATTCTGGTTTCTGTGTAGCCTCAAAATAAGGAATTAAAATATTTATGAGCTTGATTCTGCCTCTCTCTGTCATCCCCCCTTTACAGTGGCAGTTCCCTGCATGACGACAGGTATAGATGTGCAGTTCAGATGTGTTCCCAGCCTGCTAGGAGCCAAATATGTGGTGCACCTGTGTTTTCTCGGTCACCCTGCTGTCGCCGGGGTATCTTAAAGCCTTTGCTCCAAAATAATTAAGAGGCAGGGGATGGAGGATGGGAGAGGACAGCAGGATTACCGTTTTTCTTCCTTCCCTCGCTTTTTCTTTGATTTCTTCTCATTTGGAAACATAGGTTTTGAACATAGATTTGATTTCAGGCTAAGGTGTTAGGTTTATCCACGCCACGAGATACTGCGAATCCCAAGGTGGAACCTCAAGCGGTTCGCTTCGCCCTTGTACATTACCTCTCTCCCGGGGACGCCGCTGCATTTCTAAGACACACATCTAATATTGCAGAGCTGCGGAGGTCAGGGCACTCTCAGCATATGGTATCAGCAAAGAACCACACAAGCCTAAGCCACACAGAGCCTCCTTTGTAAAACCACTAATCCACCAACTCTTCCCTGGGCCCGCCGGGCCATCAATGTATCCCTGACCCTGGACCTCAGCCAGCGTCGCAGTCTGATGAGTCTGAGAAATGGACTTTTAGCATTGGGAGAGATCACAGAAAGCAAGACAAAATGACTAGCAACGAAGGCCAAAAACATCACAGAAGCACGGACTCTGCCCTCACCTCCACGGCCCCTCTGAAGATTTAAACTTCTGATAGTAAAAGCAATAACGTTCTGACCTTAGAGGCCAGAGGTTCGGTTGCCAGGAGTCATTTAAAGAACCATTCCCCAGTAGCCCTAGTAACACACCAGCCCGGCAGCTGCAGCAGCCATGGCGGTGACAACCACGGGAACTGGAGTTCAGTCATATTGGCACAGGATTCTGGAAAGGGGTGGGCAGGCAGGAGGGAGTCTATTGGCCTAAAAAGCTGAAACATCTGCTGGAGTTATTAACAGCTTTTTGGCTGAGTTCAGCAGCAGGGCACCTTGTGGTTGATAGACTCTTCTCTCAGCAATTCAAAACAATGCAGTTAAAGCAAATTTCTCATTTTCAGAGCACAGCTTAATGAGGCATACAGTATTTTAAAAATAGTCCCACTTAAAATGGTCAATAGCAGCCAGTGCAGGCGGCGCTTACCTCCAGCTCTCTGTTTCCTTGTTAACTTCGGCAGGGTGATTATAGAACATGGGGCTTTTCGGAAGACCACGGAGCTTGTAGTGAACTCACGTTGTGGGGACTTAACATTATTTGTGACGCGTATATAGATTATCCTAGGGTGTAAATATTGGCAAACTTGATCAAACCACTTAGAGACTCGATTGTCTCCTTTCCCCAAAGTGCATGTTAAGCCACTGTACACTCAGAAGTCCAATACCAGGAAAGGTTGCGAAGGTCTGGATTTTGTGTAAGAAATGAAACCAAATACACAGAGACAGTCAGAGCTGGAGAAAGCGCCAGGCTGGAAGTCAGGGGCAAGGGTTCTAGCCCTCATCCTACTATTAGCTGTCTGCACGAGTCCTCGGAGGGAGTTACTTAGGCTTTTTGCAACCATTTTTTTTTCCTGTGAAAAATAATGAGGCCAATTAAGGAGTATGTCTCCAAATGTTGCCAGCCAGCTCTGCCATCCTGGGACCAGCAGGATTCAATTCCAACTTTAATCTTCCTTATGAAATCCATGAATTCTAACCAAGCTGAGCCTGTGCTCATCAAGGCACGGGAGTACATGTGGCATTTGGGCGGGGGCATCAGACAAGCACTGTCAAGTGAGACAGTTCTGCCCCCCCCCAGCCCCCTTTCTACCACTGAAGGCACCATATGCTGTAACAGACCGTGGGCAAAGAACAGCCAACCCCGGCTGGATTTATTAGCCTGTTGGGTTATCTGGCAGATGTCAGTGTCCAGCCCAAGGACTGGTCAGGCATAGCTCTGTGCCCTACTGGTCCCACATGTTAACTCGGACAGAAGGCAGTGGGTGGCAAGGGAGAGAGGGGGCAGACTCAACATCTGTGATGGAGCTCCAGGCAGCCCCGTTCCTCTTGTATAGTTTGCCTCTATGCCCAGCGCATGAAAAGGGAGCAAGGAGAAGTTTGCCAAGTCATTGCATCCCTCAAACAAGTGGACGGTCTGTTCTTACACTGCAGAGGGACTAAAATGAGGATTCCCCCCCCCCATTTTGATTCAGGAATCTTTAAGAACAGATATGGTATTCTTGTTCATCCCAAAATTATTCTGGTTGATTTTAAGATAGATTTATGCCCTGGTAAGAAAGGGTCCACAGAACACAGGGGTGACGGGGGTGCTTCCTGTTTCACTAATGACGTCGTTTCTGTCATTCAGGTTGAGGCCTGCGGTTCAAGGTCAAATGCATCTTTCTGGTCGTCTCCTTCAGTAAGATTCTCAGGTTTCATTCAAAACTGCTCATTGTACTGTACAGAAAGAGAGAGAGAGAGAGCAAACCCAGGGTGCAGTCCCTCATTCCTGACCCACTTTAAAGAGGAAGTTATGTCCTGTCCTGAGCCCCGTGTCTGGTGGGTGAGGAGGAGGAGGATGCCTTTAAGTTTCCTGCAGCAGACTGCACTTGTGCATTATAGGCTTGTGTTACATGGAACAGTATCTATAAAAGGAAACCACACCTGGCCAAGAGGCTGGGAGATGCTCCTGAGGGCATGGAAGCCTGTGCTGCAATTTTGAAAAGAGACTCGTCCTAAAGGAATGCTAGCCAATAGGAGGATGGTTGTTGGCACAGTCTCACCCATCACTGGGCAGTGACATCCTAGAACCCTGGTTAATCAGACCCAGGATCCAAGCAGCTTGCAAGGAGCTGGGGTTTGGGTGACGATCATCTACCTGCCTGGCCCATCTCTCGCAGGCCATCATAGGTGAACCTGTGGCTTTGTGGCACAGGAGATCCTCTGCGATGTTATGTTCTAGACCTAGAGGACCCGGGTCATCAACAGGTGTGAGGCAAGGGTGGGCTGGGGCTGGAAATCTTACTCAAAAGTGTGTAGCCACCATGAACTCTAATGGGAAGCCACATCTGAACTCTTCCACAGAGATACAGGTGAAAGGGAAAGGGTCGCCTAACCTCTGCCGAGGACAGTGAGACTTGAGTCCCCAGTGTTTTAGGGATATTGACTACTCAACCCTCATATTCACTATAACTTAGCTTGGGACTGTAGACTTGTCTGAAGGCCTGCATAGCCTATGATGCTTGTTCAGCATTTTGTACTAAGCTTGGGGAAGGTCTACAGCAACCAGCCTGCAGGACATGCACAGACACAGCCACAGTCAGAGCCGCTTTAAGCTGACTTTATAGGGGTTCCTAAAGCAAACACTGAAATGCAGTTGATGGGGAAAATTACCAATGTTGTGTCACACGCATGCATACATATACCCCCAAAATCTGTCGAAAGGCAGCTATAGACCTGTCTTCATGTGTAGACATATACATGTGTGCGCATGTATTTCCAACAACATATTGCCCTTCAAATTAGGGCTTGAATGAGCTCTAATAGGAAATATGTTCTGTATTAGTGAATGAAAGTGATAGCGCTCTAGTTAAACTCTGACGTAGTCACCAGCTGCCCTATTAAACTATAATTCTAATACCTCAAGGGCGTCCACTGTAGCTCAGTTCTAGTTGGTCTTAATAACAAAAACGCAGAGTCAGATATTAGGGGGTGAAAGTTGAAGGATCAGAGAAGCAGAGCGGCCAGTCACTAGAGAGTTCTCACCTCTACCAATGCTCAGACCTAATGGGTGATCTTATTCTCAGGCTGCCTCCTCTGTGTCCTGAGACTGCACTGAGCTCCTGTCTCCTTCCACCTTACAGTCCTCTCTGTGTCCAGCCATATCACTCCTGTCTCCACCTCCTTGTACTGGGATTAAAGGCGTGGGATTCCTAGTGGCTGGGATCACCTTAGTGTGAGCTCTGTTTCTCTTTTAGACAGATTCAATTTTGTGTAGCGGGGTGACCTTGAACTAACAGAGATCCATCTGCCTCTGTTTCCCAAGTCCTGGGTTTAAAGGTGTATGCCACCACTGCCTGGCCTCTAGCGGCTTAGCTCTGCGCTCTGATCTTCAGCAAGCTTTATTTGTTAAGACACAAACAAAATATCATTACACCTTCAGCAATTAGTAAAATCAAGCAACAGAAACTCATGGGTTATCTTTGGTTCTTTAATAAGCTAATAGTTCATTTTGAACACATCCAATCAACCTCTGTATTGTGATATGCTTTTTTCCAAAGCAAAGAAATAGTAAACACTACCACCTGCTAGTAAAACATAGGCCATCACAGCTTTTCAGAAATAACATACACATTTTAGAGTTTGATAATATTTGAATTATAGCTTAACACCTGACAACAGGGACAGTTAGTCTTCTGCAACTTGAAATAAATCTTAAATCAATTTATTACTTAAAGGGGGACTAGTTCTTAACACTGCTACATCCACAAAAGACAAAAAAAATAATAGAGATAGCACCAGCTTGGTATTCTCCAGTAAAGCAAGTATATTCTTGTCACCGTCCAAGGGACAACACAGGTGATCTTACTGGACTTATCTTACTGTTAAAAGAAATGAGAAATGCTAAGCCCACTTATCCATGGTTACACAGTGAGGTTTCTTCATGACAGATTAAGTTTAGTTTTAATGAAAACAGCACTCTTACAAGACTTTACCAGAGGGCAGACAAGATGGCTCAGCAGGTAAAGGTGGCTGCCTTGCAAGCCCATTGACCTGGAAACCATGTAAAAGTAGAAGGAGAGAACCCACCCTATGACGGTTTTCTGTGATTCTACATAGGGGCTATGGGGCATGCAAGTGCGTGCACACATGCACACATAATAATAATAACGAACAAAAGACTTACATACAAGACATGCTACTAGAGACTTAATAAGCAGATAGGACTAGTGACATCATCTTTCCAGGACAAGGGGATGATAGTTTAGATCAGTTTTTAACTCAAGTGATTAAGGATCATGTTGCATAGGAAAAAGTGGGACAAGGCAAATCTTGAAGATTTGATGGGCAGCTGTGATGAGGAAGGGCATTTTACATCAAGGGAGTAAATGCTGGCAGGGCCTGCAGAGTGAAGACAGGTGAATCTGTCTGTTGGCCAAAAGGAAAGAATGCCTTGTCAAAGTCTTGAAGCACCGGCAGACAAGAAGCTTGGCCTTGGACTCTTAAGAATCGGATTGGAGAATAGAGGGTTCGGTGAATACCCGGGGCAAGAACAGGCTGTAACAGGTTACTCCATTGTAAGGCAGAGCTCTAACAAGAGGAGACAGTGAGGTCAAGTAGCTTTCAATAGAACGGTGTGGGCATGACGTGGTCCCAGTGATGCTGATGATACAATACGAGTGAATGTAAGGATCTCCCAGGCTAAAGAAGTGCTTCCTTAAGAAGGCTAGGTGGTCAGCTGCAGGCAGGTGGAAGGACCTGGAAAAGGAAGTTACGCTCAACTACACTTGTTGAGGTGCAGTCGTTGACCACACTATAGACCTGGTGCTGTTCTATTCTCCACTGAGGCAGTGGTGACCGTCTGGGCTGCTTGGGAGGACCTGGGCATTGGGGCCTCCACTGACAGGGATAGGGACTTTGTGAAGAAGAAGTGGCCCTGCCCAGAAGACAGTGGCTTGGAGGGAACACCAGGCAACCCAGGTGAAAATGTAGATTAGGCAGGTTGTGATAAAGAACAATGTCCTTGTGGAGATTGGTGCTGGGAAGAGAAATCAGAAACTTCTTCTGCCATGGGAGATATAGACCAGGTATCAAATCCTTTCCCCACCATTCCCACTTAATGTGGCCTCCAGGCTCCCTGTGTCATTAGGTTTATTTCATCACCTGAACCCTCATTTCTTTTTCTCAGACCCCCATTTCTTTAGTCATGTCTTCTGGTCATGAAATGTTGCTTATCAACAATTATATCTGAACAATTTTATTTATTTTTTTTCTACCAAACTGTGTGTGACCGCCTCAGGAGAGCTGTATAATATTTCCACCCTATGAAGTGCTCAAGTTTAAAAGGTTTACAGAGGTAAGGAGGGTCATACAAAACACAGCTTCTGATTGAGGGGCTCTTCTAATTTGAGCTGTCTGGGACAGACTAAATCAATATAAACTCTGCCTTTCTCCCAAGGCTGCTGTGGCTGTTGCCTAGGACCTAACTTTGAGTGTTTGGGGGTCATTATATTATTAAATCCCCATGGCTTTCTGCCGTTGCTGATTTTTAAACATAGGCATGGCACCTGAGAACAAAGATGACGAAACTGTGGTCATGTAGACTCCATGGGAAAGTGGACATGGTATACAGCCAAGTAAGGACTCATCAAAGAGCAAACATTGCCTGGGATGTGACTTCCCTGTCAGGTGGTCTGAGCAAGTGTCACACAAACGTATCAGAAATGGTGGGCAAAGACAAGAAGTGAAGATGGGGCAGTTGTATTAGTGATTCTGATTATCCGGCTTTAACAACCTAGTTAGCATCTTCTGTTGCAAAATCCCCTTCATTGCTTGGCTATTTGGAAATAAGTGTAATGTATCTTTGTTGTTTCCTTTTGATGAGGTGTAGGCCTTAGGTGGATATCACAACTCAATGAAAACTATATTGAAGTAGACTGGATTTCATTCATAAAGTATTTGAGGAAACACTGAGATCTTGCCAATGTCAGAATCTCCATGCTGCTCTGTCTATGTTTATCAGGGTTACTGAGCTTCTCAGTAAAAGTTTACAGCTCACTGGAAGTACTTCTCCTATATAGGTGTTTACATATATACACACACTTGTCTCTATGTATATATATTACATATGTATGTATATATATTTAATCTTTCATTGCTTCCTACTTCTATGTCTATCTTCCTATATCTAGAATTATCTTGGTTTTGGAGAAAAACACTCATTTATTAGGAATTGCCTACTATACCCCAGAGTATCATAACTACTATTCTGTCTCAGTTATATTTTCTAATAAGTTTTAATCTTTGCACACACATACACACACACGAGTGGCATATGTACATGTTTGGGTGGGTACGTACACACGTGTACGTGTATGTGTTCATACACATGTGTACATGTATGCACATGCATACGTGGAAGCCAGAGGTCAATAATGAGTGTCTTCTTTGTCACTCTACACCTTTTGAAAGATAATTTTAATTACATTTCCACCATGTATTTATTTTGGTGTGTGTGTGTGTGTACATGTGCCAGGATCCTCCTATGGAGGAAGGCCAGAGGACAACTTTGGGAGTCAGCTCTTTCCTTCTACCATGTGGGTCCTAAGAGTTGAATTCAGATTGTAAGTCTTAGTGACAGCAACCGCTACTCACTGAGAAATTTTGTAGGACTCTTCATCTCGATTTTTGAGACATTGTCTTTTCCCCACTAAACATGGCGATTCCTTTTTTCAGCAAGGCTGGCTGGCCCGGAGCTTCAGGGATCCTCCTGTCAGAGATTCCTAAGACCAGGATTACAAGTGTGCGCTAACGTGCCGTTTCTTAACATGGATGTTAGGTCATCACGCCTGTAAGCAAGCACTTTAAAGACTGAGTTGGCCATGGTCAAGAACAGTAGAGGGGGAAGCGTATGCACCGCTCAGGTAAGGACAGGTGGTTTCTAACAGGCCTGCATAGGGGCACGGAGAGGGCACCTGGGAGGACTTCTCAAACTGAGTTACATAATGAAGGACCACCACTAGGGGGCGCTGTGCTCACCTTTGCTAAGCTAGGGATCACAGGACTATGGGGGTAGATATCTGAGGAGTTTGCCAGAGAGATGGGGGTGGGGCAGGAGAAATGGAACAAGGACAAAAGTGGTCAGGTGTGGGAGATGAGCTAACAAAGGCTGTAAGAGATGGAGAGGTGGGGTGTGATGGAGGATCCCCGAAGGGCTTCTTTCCCTCAGAGTGAGAAATGAGGCCGAAGGGCCAAGGAAAATTGACTTTTAGAGAAAAGTAGTAAATACAGTTTTGGACATTGTTTGACCATGGGATTCACGGAAGCTGCATAAGAGAAAGTCATAACAAAAATCTGGAAGTTGGGAGAGCTCGTGTGTGTGTGTGTGTGTGTGTGTGTGTGTGTGTGTGTGTGTGGGTGCTCTGCCATGGCCTGCATTGTGGAGGTCAAAGAACAACTCGTGATTCTGGGATTGAACCAGGGTCATCAGGGTTGGCAGCAAAGTACCTTTACCCGTGAACCATCCTTAGAATTAGTGCTTTAACAACTGTATCAAGGACTCAGGATTTTATACCCGGCTATCATCAGTGTATGAGCACAGCTGCCTTCCTTGCCAAGAGATGACTGCCATTACTCTAATATTCCACATGCTCATCAGAGACATAGAAGGAAACAGGCCATATCCTGGGTTACTCCCTCCCTCCCTCCCTCCCTCCCTCCCTCCCTCCCTCCCTCCCTCCCTCCCTCCCTTCTTCCTTTTCTCCCTCCCTCCCTTCCTCCCTCTCTTTCTTTCTCTCTCTCTTTCCCTTCCTTCCCTCCTCTCCCCCTTCCTTCCTTTTTCCTTCCTTCCTTCCTTCCTTCCTTCCTTCCTTCCTTCCTTCCTTCCTTCCTTTGTAATCAGTAAAAAGATCTTTCTCAGAAGGCTCTAGGAGTTTTACCATTTAAGTTTAGTATTAAATTGTAGGGATGAGCATGTGGGCTCTGAGACTATGTGTCTGGGTTTATATTCTGACTCTATCTACTTGATCGAGCAAATATTTCAGCCTTTCTAATTCTCAGTGCCCTCTGCTATGGAGTTTGAAAGCCACTGAATCCTGCTCATAGGATAAGCTGCTGCTTATCCGAGTGCTTGGGGGCAGCTCCTGGCAGACGTACTGAGAGTTCAGTAACTGTTTGTTATCACTATGCCTGTAGTGTAGTTGTTCTAATTGAACACATACCCACCCCTTAATTAGTCACTAGCAGAGAATGGTACTACTATGATTAACTTTGAAGAATCAATATTTATCATAGACGTGATGCACAGAGAGGATGACGTGAGGGCGAGAGAGATGACTCAGTGGTTAAGAACACTTGCCATTCTTGTAGTGTACCAGGGTTTGGTCCCTAGCACCCACACGGTGGTTTACAAACACTCCTAACTCCAGTTCCAAAGGATCTGATGCCCTCTTCTGAACTCCAGGAACAAAAGACATGTACAGAGTGCACATACATTCTTGCAGGCAAAACACTCATACACATAAAATATATTATTAAAAACATATATCTCTATCTACCTACCTACCTACCATCTCTCTCTACCTGTGTGTGTGCGCACGTGTGTTGAAATAAAACTGTTAATGGGGATGCAACCCCACTGTTAATGGGGATGCAACCATGGCCTTGGAAGGTGACTGACAGCTTCACTATGTAGAAGCTGAGTTTATTATCAGTTTTCAGAGTGATACTAAAAGACAAAATGATACACAGAATATTAGGCTTGCTGTACTATTGATACATTGACAATAAGCCTATGCTCAGACAATTCATGCTTGAATCCTATTAAGCAAACCACGAAAGCATATTTAAAACACCTAAGCATCAATTCCAGTGTCCTCTCAGACATCACTTTACAGCACCTTCTCTTTCTGCATCAATTTGCAGAGCCTTTCCTGCCTCCCTTTTCTCTTGGAGTTCTTCCCACAGGTGATGTATGAAGGAGAGGTGCTATTACCATGCTCAAGGGGATGAAATTGAGGCTTTTAGAAATCTCATTAGAATCTGGGATAGGGAAGGAAGAGGTTGCAGAATTCAGGCTCAAAAATCAAGCCACCCATTTCCTAGTAAGATGCTGCTTATATCATTGTGTCTTCTCTATAAAATAATAACCATGATCAGCTACAGCCCCCTACACTCCTACAGCCAAGATTAGATATAGCATATCAATTGTATGCCAGTATCACCAATGTGACATACTTGTAGCCCAGCTCATTCATGCAGAAGTGAGCATATACATATTTTACATGCCCACACTCTAGGGATACCTAGAGAGTTTTGTCATTATGAGCATTCATCAAGTGTCCAGTGGTAACTTAATATTTAATCATTTATTCATTTGTAGACAAGGGTTCATTACATAGCACAGGCTGGTCTCCAACTCACCTTCTTGTGCTGGTTGTACCCAAGTCTGACCCCTAATTCCACCCTGCAGTGGACTTTGTAGCAATGGGATTGGAGAAAGCCTCCAGAGAACCATGAGAAATTGCCAGTGGCTTACATGTCTTCCTTATGCTCTTTCTTGTGTTTATATTAGACTGAATAATTGGTGTCTTTTTCCAAACCGAATTATCATTTCATAGGGAGCTTTTGGCACATTCCACAAGGCTACTATAATCATCACTGTTTTCATCAAGGCATACTCTGTGTTTCTCCAACTGGGGCCCTGGTCTTGTGGACTTCTGCTTTAAATGTTTCTACACCCCATCCCCTTCCCCAGTTCTAAAGTACAAGGCTAGCCATGTTTACGGTTTTTCCTTGCCTCCAGGACTCTGTTGTGATACTCAAAGTCGGCTTCAATTGAGCAAGGAATGAGGCCCCAGGCTCTTTACTGCCTTCTAAATACAACAAACAAAACCCCAAATATAAATATCAAACCCCAGGCTGGAAGATAACTCATCTGGAAAAGTGCTGGCCTCACAAGCCTGAGGATCAGACTATGAGCCCCAGAACCCATAGACACAGGCCTGGCATGCCTGTGATCCTAATGACTGGAAGATGGAGATGGGAAAATCCCTGTGGCTCTTTATCTTTAGCCAGTGCCAGGCTGAAGAGCTCCAGGCTAAGGAAAGTCCCTGTTACAAAGATGATAGACACTATTTCTGTGGATGATACCCAAAGTCGTCCCCTGGCCTCCAGTGGATGTACATGAACATCTTCAAACAAGCATGCCACTCCCCACCTCCCCAAACCACCACAACCACTAGAACAAAGATCACTCCAAAAATGTCATGATGTAAAAAATGCTACTAAGGGTTGGTAAGTTTACAAGTAGAATCATATTGAGACTCCTGGTTGTCTTTTCAATGTTGAGTGGAATAAATGAAACATGGCTCTATCTTTTTCTAAGACAACGTATCTCTAAACCCAAGGTCTCAGCATCTCACTTTCTTCCCATCCGTTTCCGAGGGCATGTTTTCTTAGGAATATTCCATCAGTAACAGGTACTATTGTTAACTCCCAGCATTAAATAGTAAGTTCTCCCTGTCTCTCTCTGATCTCCTTATTTATCATGCATACGTGTGTCTGCCTGAATGAAGCAAACTTATGTGTACCACACACATGCAGGAGTTTAGAGTCCAGAAGAGGACACGGAATCCCTGGAACAGGGGAATTATCTGGAACAGAGTGGATGACCTCACGAGTACTGCAAGAACAGTACACACTTAGAGCCACTGAGACATCACCTAACCTTTGTCATTTTGAGACAGCCTGAAAGCTAAGTATCCCTAGGAACTCAGCTCCTTGCTCCAGCCTCAGAGTGCTAGGATTATGGACATGTATTTCTAGGCCCAGAATGGTCCCATTTCTTCACATTTGAAAGTCACCTTTACTGAATTCAGGTGAATCACAGTTAAGTATAAGTATAAAGAAAAGCTATCATTAAGTGTGCTGTGTGTAGCTTGGTGGTGGAGCATACACTTGCCTGGCATACATGAGACTCTGGCTTCCGTCTAGCTGTGTGACTTTCTCCTAGGGAGACACAAGCATATGTGTGTTCACCTCAGATACACAAAGGGCGCTGATGACAGACCACAGGGACAATTCCCCATAAATCCCTCCTAGTGAACTAGTGACTGTCCTGGGACTATTTAGAGGAGCATGGGGGACTAAAGTGCGGTTGTATCACCAAAAAGCTCAGCCCAGCGTGGGTAATGACTCATGAGAGCTGCCTCTCTGGAGCTCCCTGCACAGCTCACAGGCAGCTGGCTGGAGAGTCTCCTCTGCCCAGACAGCCTGGTAATTGAAATGACTAATATAGCCACCGGGAAGGGGCCTTGGGAATCTTCTAAGTTTCTTGGACTTACTAAACCTTGGGAGTTTTTTTTTTTTTTTTTACTTTCTAAGCCTCCTGTTTGTTCACTTCCTAAGTCTTAACAGCTTCACGAGCTACCTTCCTACCTCTAGGACATTGGCTCTTATCCTTGCTAATGCTGTGACCTTCTAATAATAGTTCCTCATATTGTGGTGACCCCCAACCATATAATTATTTTGTTTTTATAACTGTATTTTTGCTAATGCTATGAATCATAATGTAAATATTTTTGAAGACGGAGGTTTGCCAAAGGGGTTTCGACCCACAGGTTGAGAACCACCGCTCTAAGAGGAAGGAAAGAAATGTTTACTTGTTCTAAACTTTCCTTCTATACCTTTTCCTAAGTGAAATCATCACCTTGTCTAAGGATTGGCAATGACCTGAGAAGCAAATCTAACTATTTCATAGCTATTTTCCTAGGTTTCTTTTGTGTCACGGCAGTAGAGTTGAGTAGTGTCATCAAGAGAGCAAGGGGCTCACAAACATGAAAGTGCTTTGTATTCTTTACAGGAAAGTTTACTAAACCCTGTGTTCAACAGCTCTCTAGAAAATACTTTTCCAGTACCTAGAGCATTACAGTTAATTTTTCTAACACTTCCTTATCCCCTAACACATTGAACAACCAATTCTCCTCATTTCACAGATGTGAATGTTTGAACGTCACTACCTCAAGACCACAGTGGTGTCAACAAGATTGGGACTGGTTCAATCGGATGTTTGTATACCCTGCAGATGACACCCTTTATGGGGGAGCAGTGGCTCACCTTCAGTTGGAAGTAAAGCGCTCACTGTAAGCTACAGTTTAGATGGTTCAGGAAGACTGTTGGCCATTTTTGTTTCATTCTTGAATTCTGAAATTGGCTAGCTTACTTCTCTCCTCCTTACCAGTCAGGAGGCAGGAGATGCAAACATGAAGATGAATAGCTGTGAGTTAGTTCTTAATGTAATTTTCATCCAGGGTAGGATTAGAAGGCATAGGAGCACTCCCCGGAGTCCAAAGGCCAGCCATTGATGTGTGGGCACCTCAGAGCCCAGCTGCCGCTTTGGCTTAGATTTGTCTGTGGTTGAGATCAGGGTGGCCTCACTTTGAATTCAGTCTCTTTTTGCTGTATTAATCAGGCTGTTGTGTGATCATAACACAAAATAATGGTCATGGTTTCAGTAGGAAAAGACCAAAGGGGAGGAGAAAATCACAATGATTTGCATATTACCGGTTCTGTCCCTCTGTGGACCTATACTGCTCCTCATATCAAGAAAGGTAGCAGTGTTTGACTTCTTCTCCCTCTAACCTGGCTGATGTGTGGCATGTTTGATGGGCAAGCACCCTCTGGGACTTCTGATACACTCCTGGAAGTTGACAGCTCACATTTGGGTCTCTGGGAAGGCTCAGCCAGAGACATTCTGTCTCAGAACAAACCAGCCACATCATGGAATACAAAAACTGCAGAGCGGCCACAAGCAGCACAGTTGTTAAGAGTCCCTGCTAATTTTCAAGACAACAGCCAGCATCCATAGGCAGCTGCAGGGGGGCCTCCAGTTTAGCAGGGCAGGAAGCCTCCTACGGCCTAGGAAGCTATGGCAGTTACTGAACAACATTTGGACATGGATTGGTGCATCAATAAATGACAAACAAATTAAGGTTGAGGAATTAAAGAGCACTTTAAGTATAGGCTTGAAGAATGAAGATATGTTATAAACTGCATACAACCAAACAAGGGACTTACCTCCCAGTCAGAACCAGAAAACAGACCACACCCCACCCTGCGAGCTTGAAGAATTAGCGAGATTTAAGATTCCACTTATCTTTTTTACTCCTTCTGGGGAGGGTGTTGACTGAGGTAGGGGTGTGGAAGATGATAAAGATTGCTAAGAAGATGTTATTTTAACTAATGCCTCAAAATTACATTGATAGTAAGAAAAATTTCCCTCGTGTAGCTGTTTCCGGCTTGAGAATTCTTACCCTTGGAGAAAACTGAAAAAATGAACAGAATAGAAACTTGGAACAATTTTTTCAAGTTAGACACAGGAATGAAGGTCTCCAAAGTTTTGGTTCATGAAAGGAAGGGAAAGAGGAAAAGGGTGTCACGTCCTCCAGGGGATATCGACGTCCGTCAGAGGATGGTTCTTGTGGCCTGAAGGCTGCCAATGGGAAAGAAGAAGAAATACTTTGCTCTGTCTGCTGGTCTTCATGCATACTCTAACCAGCAAGTACAGCTAGACCGTGCATTGCTCGGGGAATCACCGTGTGCGTCTCGGTCTCTTTAGTGTCTCGATTTCAATGGGCTGGCTTCCTTCACAGGAAGGAAGATGTCAGTCATAGCCTGTAATGGAGAGTATCTGAAAAATTCTCCCTTCAGCTTAGAAGAGCACAAATGTCACCACTATGTGCTTGAGATTTTAGAGACAAGCGTGTGCATGTGTGTGTGTGCATGCGTGTGTGTGTGTGTGTAAGTAGAAAGGTAAGTTTAAGTCTTAAATTTCATTCATCTCCCACCCCAAGCATAGAGCTCTGTTTTCTCCACGCTCCTTCCTTCTGCAAGGCATATACATGTTCTGTCCACTCAGATGTCCTCTGCATTCACCGTTACCTGGCTCTTGATAAGAAAGAAAGCTATTGTCTAAGACAAGTGGTCCCCCTTACCTTCCTTCTGCAAGGCATATACATGTTCTGTCCACTCAGATGTCCTCTGCATTCACCGCTACCTGGCTCTTGATAAGAAAGAAAGCTATTGTCTAAGACAAGTGGTCCCCCTTACCTACCCATATCATCTAGTTCAGCAGTGTCCAGCCCTGAGAGAGACTAAGAGGAAGGTGGAAACCAAAGTAGGGTCTTTATTTCCTGATTGCTTCCCCGCTGGGTCACCTGGGGACAGTGACTCAATGACCCAGCTCGTGTTGGGGGAACTCTCTTTGCTCTTCTTGCAGTTTTTGGTTCCAGTAGCAGCCTCCCTCCCCCAAGCCCTCTCTTGGGTTTGAGGCTGGTAACAGCTGTGCTTTTATTACCCAGGTTGCTGCACCAACCCTCGTGGCTTCTCTGTAAATAGTCCCTTTATTAAATTCTCCTGGAAGGATCCTAATTTGAGCGTGCCAGCTATTTCCTGCTGGGAACCTCACCAACACACTATTCTATATGAATGGCCATTCACATCTTAATGTAAATTCAGTTCAAAGTTTTCCTTTTCCTTGACTCTTTGCCTTCTCAGCTCCAACTCCGACAATAAAATGATTTGTGGCCTCATAAATTTCATAGATAAACAACTGGGTGGGCGTGACATCGAGGAAAGGTCAAGATTAAAATCTGCCCCTCATGACTCGCACCCAGAGGGTCGCGCGCTGTCTCACACCGACTTTATATAATATCACACAAATTATCTTTATGAAGACATTAGTTATGCAATTAATAGTAAAGCAACTGGGGATGGGGGCCCAATCCAGGGGACTATGACAGAAGATGAATACATGGATACAAAGGAGGAGGGATATTGGGGGCGGGGGAAGGTGGAGGAGAACGCACCAGAGACTAATACTTTCTACTCTCTGACGGGGAAGACCAACCAACCATGACAGTGTGCCCTGCTTCTAGAAGGGAAAAAACAGGTTAGGAAGGCCGTTTCTGCCTTCTCTGGAGTGATTCCTTCAGAACTTCTGGTTCTTCGAGAAAAAAAAAAAAAAAGGATGATATTGGCAATGTTCTAGAAGGTCTTCAAAGATTCCTGAGTTTTCAACTACTCACTTGCTCAGTGGTAAGCGGGAAAGTCAAAGGGAGCACACTGCGTGCCCTGTTAGTAAGGGAGCCAACAGTCAACACCTAGACTATCATCTGGAAGCGTGTGGTCTGCCTAGGGTCGTCCCTCCAACCACCCACTCCCATTTCGAGTCCATTTTCCTTCTTTTCTTTCGATTCCGTGCAAATGTGACTGTAGTGGCCTCGCTCTCCTTCTTGACTTCCAAACACACACACATACTTTCTCACCTCATGGCCTTTGCTTAACTTTTGTGTTATCAAAAAGTCCCTTCTTCCACCTGGCCAGGCTTCCCAGTGGGAGGTGAGGTCCTGGAGGAAGAGATTCTAGATTGCCTCGTCTGGGGTAACCTTCCTGCCTAGTCCAGTACCTTGCACATTCTAAATACGGCCCCTTCCCCGAGACATTGTAAAGTAAACTGGAGTGGCGGATCCAAATGGCTTTCAGAAACTGTTTCTAATTTTCTTTGCTTGAGCAAAGCAGACAAAGTTAAGGCTTGGAAATAAGAGAGGTAGACCACAAGGATTCCATAGTATCCTAATCCTTAACTCTTCCTTCTCAAAGCGACATCTGCAGATCTGCCCATCTAGTCTGCTCCATCTTTCTAGTAGTTGGATGCTCCAGAGAGATTCCTCCAGTAAGGAGTTAAGGCTGGATGTGGCCCAGTGCCTAGAAAAGTCCTACGGGAGGCCAGAGAAAAGCAATGGCTGAAGCATTATGGAAAATGTGACATCCAACTTTCAGTTATTCCCCAAAGATGGGGCCCTGATCTAACGTTTACCCTGCACCTTTTAATAGCATCTGAGGAGTCATTCGAAGCCTTGGGTGTCACTGTTTTAATTAAGAGTAAAAGTTCTGCATGGAGCAGACATGCTGAGGCTTTCGCAGCGGTAATCATGGGGGAGAAGCGCAATGTGGGATAAATGTGGGCTCCTGGCTACTTACCTCGGGGCCCAGTGCCCACACATGACTTAAAGCAGGTTTTAAAGGAAAACCTCGTCCAGCAAGGACCACAAAGCTGTCGTGATGAAATGGAACATTAGCTCTTTCCTCTGTCTCTGCCTGTGTCCTTGAAATTCAGGATTACATAGTAAAACTCTCGGAGTTAATGTTGTTTTTTAACTTCTCTCACAAAGTTTGCAGAAATTGAATGGTTCTGCTAGCCTACAAACTAGAGTGACTTGGGACAGGATCTGCCACACTCAGGATCTTCCTCCTTAAGTTTCATCCTTGGACACCTTGTCTCCATGATTTCTGTAATTTTTGCAATCAGTGAGGTAAGAAAATGTGCGTACAATTATTCCCCCTTTCAGGGCTGCACAGTTTGTTACTCTTCAGCAAATCCAGGACATACTTTGGAGGCATGTTTTCTTCATCCTACCAGTTACCTTTCATGATAAACAAAGAAACTATCTTTCCAAAACCCCAATTTATTGGAAAACATAGTTGCTGACTGAGCGGATTCCAAAACCTGACTACCTTCTTCAGGCTTTGGAGGGGATCCAAGACTATTTCTTTAAGTACAGTGCAATCTTACAATAATAAAATACTGTTTTTGAAACATTCCTCAATAACTGCTTACATTAAGATGTGACAGAATTAGCCATTACGACTCTATCCAGGCACATTATATCAGAGGCAAACACTAAAAACTTTTAAGGGTTTCCTCCTTTGGGGACTGCAAAATCACTACGCATGGATTAATGTGTATGTGTATACACAAACACACACACATACACACTAATATATAAGACATAGCCTAGGCTCTGTCAAAGTGGCATCTTGCCCTTTGCAGATAGCCACATCTGCAGAAGCATGCATCCATGAGTGTGCACGTGTGAAAAGCTTACAGCTTTGAACAGAACAGTGCAGCGTACTAAGTACAACTAAACAGCAACACCCCAACCCCCAACCCAGAACACTAAACCAGAGTCATTTACCTGGGACTTTGCACGGTCCAGTGGTTCCACGTGCAGGAAATCCCTCCAGAGACACAGTCACTAGTGTGTTAACGTCTTTGATTACTTTCATATGGTGCACTTGGACTTGTTAACACACAGCTGCCACACATCAGAAGGGACCAGGAACAATCTGTTGGACAATCCAGCAAAATGGCAGTAGATGAGTTTCAGACACACCCCATGCTAGAAACCAGGAGAGGGTTTATATATATATATGTATTTTAAAAAAGCAAAGCAGCAGAGATTCGAAAAGTGCCAAATGCATCAGGAAAAATCCCTCCAAAGTCACTGGCCTTTTGTGATCTGAAATGTCCTTTTAATATTAAAGTCCTTCTGCTATATTCCTAATGGGGAAAAAAATAGAAACCCTCAGGATTGATTAATACAGCCCTTTCTCCCTCGAGATAATTTTGTTTGTTAAGAGCAAACCTGACAGTTTGGGAAGACTAATTATGATCCAAGAGCAACCCAGGCCTTCGGAGCAGTTCTCAAGAGGTGAGCCAGTTTATGTGGCAGCTCTCAAGCCTGGTGACACCTCAGGGGCCCGGGTACCTATGCTATGTTTAAAGCTTTCCGATGGAGATGATTCAGCGACTGTCTTAGATGCTCACTGGGTGTCAAACTGACCACCTAAAAGGTGTTGGGAAACATCACTCAGGGTCCCTGTAGGTGTGGCAGAAAGAAATACATGGGAGAGACTTGAATTCTGCCTAAAATAGTTTCTGGTTGCAGAATATTTCTTAAGCAGGCACAGTTTTGGAGATCAGAGTTTCCATACAATACACCACCGCGTTCAATGTTGCTGGTCTAAGGAAACGATCATTTCTATCAGCGAGAGGTTGCAGGTTCCTGTTTGTGATGTGTTTGCTGGCTTCATAGCCCTGAGTTAGAAAGGGACAGTTCAGGACAGCCAAGACAGCTGAAGTTTCAGCAAAATCAATGTTAGAGTACTGACCGGTGAAGGAAGTCATTGTACACACATCCTGGAGACATGGGTTTTAAATGGTATGCCAACACATATAAACAAATCAAGATTACATATTCTGAGGCAGAAGTTGCCTCAGGTCCCATTTACCAGGAAAAGGAAGAGGAACAAAGATGTAGAAATGATTCTTTTTTTATGTTGACCTATGGTAAATAATTTTCTCAATTGCAGAGAGATTGGCCATCATTTTACAATTGATTCAGCATTTCTCGAGAGGCATTTTCCTTGTGCCAGTTGGTAATAGGCAGGGACCACAGCCATGAATGAGACTGATAAAGACCCTGGTTTCTTTGGTATTTACATATTGTTGGATGGCCCTAAGTTGTGGGAAAGTAGCTGAAAAGAATTCCAACAGGGCAATCTGAGCTAATGATAAGTGTCATTAAAACCAGGCAGCTATACAATAGGAAGGTGGCTGTGGATAATACAATAGGCTAAAGCTCTGAGAGTCAGCACAAGGCTCTCTGAGGAAGGGACATTTAAGGTGAGATTTGAAAGACAAGAAGGAAGGAGCCGGGCATTTTTGGAAAGCTCTGGGGAGAACAGCCCCCATCAACAGAAAAGGGAGCATAAAGACCCAAGTGAGAGCAACTTCGTGCAGGTACATTCAGACACCAAGTAAGGCCAGTCAGGCCTGAGTATAATGGGAGTGGCATGCTGGGCTTTTATTGAAGCAGTCTGCATGATTTTAGATTGCAGTCTGTGAGCTCAAAAAAAAAATATTAAGCACTTTCAAGATATTGTACACCATGTCTGATTATGGATATGATTTTAGCTTTTACCTATTGTCCCGACTGTCAGAGAAAACATCTGTTTCCTCAGAAGTAACACACTATCGTCACTTGTGTTTGCTGGTTCTTGCCATGGTGCAGAAATTCTGGATCTCAATCCTCTGCAGAGTGCCCCTCCCCCACACATCTCTGGAGGCCCCAAGGGTAGCTCACATATGCTCACAGATAAATGCATTCTTGTTATGTGGCTGTCTGATCATTCTTTCAATCCAAGCTGTCTGATGAGAACCACCCCATATTCTGATCCTACTGAGCCCCCATCACGGGGGACAGTGACCACCTCTGCTGGGAACAGCTTCCTGGAACAGCATCGCCACCTTTGAAGGCATGGAAGACCTGTCTGTGCAGAGTGCCTGAGGTGTTTAAATCACAAGGAGCTTCTGCAAAATGGAGGGGAATGAACTTTCTACACTTGCTCACCTGTAGACAGACTCAGTAGCCAGGCTATTTTTGACAATTCTTTTCCAGTCATCTGACAGTCCTGGCAGGTCCCAGTGACAATGCCACCCTGCCCTAACCTCACATCTGTGACACAAACATGGTTGTGTAGAATTCTACCCAGATGAAAGCGGTATGAGAAGCAGCACACTGCCCTCAGATCCATCCTTTTCTCGGCACTGGCAGGATTTGATATTCAGTACCCCTTCTTCTACAGAGCAGGTCTCTGTCTTGGGAACCATTCTAACATAGACTCGACAGGACCATGCTTTCTAGCTCTCCCATATACCCAGGCATGGCTGATCTCCATCCCGGACATCCCTTTCTCTTCATCTGCTCCCTCACGTACCAGTGTCTGCTCAGTGTGTGTCAACTCTGTGAAAGCTTGCACCTCCTCCTCGTTCACCCGCCACAGCCACTGATGCAGACACATGGAACCAAGGGGTGAGTGAGGCTGCCCCTTGTTTATGTCCCCGAGCCTCTTATGGCAGTGGACCTTTTCGTCTTTTCACAACGTGACCTTTACTAACTATGGGATCTTTAGTCCTGTGATGACCTTAAGGCACGGACGTGACACTCGGTGGCTATGTAAGTTCCTCTCTGAGCCTCTTACCCTCTGTTACTGTTTGGATTTGTCTGGAGTTGCGAAGCAAGAAAGGCTAATGCCCCAGGCTACTGCTTCAGCCTTACGCTTTCTCTGTTGAAGCTGAGAATGTGCCTTTGCCTCTTACCTCCGTGAATGCACCCGTCCTGATTTATTCCTCATAGGTATCAGGATACATTCCACAAGCTCCCGCTTTTGTAGCACATTAGGGCAGGGTGGGCTACTTAGGTGAGTGATGGCTTTTGGGGAATTTACAGATGCGTTAAAGGACTGGGGCTCTGCCCCTTGCTCGGAAGAGGTTATCAGCCTTAAAGCGGTGTTTTCCTGTGTGATTGGCCATGGCTGAGCAAAGCCACTGTATGCTACCTTGACAGGAGCTGGTAAGAGTTGTTCATTTTCTTCTCCTCATGGTTTTCTGGAGGCTAGCCTAGGATCTCTATTGCCTCCATCTTTCCAGTCTTACCATCTCACAGGGAGAAGACATCGCATGCCCACGTTTGTTTCCAGCTCATATCTCACAATAAAGCTCATCATTAAAAGAACCAGAGTGACGTTAAATGCTCCTTAGACAATATTCATTATTTTATAGCAAAAGACATTTTAATGGTGGTACCTCAACCTTGAAAGTGGGCAAAATGATGAGTATTTTAAGATTCTTCTGAGATTCCTCAGCTGTGAAGTGGTTTTTCTTGTCCTTGGAGAAGAATGGCCAGTCTAGCTCATGGGTATCAGTCTAAGCTCCCAAGACATCAGGGAAGTGGTTTTTCTTGTCCTTGGAGAAGAATGTCCAGTCTAGCTCATAGGGTATCAATCTGGGCTCTCAGGACATCAGTTGCTCACAAGTTAGGCAATTAGGGTGACACTGTGCAATTGTTTTTATTCAAGCCATAGGAATCTTTCAGTATGGTAGGAGAAAAGAACCTTCTCTGTAAGCGTTCACCTAATGAAAACTTCTCAGGTAGCTCTTCCAATTTCACGGAGTTTCTCAGAGCCCGTAGGTAGTATCATCTGTTAATTCGGACATATCAGGATCATTCTCAAGAATCATTTTTGTGTTCCTCCTCGTGTTTGGTGTTGAAAACCTTGTGTGATGTCTACTTCTGTCTCTCCCTCCTGGTATTGATGGACTTGCTGGCTGCCGTACTAATGAAACTGCAGCCTCTGATGGGCCCAGCTGCTGTCTCGCCAGGCTAGCACCCTCATAGCCCCTGTGCCAAGCGTGTCCAAGGAGCCATGAGATGCCCCAGCTGTCTAGAATCCCACTGTGCAATGAGGGACCTGCTTTTCTTCACGTAGGTCTTTTATGATGCTGCTGTATGGTCTCAAAGCAATAGTGCACGGCCTTTGCACTCCTCAAATGGCCCTCGTGAACAGTGATATTCATTTCATTACAGACACAAACTCTCCTCAGGACTGAGGCTTTGGATGGTTAACTAGGTTAGAAGATAACTCAAGTGACAGATACTCTAAGGTATTAATAATCACCCTCCATGGCTCTGTCCCTAATCCAACTTGTGTTTGGTTCTCTTTCCTATTCGAATAATATCTATACCAGAAGCTGCTTAGCACCACATGAATTGACCTGGGTACCTACCTTGCCATTTTGCCAAGAATACATAGCCCCTCATTCCCCAGCCCATACATCTTACTTCCAGCCTACATGCCATCACCCTGACCAGCTGTTTTATGAAAGCATTTGAAACATTCGACCACCATTTTGGTGATGTCTTAAGTGATAAAATACATTAATGAGAATTTTAATCATTAATTCTCTTCCCTACCTCACAGTGCAGTAATGTTTCAAAAGGTTGTAATTAGGATTAATTTGTTTGGTGGTTAATGAGGTCATCGTGAATCAAAAATGGAGAGTAAAAAGTTAGTGTGCTTGCTCATTTGTATTCAAGAATATGTGTTGCTGATGAGATGGTCAAACATCGGAATCCAAGTGGAATCCATAATTGTTCCTAAAAGCTTACACTTAGTCATTAACTGAATGTTCTAAAATTCTTGGTTTGGCATTTCAGAGGCCTCCCCCCTTTCTTGTCAAATTATATTCAGAGGTTTTCTAGAAGGTCACCAGAAAGCCCTTTTAACCGAAGAAGTGGGACATGGATGTTCCAGAGTTGGTGCTGTTGGTAAGCAAATGCAAGGAACAGAGTGACAGATAGCTAACTTGGTGACTCCACATTGCTTTCCCATTTCTTATAAAGTTTCCTTTGTCCAGCCCTAAAACAGTTGCATACTTGAGCAAATTTAAAGTTTGAATTTACATTTGTGTAAAATTGGTCCAGAAATGTGGTGGTATGCGTTTAACCCCTGAGATACACGTGTAGACCCTACAAAGGCACAGGCCATGTACTCTGTGGGAATATGCCTCTAACTCGGGAAAATAAACATGGACCTACCACTTGTGGGTTACATTAGGGTAACCCACTACAGCAAAATTTTACTTCATTAGAATTATTTTTAAAAACCTTCCTCATTGAACTCTATTTTATTTTTATTTTTTCTTTCAGAAAGCACATTTTTTTTCAAAGTTGGTTTCACGAGGACTCAAAAACATTTCTTAGTTGATATACTAATTTGTAAACCTTTCTACTATAATAAAAAATTCCTAGAGACAGACTTTATAAATATCCCATGTAACATAAAAAGACAAATGAACAAGACAAATTTCTAATGAAAGTCAAAGAACAAGCCTCAACAGGGAGGAAACTGTCCTGGTAGCATGCTTTAGACTAGTGACTGGTCCCTTCAACACAGGAGCCACCAAGAATTTTCTAGCAGATAGGACAAGATGGCAGGAGGAACTCTGAAGAAGCAGATACGTAAGTGCTCTGGGCTTTGACAATCACGCTCCTACTTTGAGGAATTTCAAGTGCTTTGGGGTATGGGAAGTAAAACCCAAACAAGGCCAGAGGAGGCATCTGAGCTGTGTAGGTTATAAAGAGAAGCCATGAGCAAGCAGAAGGCCAACACACATGCAGAACGAAAGAGATGACAGGCTGGAAGAGTAGTCGGAGAGTAGCTAGCCGTCAACTGACCTACATCCTTTTTGTCTGGTGACGTCTGACTATGTGGAGTCCTTTTAGCAACCCCAGATAAAAACTGTGAGTGGGGACATAGGCACCCGGTATGGGCGGCATCGCAGGGACTCACAAGTGCACACAAGGGAGATTGAGGTTACTAAGCACTTTTCTCCATGATGTGGTTGTGAAGATCCCTTAATGTGTGTGCAGAACAGAAGAACAAGGAGTTTGAGCTGTGCAAACGGAGCAGGCTATGAGTTGCACACCCATTCTTAGACTCAGCCTTGACTGTCACAGCTTTGTATTACCAAATAATGACAAAAGATATTTTACTGGGCGCTAGGTGTTTGTGGCTCAGTTATGTAATTTTCGAGAATTTAACTTGACACGAAGGTTAGGAAATCATTGAATAACTTCCCAATATCAGTTATTGAAGGTGGCTCTTTGATATTAGGTTAGGTGTCTCATCCACACACCTGCGGACATAGGCGTTATGCCATGCAATTGTTTCTTAAAAACATCTAGGAAGGGTGGGAGCCATGGCTTAGTGGTCAAGAACACATACGGCTCCTTCTGAGGCTACTATGCAGAGGACCCAAGTTTGAGTCCCTGCACCTACATAGTCGGCTTACAACCGCCTGGAACTGCAGCTCCAGGGGATCTGATGCCCTCTTCTGGCGTCTGAAGGCACCTACACATATCCACACACATGCAAACACATAATTAAAAACAAATCAATTTTTAAAAATTTAAGAATGCACTGTCTTTAAAGAAAATTCCCAAACCAACATTTCCATAAATCCCAGTAATATGCAAAATCAGTAAATACTTTTGTTTACTGTTTCTTAATGGAACTTCTCTCTAGCCTTGACAGACAAGTAGACGTGATAATAACATTTTCCAAATAAGAAAGTAATTCTCAATGTCCGATCTTTTATTCCACAGATAGAGAAGAAGAAAGCTGGCATGAACCTCAATAACAATGAGGATGGTGGCTAAGATGAACCGAGCTGAAACCAAGAGCTAGATACCATAATAAACATGTAATTATTCCCATTGCATAGATGAAAAAAACCCAAAACCTCAATGAGCCCAAACAACCACAACATGAAGAAAAGTCTCAAAAATGCTGGTTTATACATTTATCGGTGATTTGGGGGAGCTGTCAGTGAGTTAGTAGTTGATGCTAGGGATAGAGCTGGAGCGCTAAAGGCACTATCTAAAGAGGGGCTGGCCAGATGTTCAATGTGAGTTGTAAGGTAAAGACAGGAAGCCATATGTTATCAGCCACAGGCATTCCAATGAAGAAGGCATCAGAGTTGGAGTGAGGCACCAGAAGGAATCCCTCGAGAATGTGACTTCTTTGAACTGCTAAGGAGGTACAGGATGGAACCCAGGGCTGACACACTCAGCACCTGGAATTTGGGGAGTCCTGTGGAAGATGCCTGTGCTCAAAGATGGAATTGGTATAACCTGGTCTTCTAAATTGCATAGATTGTCCCTTAAAGCCATCAAGAAGTGACCGTCGGGTGGGTGGTGATGGCACACACCTTTAATCCCAGCACTTGGGAGTCAGAGGCAAGCAGAACTCTGTGAGTTTGAAGCCAGCTGTTCTAGGACAGCCTAAAGAAACCCTGTCTAGAAAAACAAACAAACAAACAAACAAACAAACAAACAAACAAATGCTTACTGCTCTTGCAGAGGACAGTTTTGGTTTCCAGCACCCACAGGGCAGCTCACAGTCTCTGTAACTCCAGTTCCAGGGGATCCAATGCCCTCTTCTGGCCTCTGTGGGCACTGTACTCATGTCGTTCACATACACACATGCAGAGACAAACTAATACACATAAAAGTAGTAATAAATAGGCTTTAAAATATAAATCTGAGCATGGCAGTGGCACATGTCTTTAATCCCCAGCACTCGGGAGGTAGAGGCAGTTGGATCTCTGTGAGTTCAAGGCCAGACTGACTGGTCTACAAAGTGAGTTCTAGGACAGCCAGGGTCACACAGTGAAATCCTGACTTGAAAAAAAAAATCTGACTCCAGGACAACAAGGAAGGACCATTTATGGAATTAGATTGGGAGATATTTGGGCTCAATTTTTCACCTTTCACCAGATTTATTTTTATTTACATACAGTATATACTCCCATGTCTTCCTTACTCTATAGGATTTTACCCTCAAGCTCTTAATGACTATGTAGAGGAGAAAAGTCCTTTGCATAGTACATAGTGGCTGTTGGAATTATTAGCAGCATCAGTTTTGAGACACCTGAATTGTCGTTATTCTTGAAATAGAAAAAAATAACAATAAGATTACTTTCTAAGCCACCTGGGTCAACTGAGCATTTATTGTAATTGAAAACATCCCATGACATCACAAATGGAGAGTTTGGAATCACTTCCCTAATGTCTGTTAGCCCCACTTACATCTTTTAAGCCCTCACTACTGAGGTCTTTCAGCTCATTAGCCCAGAGCGATCATTTATCTGCAATACCATGACATCATTACACACCAAGTTCCACCAGGAATCATTTACCTTCTTCTCTGTGACTCTGACTCATCTCTAGCTCTCCAGGGCATCCTTCCACAGAAGGGTGCCTACATCCCCAGCCCAGCCCAGATCTCTTGCTTGACTTCCAAGCTCACTTCGGACCAGTCAATTTCGCCATAGTCCCCTGACGTACCTGCCTGCAGATCTCAGATACCTAAATTCATGCAGGATCAAATAGGGTCGTCATCCTACTCCCGTCTCAAACCAGATGTTCAGATGGCTGGGATTTGTGCCATTGCGGTTCCATTCGCTTAGTCAGGAATCTTGGATGCTTCCTTTTAGCCACCCGTCTTCCTGCCCGGTATCTGCCAATTTAGTGTAACAGTACTTGATGTACCCCACCCAGTTTGCCCTCCTCAGACTAATGCACTCTCTAAAAGGCACCCAGAATGAGCCTCCTAAGATGCGGATCTGATGATGCCAAGGCACTAGTGGAGAGACCTCCTAATGGCTCCCTATGCTCTCAGGAAAGGAGGATAATTCCATAGAGTGACTCACGAGAAGTCCTTGTTCATCTGGTGCCGACCACTTTCTCTCTCCCAGCCTAGCTTCCTGTCATCCCACCGTACCTCCCCTGACTCCTGTGGAGTCACAGGTGACTCCCTCCTATCTATGCAACTTAGTTGTCACCACACCCTTTGCTGACACTCACGCTGGATCACCTTCACCTTCCTTAATTCCCGTTGGTATTTTTCCAGCTCAGATGTCGCCTCATTTCGGAAGCCTTCCTTGCCCCGGAGCCTGGGTTAGTCATTCCTCCTGTGAGGAGTCCTATGGAGACAGATTCTCTTTTCCCCCTCCTTGCCTGGGCTCTTTTATGGCCAACTGTTATAGTGCCTGATTCAGTGCATGACATAGGGTTGATGGTCATACTGGCTACACTTTGCACACCCTGTATCCAAAATGCCTACCAAATCCACCAGATAATAACGACATCAGTATCAATTCAGCGAGTAAACGAAGCCTATGAGTTCCCAAATGCATTCTACTAATACGATGGCAGCTGAGGCCTGCTGTGTATTTCCTTGTAACCTTTAGTCCCTGAGACATTTTAATGGAAACTTGAGTCATTCTTTTCAAGCTTGCCTCCATTTTACTTTACAACACAACATTGGCACCTGTCTTATTCTCTGTCCATCCCACCCTTAGGTGCTACCACGTCTCCACCAGCCTCAACTACACCATCTGGCCATGTTGGAGACATCACAGTGTACAGAACTATTTATTACATGTTTAAGGCCTGTGTTGACATGGCAAGTACCTGTGGATCCTCAAAGCTTTCTAACGTGGGTGATCCAGGCCACCTGTCATGTCACGTTGCCATACAATCATAAGCCTCCATGATGTGTTGGCCGTGTATCCAGTTTCCTCGTACTCTTTACATTCAACCATCCAGTAGCTGTGGATGACTTCCCAAAGGGAGATCCCATGTTTGTTTCTTCTTACATTCTTCTACTGCTGAAAGATCCTGGAGAAATGGGCTAAATAGTCAATCAGTTCAGATTTTGTGTAGTACTAGTTGAACCCTAGAAAACTCAGTGCAATTAAGAAAATCTTTCCTTTAGTTATCTTGTTTATACACTCTCAACCTCCTACAGCTGTTCCAAAAGGTCTCTCTTAGGCTGTAATAGAGGGTTTTTTCTTGGTTCATTAAAGGACTTTTTCTTTTTTCCTCCCCTCCCCCCCCTTTTTTTTGAGAGAGAGTTTCTCTGTAGCTTTGGAGCTTGTCCTGGAACTAGCTCTTGTAGACCATGCTGGCACCGAACTCACAGAGATCCACCTGCCTCTGCCAACCAACTGCTGGGATTAAAGGTGTGCGCCACCACCATCCGGCTAGAGGACTTTTTATACAATACTAATGGGATCACTGGGCTCTGTCTTCACGGAATCACTTCCTATTCTGAAACCATGATGTTGAAAGAAGCAAAGCCAAAGAAGAGCTTCCAGATGATAGGCAGAAGCTGGCCGTGGGAAAGAACGAGATCCATGATGGGAAAAACACAGAGGTGAAAAAATTATGGAGAGAATTCAATTTAGAAAAAGTTTAGTTCAAAAAGTAAATAGCAAATGCCCTGGCTTCCCTAAAGAAAATTGCTAAGATGCTCCATGTTTTCTCACACATTCAGAACTTACAGTTGGTAGGGAATCTCTGTCAGCCAATGATCTTTAAGAGGTTGGATCAGGTTAGGGCAGGACCTTTTGGGTACCCAGAGAAAACCGCAGGCCCACCCAGAGTTTGCTTTCTCTGTAGTTTCCAAGCTACACAGCTGAGGGTGGACTTCTTGCTCCTGTTTATGTGTTTGCCCCTTATAATAAAGAAAATATAATGGAAATATCTTGGAGTTAGCCTGGGATTCTTTGACCAGCCAGCATACCTTCATCAACATACAGTTATTTAAATTATTTATTTACTTGCCGTTTTTTAAGACAGGGTTTCTCTGTGTAGCTTTGGTGTCTGTCCTGGAACTCGCTCTGTAGACCAGGCTGGCCTTGAACTCAAAGACATAGGCCTGCTTCTGCCTCCTGAGTACTGGGATTAAAGGCATGTGCCACCACTGCCCGGCCAGAATTTACATTTTATATATGCATGTATGCGTATTTTTTGAATGTATGTCAGGCATGAATCTCAAATGGGTACTATGAGGGGGAAAGTAGAGATCTTAAAGGGAGGAGAGGGGAAAAGAAGGCAATGAAGATATTGACCTCCAGGCCCATCCAAGGCCACACATCCTGAGCTGTGGGCCAGGCTCACTGGTATAGCTCTCACCCCTCATTAAAGAAGCTTCTTGTTGCAAAAGATGGATACTATTTCAGAGATCTACAGTTGGTCAAAATTCAGGGAATTAGTGACCACGGGTGCCACGATGTTTCTGCTGTACAATCTCTACATTTCCAACTCAGGGCAGAGTTTGAAAAGAGTTTTAAGAGCCAGACATTTGCTTTGGGGTACTATCTTCTGTATATGACAGGGAAGCTATACCTATGAACTCTCTGCAATATGGTTGCCAGAAGAAGACCAACACAATGACAACACTAGTTGCCATGACAATGTGGACAGGGGGAAATTCTACATGGTCTCATCTCCAGATGAAGACCTATGGGTCAATGCCTACTGAGAGAGGGCCAATCAGTATCCTTCAGGGATGAGCTACTACATAGATTGTCTAATCTCAAGGGGTCAGTTCTGGATACAGGCAAAGCTAAAAATAACTCAGAAGGTTAAATATACATCTATGAATATATATACGTATATATAGTATCTATATACTCACATAACAGTAATAATCAAAGAGATCATGAATTTGGTAGGTGGTACATGGAAGGAGCTGGAGGAGAAGAGATGGGGCAGCAGTGAGGTAGATGCAGTGACCATGTGGTGTGGGAAGTCCTTCTGTATATGTGTTGCTTTTATTGGTTAATAAAGAAGCTGTTTTCAGCCAGTGGCTTACCAGAATATAGCCAGGCTGGCAGAGATATATATAGAGAGAGTAGGCGGAGTCAGTGAGACATCATGTAGCCACCAGAGGATAAAGGTGCAAGATGCCAGCTGGAACCTTACCAGCAGGCCACAAGCTTTGTGGTAAGAAATAAAATAATGGAAATTGGTTGATTCAAGATGTAAGAGCTAGCTAACAATACACTTAAGCTATTGGCCAAAGAGTATTGCAAATAATACAGTTTCTGTGTGATTATTTCAGGAGTCTGGGTGGCCGGGAAAAGAACAAATGGCCTCTGCCTACAACCATGTATGAAGAAAAGTTAAAATTACTAAATTAAAGCAAATAAAAGAGAGCAAGCACCAAGGTGTGTGTAACATGAAAACAGAAGGGGGTCTACAGGGAGGGGAAGGAGTCCTGAGGGAGTGGCCAGGGGAGGGCAACATAGAAGAGCAAAATAGGGGGGCTGGAGAGATGTCAGCATTTAAGAGCATTTGCTGCTTTCGCACAGGACCTGGGTTCTCTTCCTACCACCCACTTGGTGGCTCACAACTGCCTGTAACTCCAGTCCCAGGGGATCTGATGCCCTTTCCTGGAGTTCTCTGACCTCAAAGCATGTACATGGTGCACAGAAACATACAAACAAGACAGACACATAAAAATCTTAAAAAAAAAAAAACTAAGTCTATATAAAAATGCCCAAGGAAACCTGTTATCATGTTAGCAAAAGGTAGGACAAAGTGGCATGCTACATTTAAAAGTTATAAATACCAAGTCAATTAAAAAGGAAATTTGTGTAATTAAAAAAAATCCATACAGTTGCATTGGGGTACTTTTGGCCTTAAATTTCCCACCAACTGAAGGAAACAGCTTTCCTAACCTGTGGAAAATAGTTGTGGCCTTAAAGTAGCCAGGCCTTCTTAGGGTCAGAGCAACTCTCCACAGGGTGGGCTTGGGCTGACACAGAGGACTCTGGGAATGTGTGCTGGCATTTTGTTTTTGAGAAAATGACACAGGGCCTCCCTTGGCATTTAGTGACTGGGGACTGACACTGAAGAGGACTGACCTCTACTTGAGAATTACCCCACCTGGAATGCTGATAGTGACCCCTTTACTCCACACTGCGTAAGTCTGGGAGGCCAGGCCCATTAATCACCCTTTTTGAGGTACCTTGGCAGTGCCACTTAGGACCAGCTCAACATATAGGAGTCACTCAATGACACCCTGGGAAATAACTTCTGCACCTACAAAGTTGAATATGGTGCATTTTTTTGTAAGTCTGTGGATGGTTTTCTGTCAACATACATTTTAATTTCAGAGATGCTTAATCTTCACTTCTGATTGACTTTTAATTGGCAGTGACGCCTAACACTGAGCGAGCTCAGTTATTAAAATGGAACCCTGCAGGGAATCCATTTGTAAAGCGATAAATCCTTTTACAGTGTGAATAATCACCCATTAATTGATCTGGTTTGTAAATTTGAATTTTCATATGCTGCATCTTCTTTCTTGAACATGAATACCATTATGGTCTCTTCATTCTAATCTTAGGAGTTCAAGAGGGTCTAACACATATGAAGGTTTAGAACAAATTTTATCAGAGTCCTTTTAGGTAACTAGTAAGCTTCCCCCCTTACTGCTTATAGCATGTCTTAAGCCATTCGGGTTGAATAATCATTTGTTGCTTGCAACGCTACTGGTCTGTTCACTTGGTTTTAAAATAAAATAGGAAAGCTATTTGTCTCCAGGGAATCTCTGGGAAGCTAACAGGGTTTTAAACCATATTTATTCCTAGAGAGTATATATATATATATATATATATATCCTTCCTGTTACCACACAGTGTCTCCCACCTGATTCTGCCAAGCTAGTGCCTGTGGCTGGGATGCCAAGAGAATCCAGATCACCTCACTTCTCATTAAAGACCTGCCTCTCGACTCAATATTTCTTTAGTTTTATAGGACTGTGTTCACGACACTTTCTGTGACTGACATGAAGCCATTATGAGAAATGGTCACTTGAATGAGTCTCTCTGCAAACGATTACAGGTGTCTGTCGGTGGAGCTGACGCTAACAAATCTCATCCCCAGCTTATTTTTGGGAAATGGACTCCGTCACATTAGACTTTCCTATTGATAAACCCATGCTTGATAATATTCCATCCTGCTGCTTTGGGTATTATAGCAGTTCATGCAGAAAGTACTGGATTAGCCTCATCACAGATGATGATGGGGGATATAAGTGTGCATGGAATATTATTACTGATAATTACAGAGGCAACATTTAGCCTGGTGTTCAATCCACGATGCCCATAGTGTAGGTTATAACATGAAGACTCTCAAATGGTATGATTGGAAGCAATCATACCACAGGGGTCTTGGTAGCCTTAATTAATGTGTATCATAACTACAGGAGGTATTTTTATTTAAGGTTACTATAGTACTCCCCCCTCCACCCATTTCCATTTCAGCTTCTTTTTTTTTCCTTCGTGCCTGCCTGCCTTGTTCAGATTGACACGGGCATCACTCTCTATAATATATTTCCCTTCTATTATTCTGTCCTTGGACTTATTAATCCATCATTTTATTTGGCCCCATTTTTTCAAATGTTAGATGTGAGCTGTGATATTTGTCTTGCCTAGCAAAATGCAGGGGCTATGAAGATTCACTCCAAATACACCTTTCCCGTGTTCTTTTATGTCTCCAAGAGAAACCTGGGAGACTTACTACTTCCTTGTGATTGCATGCCCCTCAGCCTAGCACCCCGCCCCCCACCAGCCTGTCTCCCTTTTATCTGTAGATAACATTTGGGTCTCCAGAGATGGCTAATGATGTCCCTGTCCACATGGGTGGTGGAAACTAGTAAAGGGAACATGGGGGCTTGTCAGAAAAAAACGTCCGCTGTGCTGTCTCAGCACAGCGCCTCTCTACCTAAAGAGAGTGGGGGACAAGCCAGAAAGAGACAATAACATTAAAAGCAATATTTCTGTCACGAGGCCTTCTCAGAGCTGTGAAACTAACCTGCTTGTATTTTTTTTTCCACAACCCATAAAAGGGCTCACAGCCAGAAAATACAAATCCCATAGGCTGCTATTATGCTGATGACAGTGAAGAAAGAGGCAAAATTGTTTCATTGCTGAATTGCAGATATAATTATGACATTTTCTATGTTTTGCAGGGTGCACCAAAGAGTTGGATTAATATCTCCTGTGCCCTGTAGCTGGAGAGGAGTTAGCACCTTGAGCAAGGGATTCCAGAGTCTGATTTTGCTGGGATTGAATCCCCCTGGCTGTTTACTAATAGGAATTTGGTGCTTAAAGGAGAAATGCAGAAGCAGGTGATAATGGCTGCATCCTTCGCAGGACCAGCTGATTCATACAAATCACTGGTACCAGCTCAGGGAGCGAAGCTAATTGCACTTGCACAGTGTGTCTTTCATTGCCAAGATCTGCAGCAAAAGTCTCATTGCTTCCTTTAGCCAGAAAGGGATACAATGAGGCGTTGAGAGACATTTAAATATGGAGCCCTAGTTCCTGGGAGAAATGTTTGGGAGTTGATGCGGGGGTTCTGCAAGCCCACTCAGAGACGACAAAGGTGAAACGCCTTTGACTCACAGGTGCTTGTGGGTCGAGAGATTGGGAAAAGGTGTGTGTGTATCACAGGGGAAGGACACACTACATCACTATTCAGTGTAGCTCAGGACTGGGTTTGGTGAACCAGTCCACACCTCATATTAAGAATTAAATATTCCTGCTCAACAGTGAGCCAATAAATAAACAAACAACATTTTGGGAGATGCAGAATAGACAGGGAAATAAAATGTATAGTAATGAAATATTCATAACCTTGCATTTTATGGACCTCAAACTCTAGTTCGGTGATTTACACTATTTCTGTATGCAGTAGTATGGGATCTGCCGAACACTAATAAAGATGGCATTAGAATACTTTTGCCTCAGTATCACGGCAAAGGGAGGATTCATCAGAACGGTATGGCAGCTGTAAACTTGAGTAAACAGAAACACATATGGGCATCACATTGTTGCACATGCCAAAACAGAAACGCATATGGGCATCACTTTCCTGCACACACTCTCTCTGGCCCATGAAGATGGGGGAGGTGAGAAATGTCGCAGTTATGAAAATGATGAGTGCCAGCACCCAGCTTCCTATAAATCCCTCCATTATCCTCTGAGGTGTGTGTGACTGCTGCCGAGTCACCTCTGCATCCTAAGTGTGTCCCATCTGCACCCTAAACTCAAACTGCTGTACTCCATTGCTGCCAGTCTCCCTGAAGACGAAATAGTGGCTCAGTTTCAGCCCGGCTTTTGTCCTTATCTCTGTCATAGAGGGCTGATCTAGAAAGATGGACTGTTTCTTAAAATAATAGCAGGAACATCCTGTTAGCTACCAACCTCAGGCTCTTGGTGTTTTGCTCTTGTCTCAGATTTTCCCAGTTCACCTGGCCTCCAGCGCAGGACAGACAGCTTCTGTTACGATGTCCTCCTCTCTTTAGAGTTCAGCTTTGTTCCATTTTTACCACGGGATTATGCAACACTCTTGCTTGGTGCTTAGCGTACCCTTTAGCTGGGATGAAACTATAGTAACATGGCAGTGATCCACGAAAACCATATTATATTTCCATTTGTCTCCTGTCCTTCAGATTCACAAGGCTCTGACTGACACGAGAGCCCTCCTCCTTCCATCTTCCTTATCCAAATGAAGAGAACGAATTAACCATTGACGTGCCTCGACAGGGGAAGCTCAGGACTCAGGATTCATCCACTACACTTCCCATGGGACAAGTTTGCACAACCTTTATCAACGCTGTAGCCCCTCTGCATTCATCTTATCTTGTCACGGTAAATCTTGATATCTTCCATTCTCCATGATGAAACAATGGGAAGCTAAGCTCCCTTCAGTTGTGTGTTGGGATTTGGATGAAAATGGCTTATCCCATCTTCATCTCCTCTGACTTTTATCATGTACACTTATTACTTGGGTCCTAAGAGGGCAGTAATAACTAAACTTTTCAAATGACTAAGTTCAAATTACCACAGAGAGATAGTAGTATTATTGATGACAGGTATACATAAGCAATAAATTGGCTATCAATCCTGAAAAATTAAATTTTACTCCTTGATAAGCTCCTATTTTCATTGTTCAAAGTTTGGACAGATGAACACATAGTAAAAACAGCCGATTCTGAATGTTCAAGAAATGAATAAATGAACCCCATGATTTTGGTGAACTGTTCTTGCTCCAACATTCTACAGAGTTTGGCTATTATATTTTTTATTGAACAATTAATTTAAGGTAGGATGTGTTATTGTCAAGAGTGACTTAGTGGGAACAGTGAATTTAGTTAAAACACAGCATTTACTGGTTTTTCTGGCTGTATGCTTTCTTCTAGAACTTTCTTCCTTTTCCACATTCTTCCATTGTCTAAGTACTGTCAGGTCTTGGACTTGGAACCTTCAAACATTCTCTTCATAATCTACCAACGGAGCATCAGCATCACTTGGTAGTATAACTGGAGCAGGACTTGCTCAACTCCAGCTCAGTATTCTTTTTACCTCTGTGTGTGTGTGTAAATACACTGCACAAACATCATCCTGTGTGTGTGCATACTTGTACATGTTCATATGTGTTTAATGTGGACCCACTATGCCACAGCCCATGTGTAAATGTCAGGCATACTTTAGGTATTGGTCCTTATATTTCACTTTGTTTCAGACAGGGCCTCTTGTTCATGGAGGGGTAAGGTGGGCTAGCTGCTCTGAGACTATCGAGGGATACTCCCATCTCTCCATGAGAACACTGGGGTTATAGACATGAGCTACCACATCCAGGTTTACACGGGTACTGGGGATCCAAACTTGGATCTTCATGCTTTCATAGCAAACCTTTTCTCACTGAGCCCATTACATAACATATACAGTCTACACGTGTGTGTGTGTGTGTGTGTGTGTGTGTGTGTGAATGGTATAATATAAAGAGCAAGCAGGTTAATAAACTAGTGTTCTATGAATTTATTGCCTGCCTCAGGAAAGCCCTAAAAGAATAAAATCTTAGAGTATTTTGGCCCAAGTAGTGTGTTTTTCATTGTGTATGTGTGTGTATGAGTGTTTTGCCACATCCGTGCCTAGAACCCACAGAAGTCAAGGGAGCATTGCATTCCCTGGAATTAGAGTTATGGATGTTTGTGAATTACCATGTAGGTGATGGGAACAAAATATACATAATTTTCAAGAGCAACAAGTGTTCTTAACTGCTGAGAAATCTCTCCAGCCCATATACACAATACATATATAACACATAAAATGTATATATATATATATATAATATGTGTATAATATATAAACAGGAATTAACAATGTTCAATTATTAAGAGTGATGAAGATAGCTAACTCATTAAAAGTAATGACAGAAACACTGCCTGCCTTGGGAAACCAATAACATGTGCTATTTTGTTATTTATGCAAACTGATCCATCACCAATCAGAAGTATCAGCTGAGATATGACATTTATCTGGGCCATATGGTTCTGAAGTCATGAAGTCAGATGAACCCTTTCAGACAGGCAGTTTTGCCAACCTGTTTACTCAGAGTCCTTAGGATCCCTATTCAGACTCCCTGAAAGAGTCTTCAAAAGAAAAGTACCTCGTTTTCAGAGCAGTAATAAAAGCAGGTCCCCAAACGAAGTTGCAGACATAAGTTGCAAACTCTTCCTTTTTCTTCCCTGCTGGCATCCTTATAGATGTCTCACTGTCTAACATTTTAGATAAAGCATACCTTCCCAGGGTTCTCGATTTGCTGATAGAAAAAGAACCCGAGTGTGGCCAGTGAACTTGCTGTGAAGGGCTTTGACTTCAAGTGAGCTCACATCAGCTTATCACCGCGGTGTTGCGCTTTGGGTTGTAATTAAAAGATTTTCTTATGGAACATGACTGTGCTGTTTGCATATTCCTTTCATGTCCTCAAGGAAGAACAACATCAATCACTCATTTGCCTTTTATATGTTTTTTATAAAGGCAGCATGGTGAAATAAGAAGAGCCAAGGCCATACAAGATCTACTTTTAAGTCCTCACGCTGGTATTTACGGTGTTTTTTGAACTTGGGCAAATCACTTAATACTGCTGGACTTCAGTTTCTTCAGCTGCTCAATGGGCCAGTGTTGTTGGCCTTGCAGGATTCCAATGGGATTAAATAAGGGATGTAAAACATTCATAAATTTACAAGCATGCATCAAATACCATGCATGCCATCTTTCTAGATTTGGTCCCTTCGGTATTATCACTTCTCTATGCAACAGTGTGATTCTTCTAGGCTCCAGTGAGAGCTTAAGGGGATTGGGGAGACCACCGAGATCATTTCCTTTTGATCAGAGAAGGCTGAAAAGACTCCCACTCATGAAGTAGTTCCCACTTTTCTGTGAGAATTTATCCTTGCCTTGATCCATTCCAGCACTTTGCTTATACGTGTATCTCAGTCATAATTTAAATATATATTCTTACTTGTAAATATAAATATATATTTATATATATATATATAAATATAGCATCATAGTTTGTGGGTTGCATGAGTTGACCAAATTTGAGGAAGGTCCAACTTTGTTTCTGCCACAGATGATAAAACCATGTTTGGCTGGCTCAGGGTATTACTTGTCTAGGGTAGAGATTGCAGTAGGATCATTTTATGGATGTGAAAAAGAAAATCAATTGAGTCTATCACACCCTTCAATTCAATGCAGTGGCTTGCAGTTCAGCAGGAGAATCAGTTCAAAGGTACATTATTGATTATCTTTTATTTTTTATCTACCATCTATCTATCTATAGATCTATCAATCGATCTCTTTGTCATCTACCTATACCTTTTTGGCTTTTTGAGATCAGGTTTTGTTCTGTAGCCCAGGCTAACCTTCAGCTCACAATCCTTCTGTGTCAGCCCTGAGTGCTGACTTTTCTAGAGTACAGAGCACAGAACACGGGCATGCACGGCCACACCTGTCTATTCTATCATTAACACATACAAGAATTGCTCCTAACTTTGAGCTCAGTTCTCAAAGAACCTTAGGAGATTTCCTGGGATTTCCCACCTGTCCTCCTCCTTGAGAATGCCAGAGTTCATCTCTCCTTCCCCTTCCTACCACCTCCAATACAACCAGGAAGAAATGAAATCTGTCCAAAGGTTCTACACCTCACTGTGCCTTTTAAAAACTTCACCTGTGGTCTTCAAATGGATGGTTAATAAGAACAGTGGCCCTCACAAATTATGGTGAGGACATGATGCAGGCAGACCATTCATTCCTTTCCAAACCTCTGAGAGGCAGTGCAAGTGGGATGACGTGGCAGTACTTCTGTAGAGGAAGGTAATGAACACCGTGTTTGCATTAGGTGGAATTTGAAATTCAGGCTTTTTTACTGTTGATTTCCCCTAACCTCCTTCATTTGCCTGAAGAGTCCATAGTAGCTAACCTTTAACACTGTGAGAATACACAAACCAATCTCCATTGATTTGTTCATCCTTTAACTAACAAACAAGGGTCCCGGCAGCAGAGTCGCCAAGGGCAAGGACCTTGGCTTTGCTTTTCCTACCTACCCTCTGAAACTTGTGAAGTTCTTTCTTGTGAGGCCAGTTTCTTCATTTGGTGCATGAGGATGATGATGGACCCCACCTGACAGGGTTGTTATGTCTGAGAGTTACTATACACCAATAGACTGGATAAGTGTACTGCTGTATGGCTGACACTCAGCACATTTAGCTGAAAAGCAGCAACAAAACCCACTTGGGGTAGAGCCTTTCTACTAGATACATGCAGCTAGGTGGGAGGTACGAAAGTGGATGGAGTGGCTGCTGTTTCAGAAAAGCTGGTAGGAAGAAAACCATGTAAGTGTATAATTATGCTTAAGTAATTATTCACCAGAAGTTGGATAAACATTGTTGATGGTTAGAAGCTGGGGGTACCTTTGCTGGGGGTATTAGTTAGTGCTCTTCAGAGGAACAGGACAAATATAAAGAATATATATTAAAAGGATATTTCTAAATTGGCGTATGCCATACCAGAAGGGTAGTCCAGAATAGCAGTATGTGTGCCAGGGAGGTTGAGAACGCTGGAGCTCAATCCAAGAGGCTGGATATTCCACCAGTCCTAATCTGGTGCTGAAGTCCTGGAGGATTCTTGGAGAACTACTGGTCTTCCCTTCATATTATAAGGCCAAAGAATCTGTGTTTCACTCTCAACAAAGGAGGCAGCAGAAACAACAGAGTCAACGAACTTCAGTTGCAAGGAGTGATGGTTGGCAGGCAAAATATGGCAGGCCTTGCCCTCAGACCTCTTGGGGAAGGTCCTTTAACCTCCATTAATCCTTCCATGGAATAAAGTTATAGACTCATTCAGAGGCACATTTATTAGTTGATTCCAGATCCAATCACATTGACCACCACCACGGAGGTTAACAATTGCGCTGGGCCTTGAGAGAGGAGCCACTGTTTTTCAGGCAGCCAATGAAGGCCTGTGTCTGAATGTTTTCTTCTTCTTTCTTCTTCTTCTTCTTTTTCTTCTTCTTCTTCTCCTCCTCCTTATTCTCCTCCTTCTCCTTCTCCTTCTTCTCTTCCTCCTTCTCCTTCTTCTTTCTCTGTCTTTCTTCCTTATTATTATTATTTTTTACTGCCAGGTGCTCTGGCATGGTGTGAATGAAAAGTATTCAGCTAGCCAGGGTGAAGGGTTCCAGGAAGGTGCTAAGTAAATGGTTCTGAGTCCAGAGCCCCTGCGTGAGGTTAAGTTGCACACTGTTTGAGGCTGTGCTTCTTCTTTCTTCTACTCCCAATACGCACATATTCAAGAAACCCAAGGACAGACCAGAGAGAGCCCAGATAGGAATGGGAAGGTTTAGAGGGATATACAACCAAAGTGAAGCCCACGCTATCAGTTTTCTATCCAAAACTGCTGGACTTCCCTGAAAGACTCCCAAGCCAGGTCATGTTGTGATCATGCTATTGAGTACCCAGCTTGCTACCCTATATTGATTTAGGGGAACCATAACAACACTGTAGATATTACAGCCTAGGTGAACCTCATAGTCAGCTCCCCTCTGTACTACTGATGCCTGCTGTGTTGCACCCTTTCTTTAAGACTCTGAACCTCGTTTTCCCATGGGTTCTCAGATGAGATGCTATGTGGATTGTAAACAGTAAAGGGACACACCATTGTACTTGGTGAGCCCACTTTAAAGACTTCTGTAAGAAAGCATTAATTAAAAGGAGCATGGGAGCCCCTCCCCACTAGCCCACCAACAGAGGGCAGTGTCCTTCAAGAAGTCTAGTGGACTTGGGGTGGGGGCCGACCTGCCTGCTTTCCAGCTAGTATGTCAGCATATCAAAATAGCTAGAAGAGACACTTATAAATATGTACAATTACTATCCGTTAATTGAAAATAAAGCTTTCAAATTTTAAAAAGTAAAGAAAAATGACAGCAATAATCATAACAACTAAAGGGAAAAAAGCCAGATTAGGGAACACTGTAAGATACAGCTATACAATTGAAGGGTTCGGGCTTTCTGGAATGTGAGACATTTTCCTAACACAAGTTTCTTTGTCTTGATTTGAGTGTGCCCCTCCTCTTCAGGTGAATTGCCAAGGCCTAGAGTTAGGGTTCTACATGGAGGCAATTTGGTGTGAAGGTTAAGAGGGAATCCTTATAATTAAGTTCATAGGGCTAACCTTTAATCTATTTATTTATTCATGGACACTTTAGTTCGTCTAAGTCTCAGTTTGTTCATCTGTAAAATGGAGAAAATAACAACTATTTCAGAGGATTGTTGTCAACACTCAATGTAATAACACCGTAAAGTGTTTAGCATGGTGATACCTCTTTTTTTTCTTTTTTTTATTAATTAATTTATTTAATTATTAAAGATTTCTGCCTCTTCCCCACCACCACCTCCCATTCCCCCCCTCCCCCAATCAAGTCTTCCTCCCTCCTCAGCCCAAAGAGCAAGCAGGTTTCCCTGCCCTGTGGGAGGTCCAAGGACCACCCACCTCCATCCAGGTCTATTAAGGTGAGCATCCAAACTACCTGGGCTCCCACAAAGCCATTACGTGGAATAGGATCAAGAACCCATTGCCAGGGCTGGAGAGATGGCTCAGAAGTTAAGAGCATTGCCTGCTCTTCCAAAGGTCCTGAGTTCAATTCCCAGCAACCACATGGTGGCTCATAACCATCCGTAATGGGGTCTGGTGCTCTCTTCTGGCCAGCAGGCATAAACACAGACAGAATATTGTATACATAATAAATAAATAAATATTTAAAAAAAAAAAAAAAAAAGAACCCATTGCCATTGTTCTTCAGTTCTCAGTAGTCCTCATTGTCCGTTATGTTCAGCGAGACCGGTTTTGTCCCATGCCTTTTCAGACCCCGGTTGTGGAGAAAGGGGCACTCTCATCCATTGCTGGTGGGAATGCAAACTTGTGCAACCACTTTGGAAAGCAGTGTGGCGGTTTCTCAGGAAAGTCGGGTTCAACCTACCTCTCGACCCAGCAATACCACTATTGGGAATATACCCAAGAGATGCCCTAACATACAACAAAAGTATATGCTCAACTATGTTCATAGCAGCATTGTTTGTAATAGCCAGAACCTGGAAACAACCTAGATGCCCTTCAATGGAAGAATGGATGAAGAAAGTATGGAATATATACATATTAGAGTACTACTCAGCAGTAAAAAACAATGACTTCTTGAATTTTGCATACAAATGGACGGAAATAGAAAACACTATCTTGAGTGAGTTAAGTCAGACCCAAAAAGAGGAACATGGGATGTACTCACTCATATTTGGTTTCTAGTCATAAATAAAGGACATTGAGACTATAATTTGTGATTCTAGAGAAGCTAAATAAGAAGGTGAACCCAAAGAAAAACATATAAGCATCCTCCTGAATATTAACCTTCATCAGGCGATGAAAGAAGACAGAGACAGAGACCAACATTGGAGCACTGGACTGAAGTCTCACGATCCAAAGGAGGAGCAGAAGGAGAGAGAGCACGAGCAAGGAACTCAGGACGGCGAGGGGTGCACCCACACACTGAGGCAATGGGGATGGTGATACCTCTTAATAACCATCTAGTAAATTTATTCCTCAACCCTATTTAAATTTTTTGAAAACCACAACAACAGTTGCTTTTTAAACGTGTACCCCACCCCCAGCTTGCAAAAGTCATACTCGTACTTGGGTTTTAAACTTAAACACACGCACTTCCATGTCTGCCTCATGCTGCTTCTCCTGATATGTCATAGGTTCCAATGCAAAAACTCAAACTTTGCTATAAAAACGAGGAACTGAAAGTGAGCAGAGGTGATATTTCTAGATTGTCTGTCTGGTTTAGCAAAATGTATAACGGGAAACAAACAGTACCAAGACCCAAGGAGAGCTGTGTATCAAGACCCCTTCCTTTATAATAACCTAAGCTCTTATTAGCAGTGGATAAAAGACACTAATTAAAAAAAAACTGTATATGATATTTTTACCCCAATGCATTTTTTACATCTAATGCAATGTACATAGTATAAATAAGTAATGCAATCAAGTTTATCTTTGAAAGAAAAAGTTAATAATCTTACTGGAGAATTGGAGATAAATGGTGCTCTTATTGCATTTATTATAAATCATACAAATCAAAGATGCTCAGCCTGAAATGTGTCCTTTGAATACGCTCAGGCACTTCGTGACCCTTCTTATCTCCTATGCTGTTTCGGAATGTCTGTGTGGGACTGGTCAACAGTCAGGAGGATCCACAAGACACGTGAATCCATGGGTGTCCTAACTAGGAGATTAACATTCCAGACAGCTGTGCTCAGGGTCTCCGGACCTAAAAGGGATTGTCTCACTCAGCACAGGGGTGACAAATACTTGACCCAACAGACTCACCCATGGAACAGTGAAAGGTTGACCTCTGACTCGGTGAGCTATGTGAGGCAGATGTGGAAAGAGTTGGACACCAAGCAGACAGTGGATGTGGAATGCTGAGAGGGAAGGGTGAGGAGGAAGAGGTGGCCAGGTAGGTCCTGGTGGGGCCTCCCACTGGGCCTACCACCTGGAGAGTTTCTTCCAGGTCAGGATCAGATGCCTGTAGAGCACGGTGCAGAGACTTTAGTCAAACATTCACTGTCTTTGTTCTTGGGGAAGGTTACTTTTCATATTTTGAGTCTGCTTTCTGGTGCCTGGGATCTAGGATTGCCGAACAGAGGGACCTTAAGGGGCCCTGTTAGCGATGAGCTGTTTGCCCCAGGGTGTTATCTGCATTCTGAACGAAGGCTGAACTTGTCCCATGGGCACTGAGTTTCCTCTCCTGCCTTCTGCTTTCACCAAGCGTCCTCCCTCTCTCTAATAATTTTGATATCTCCACTATTAGTACTTTATTCTTTGCTTTAAAATACTCGCATGTCTCTTCAACAAAAGCATGAATAAAAACCAGATACTCCCTTCAGACCTTGTCTACACATATCCACTGTCACTGCCTCTTCTTTGGGAAACCTTATGAAATTGCCTGTGCCTCCAGCTGTGCCAGGATCCCTCCCTGTTCCCCCTCACTCCCTCCGTCCTGTGTTTCTAGAACTCTATGCATCCTTCTGTGGCAGTCCTGCAACAGGCTGGCATTTTGGGTTGTTTCCTCTCCTCTCCCTCCGTAGCCCATGAGTTAGGTCTGAAATGGAGATCCATCTCTCATTTCCATTCTTGTGCTTGTTAGGGGCTTAGAAGATGCTCAGTGCACCAAAGCTTTCTTTCATACTTATTGTATTAGCCAGCTTTTCCTAGAGGAAAAGAAGTGATAGATAGACAGGGAAATGAAAGGGAGGTGTGGGGAGAAGTTTGCCACAGAAAGAAGCTCACACAGTTATGGGGGATTGGATGTCCCCAGACCCAAAGGAGGCACCTTGGAAAGCCAGGAGAGTTGCTAGCGTGTTCCTAGCTCAAGTCCAACAATCCCAAGGGTTGAAGACCAGGACCAGCTTGGACATGTGACTCCTCCTTCCTCTGCTTTTTTCTTCTCTTCGTGCCTCTAATGGGGCAGGCTAACACCCAGGAGAGAAGTCAACTTTCCCTAGGCCAGTATAGATGTTAATGTCATAGAGCAACAGCTTCATGGACATACCTAGAATAATGAATGCTTAACCAAATTCTTTGGGCACCCTGAATGCCAGCTGGGTGGCCATATAGAATTATCCATCATACTGGCACATCATATTTTCCTATACCCATCACAGGTTCTATTTTGATCTATGAAACATTGATCCCAGCTCTCAGAAGTCCCCCTTTCCAGCCCCTTCTAGTATGGTCTGCACTGATTTGAGGCCCAACTATGTTCCCTTCTTCTGTTTTGTGCTCCATGAGCAGGGAGAGGGGGTTGCTAAAATTGTAAGTTCCCTGAGGGTGGTCGTCATGTGCCATACTCTTGTTAGATCTTATTTGGAACCAGGGCAGAGGGAACACTTCAAAAAAAAAAAAATCCATCCTTTGTACAAATATGCATTTATTCTGCATGAGCCATCAGGTATTAGTGATATGATGCCAGACTGTGCTAGTTTTGCATTGCTGTGACAAAATGTCTGAGATACATAACTTAAAAAGAGGCAAGGTAGTTCTGGCTCAGGGGTTCGGAGGTTTCTACCGTGCTAGGCTGGCTCTGCTGCTTTTGGGCCGGTAGAACACATAGAAAGTCAAGCTCTTCTCTGCAAGCAACTGGGAGGCAGAGGGAGAGAAGGAGGGGCTGAGGTTCCTATTCCCCTTCAAGGGTTCTTCCTCATCCACCTCACTTAAAGGTTTTACCCGGTGTCATAGACTCATCAGCTGGGGATTAGGCCTTTAGCCCATGACACTTTCAGGGGCATTTAAAATATAAGCAGATTGGCACTGTCTAAAATATATTCTTCTCTTTCTCATGAGAACTAGAACCTTCATCATTTGGGGATGTGGCAATGTGCTACAACCCCATACCAAGAATTATGTATGATATGGTAAAAGTGTATACAGTCAATAATTGCCCAAGAGGTTTATATCTCCAGTAAAGAGCTGTGTTTGTCCAGAGAACTCAGGATAATAGATGAGACTCTAGGTAGATCTTACATTATGAAATGTAGACCACAAACTCTTGAGGAAATAGGAGAAAGGGCCTCTATGAACTATGATGCTGCTTTGTCCATTTTGTGTTGCTGTAACAAAACATTGGAGGCGGGGTCCTATACAATGAATAGAAAGTTGTTAGGCTCATAACTATGGAGGACAAAATTCCAAGATCAGGTGGCCCTATCTGGTCAGTTTCTTGTGAGAGCCATCTTGCTGGATCACAGTATAGTGAATGACGTCATGTGGTAGAAGAGTACATAAGAGATGCAAGGAGGAGGGAGAGGAGAAGCGAGGACAGTCACATGACAACAAGCAGAAGACTGGGTAGTGTACAGGCTTGCTTCAAAAACAGCCCACTCCGTGAACTAACCCAGTGTAACTGCTCCCTGGAGAGACCGACTTCCTTCTCTTCTGAGGGTGGGGCCTCCACCTCTTAAATAAGCAGTTCTCAATCCGGGGGCCGCGGCCCCTTTGGGGTCACATATCAGATACTTACTTTAGGATTCATAACAGTAGCAACATTACAGTTATGAAGTAATAATGGAATAATTTCATGGTTGGGGGTCACCACAACGTGAGGAAGTGTATTAAAGGGTAGCAGCATTGCTACTGTCTTAAATAAGCGGGTTCACGGGCCTCAACCCAACCACACAGGGGATCAGCCTCCGGCGTCTGAATCTTTGAAGGACGCTCTCAGGCCATATCTAAACCGTAGCAGGCACTAAATTTGTCTCGCTTCCCAGACAGCTAGGACTGATCAGGTGACCAGACACTGGCCATGCACGCAGGTGTAAGCAGCGGCTTGTTGAAGGGTTTCAGGGGGCCATTCTTCAGAGGTGCTGCCTCAGCGGGATGCTGCGTGTTTTCCTTTTCCCTTCCCTCTTCTGGTTGCCAGGACCTGAGACAAGATGCTGGAGCCCCAGCAGCCAAGGCGAGGGTGGAGGCTATGTGTTAAGAATGGCAAAGCAGAAAAGATGTGAGCTGTCCTGGTTCCTAGTGTCTTTGTAGTGCTGCCCTCCCCGCCCCGGACTGCTCATTTCCGGATGTCTTTTACATGAAAGAATAGCCCGATGTGGCTTTAAACCTCTCAACAGAGGTTTTTCTTTTCTTTTCTTTAGGATTTTCTATTTTATGTAGCAGAACATCATCGGAGCTGAAACAGATAGACGAATTAATTTTTGCAAAAGAATAAAAAGAAAGTATTGTCTGAACTAAAGGCAATTTTTTTTTCTTCAGTTACAAAAGGGCATTTATCCTAATATCTGAGGGGCGAGTGAGAAATGACTCTCAGATCTATTTGGTATTACGAATATAAACTCTGTCCCACTTTTTCCATCACTCGGAATCCTTCAGTGATGTGTGGCTTTGCCTTGTCTTCCAATGCAAGGATGATTTTCCTGTAAATTAGAGCGAAAAAGAAGAAAGCCTTGTAAATCATCTCTCTCACTTAACTTGCCCATTGTCCTCTCTCTGCAGGAAGCCTACAGGTTGCAGAGGAAAATGGCTGGTGGGGATGCAGCCAGGAGGATAACGTGGTTCTGAAATGAGGTGAGAATAAGTGAAATTAGCGGAACAGCGGCCAGTGCCGGTTTCCTGGCTTCCCAGGCTTAAAACTGAGGAAATCACTGAGAAGAGGCCTTTGTTTTAAATGAGACGAAGACAAGGACTCATCGTGCTCGGGACCACATTAAATGAAGGGGAAAGAGGACCCAGGGATGCTCAGTCAGCACTCTCAGCTCTTCTGTTCATCTCCCCGCAGCGTAACCCATCAGGCCACAGGGGGGACCATTTTGTACTCCTGGACTACCGTGTGCTTAAAAAGTCCCCTTTTAGGGCTTTAATAATGCAGAAAGCCACTCACCCAGAATGTGGACACCAAAGTCCTGGCGTGGTCCTAAAATTATGCAGCTGTCTTATAAGAAAAGCCAGAACTTATTAATAAAATCAGTGAATCAATACGTGTGCACACGTGCATGCCTGCCTCGTGTGTGTGTGTGTGTGTGTGTGAGAGAGAGAGAGAGAGAGAGAGAGAGAGAGAGAGAGAGAGAGAGAGAGAGAGAGAGGAAATAATTGCTGACAATTCTCTGAAGTAGAGACCAGTAGAGGAGTCTGGAAAGCAACTAATCCTATTTTTTGACAGAGAAAAAAAATGACACTGAGCATGGTGGACTTTCTAGACCATATGACATTGTAGCCTGAAGGCAGAAGAAAGAAACCTGGATGCCCTGTAGGACTGACTCCCCACTCAGGGACAGGTAGTGGCCAGTTCCTGTTAACACGCTCATTTGTACTGGGGCTGGGAGCCTCCCTTTCTAGGTCTGGGTCACCAGAACAAGATTCTCAGAGCTTGTGTTTAGAGACCCCAAAATAGAATAGAATGACATTTGATACCCCAGGCTTAGAAGTCACCTGGTATCACTTCTGTACTTTATACATTATATGTAAAACCACCACAATGGTGCACACAGGCTCAAAGGGATAGACAATATACCCATCACTACAGGGAGGGGTACAAGGCCAAAGTCACATTGTATGAAGTGTATATTGGATGGGACACGCTATTGTCACCATATTGGCTGTCCTAGAAAAAGCATGTTGCTAGGAGGGAAACTGGAAGTTTATTAGTCACCTCATCAGTCCCAGAGCTCATCTGTGAAGCATTTGTTCCTCTAAGCTGGGAAGGCCACAGGGAGTCAAGATTCCAGGTCCACTCCATGCCGGGGACATGGGTATGGCTGGGCCAGAATCTCTGAGCTCATGAATCTTGCAGAAACGAAGAGTCAAATATAGTCACATTTCCAGGTTCCAGAGCATTCAGTAAACTCTCTGTGTTTCTAAAAATAACTTGGTTTTGAGGGGACTGCTCTCCCCTGTCTTTGTCCACTGAAAGGCAGGCCATCCCAAACTCAGGTTTCCATGGCAGTGGGATTCTGTGCTAATGCCTTTCTGTCACAGCCAATCTCAAGCCTTGGAGGGGGAGGGGGAGGCAACGTATGCTGGGAGCTGGCCTCCAGACAGCACAATTCTCTACTAATGCTGCACACCGACACGGGTTCTTAGTGTGGTGAACAGCAGCGACCAAAGTTTTCCCAGTGTGTGGATAAAAAGAACATCACATTAACGAGAATAAAATCACATTTCAGGTGTCCATACTACCAACCAAGCTAAAATCTCGGAAGGCAGGAGTAACCTCACCTATGTCCACTTGAACATTGGCTTCTTTTACTTTTGTCTTAAGCCATGTGGATAAGGTTTTCTACTCTTGAAGCCATTCGAAGGACTACCTCTCCCCACTTTTCTGCTGCCACTGAGGTCCCTGTCTGTACCTCAGGGGACAGAGCATTTTAGGATGCAAAAGACGGCAGAGCTGGAAGCACTATTTCCTGCCCCAATCCTTTCTTTCTTGGTTTCTATTTTGGGGCCTCACCGAGTTACCTAGGTACACACTGCTTGAGTTCTTCTGTCTCACAGAGCCCCAGTGATGACAATCTCCCTGGCCCCGGCAAACAATCTTTCTCTCCACAGGACTCAGATGAGAATCTAGGGAAACCAACTTAAAAATAGATGCTGGTAGACAGCCTACCCCGCCAGGCCATTGGCTATTTCCAGACAGGACGAGTCCTCAGTTCAGAACACACATTCGACCAAAGACAAATCTCTACTACATTTCTTGAGGTGAAAGAACACCACAGTGTTTTCCCAGGAGACAACTCTGTGAGCTTGGTAGGACGGACACTCTTTACCAGTGTGGCCTCCGTCTTTCATGGGATCCACTTCACTTTTATGGAGGTCGAGCAAAGACCTTAAAGGAGAACATGATGGAGATCTGGAATGTGTTGTAATAGGAGCGGCAGGCTAGCTTTACCCGAAATAATTACACGGAAACTGTATTCTTTTAAACACTTCCTGGCCCATTAGTTCCAGCCTCTTATTGGCTAGCTCTTACATATTGATCTAACCCATTTCTAATAATCTGTGTAGCACCATGAGCTGGCTTACCAGGAAAGATCTTAACCTGCGTCTGTCTGGAGTGAGAGAATCATGGTGACTCCCTGACTCGGCTTCTTTCTCCCAGCATTCTGTCTGTTTACTCCACCTATCTAAATCCCACCCTATCAGAGGCCAAGCAGTTTATATATTAATTAACCAATGAAAGCAACAGATAGAAAGATGACCCTCCTCCATCAGGAATGGACAAGGATGGATGTCCTGAGCAACAATGCTGAATCTCTCCTTGGAGTCACTTCTTGATGACCGGTCACCAAGCATGGCCAGGACACTCTAGACAGTAGGTGCTTTTTCCTCTCTGTGCCCACAGCACGTTGCACTGGTATAACATGTGTCACCTGTTATAACACCACTTTAAAATGTCAGTCCTCCCCACAAAACATCATTTGTACCAGCAAACTGCCTGGCATAGGGAAGGCACTTGATAAATATTTATGGGTGGACAAGCATCAGCGGCTTAATATGTCTCTAATGCAAGAGGCCTCCTTCCACCCTAAAGGACGGTTGGGAATGTGGGGACATTTTTGGTTGTCACAACACTGGGAAGTGATGCTCTGCCTTTAGTGACCAGAGCCACAGACATAGAGCGTCTTACACGCTTCCCTGCATCAAAGGCAAGTCTTTCTCTGAGAATAACTGCATGCAAGATCATATTTCAGGAAACCCCCAGGCCCTAAAGCCTTCAGATTTAACTAGGGACAGTTTATCTACCTGCAACCGTGCTGTTTGAGTTTTAGAGTCTGTATGGTGATGAGAATGGCTCCCATGGCCTCATATGTTTGAATACTCAGTTCCCAGTTGGTGGAACTGTTTGGGAAACATTAAAAGGAATGGCCTTGTTAAAGGAGGTGTGGCACTGGGAGTGAGCTTTGAGGTCTCAAAAACCCAATGCCTTTCCCAGTTAGCGCTCTCTCTTTCTCTGATTGTGGATCAAAATGTAAGTTCTCTCAGCTATGCTCCAGCACCTTGCCTGACTGCCTGCTGCCATGTTTCTTGCCATGATGGTCATAAAATGACTCTGTCTATAAAGCCCAAATAACTCTTTCTTCCATAAGTTGCCCTATCACAACTATATATATATATATATATATATGCAATTATTATTTATATGCAATGCAATTCCTTATTTTCCTGCTAAGTTACTTCCATCTAAAATATGTCCACCCCCTTACACTTCCCTAACATTTCTCCTCCTCCTTTCATAATTTTTTCTAGATACATTTTTTTTATTGAGCTCTACAATTTTCTCCCCTCCCCTCCCTTCATCGCCCCTCCCCTTCTACCTTCTCCCATGGTCCCTATGCTCCCAATTTACTCAGGAGATCTTGTCTTTTTCTACTTCCCATGCAGATTAGATCCATATTTGTCTCTCTTAGGTCTGCATTGTCGTCTAAGTTCTCTGGGATTGTGAACTGTAGGCTGGTTTTCTTTGCTTTATGTTTAAAAACCACTTATGAGTGAGTACATGTGATAATTTTCTGGGTCTGGGTTACCTCACTCACTCAAATGGTGTTTTCTAGATTCATCCATTTGCCCACCAATTTCTTTTTTTTTTCTTTTTTCTTTTTTTTTTTTTTTTTGGTTTTTCGAGACAAGGTTTCTCTGTGGTTTTGGAGGCTGTCCTGGAACTAGCTCTTGTAGACCAGGCTGGTCTCGAACTCACAGAGATCCGCCTGCCTCTGCCTCCCAAGTGCTGGGATTAAAGGTGTGCGCCACCACTGCCCGGCTTGCCCACCAATTTCAAGATGTCACTTTTTTTCTGCTGTGTAGTACTCCATTGTGTAAATGTACCACATTTTCCTTAACCATTCTTCGATCGAGGGGCATTTAGATGTCTGTTTGTTAATTCCATTCATAACATCTGTTAGTTTCCTTATTTCTGTTAAGTTTCTGTTTGACAGACCTGTCCAGTGGTGAGAGTTGGGTGTGGGATTTAATGTGGCCTATCACAACTTTTTAAAAACTTGTGGCCAGTGCCTGCCTAGAATAAGTTTTTATAAAGTTTCTACCATGACGCATACACTCTTCCGATTTCTGTGAGATCCATTTTGTATTTTTTTTTGCACATTTTCATGCTGTCTGCATAGTTATGATGCTTAATGACTGAAAGAAATTCTCCTTTCACATGCTGCCTCATCTTGTTGCACATTGAGGGGTCTAATAAATACTCTTTTATAAACAGTTTGTAGCATTGCCACTTTGTAATAGCAATATGAGAATTATGGTTTCTGCTCTAGGTTTCCTTATTGGTTTCCCAAGAGATTGCTATGATTTGCAATGCCTTTAATGGTAAGTTTTTAATTAGCAGGTATTGGGTGCTGCAGGGCTCTTTCAGTCAGTAAGGTCTTTGCCACCTGAGAATACTGATCTAGAGTTCAGATTTCCAGTGCCTATGTAAAATCTGAGTAATATGCCTGTAATCCTAGGCCTGGAGTTGCAGAGAAAGGAAGATTTCTGGGACTTGCTGGTGGAAGAAAATAAGGGAAGATACCTGACACTGACCTCTGACTTTCATGTGAACATATGTGGACACGCATGTAAAATGTATACACATATAAAAATTAGTAGGCATAAAATTATATAAATGAACATTAGAATTTATTCTAATATAAAATATTATTTTCTATATATTTATTTTTATATTTCTTCTATTACAAATGCTCATAAAATCAAACTTCCACTAAGCACAGTTGTAGCACTCTCACAGTGTAAAAAGAATAGTAGGATACAAGTAATTTGATCAGGAAATGGTAAAAAAAAAAGGGGGGGAATCCATAGTTGAAAGAGTGAAGTGAATATGGGAGGAGGAGGATGTGGGATTCCATTCTGTATGCTAACACTTTGGGCACCATTTTGTAGGCAGAGACTGCTTGCTTGTTTCCTGACTGCCCGGACCTGAATAATAATGCAAAACTACATTATAATAACACTGTTCAGCCAATAGCTTAGGCATATTTCTAGCTAACTCTTGCATCTTAAATTAACCCATTTTATTATTTTGTATTTTACCATGAGGCTCATGGTTTACCAGTAAGGTTCTGGGTTATGCCTCCTTCAGCAGCTATATAGTGTCTCCCTGACTCTGCCTACTTTCTCTCCATATCTCTGTTCTGATTTTCTGACTGGTTTTACTCTACTAAGTCAATGGCCAAAACAGCTTCTTTAATAACCAATGATAATAAAACATATTCATAACATAAAGAATGGAATCTGACATCAGGAGAGCGGTAAAATAACAACATGGATGGCTGAATCATAAGCAATCATACTGTTAACTATTTACCTAAAAAACCTATAATGCACATAATTCAGTGTACAAATATACATATATAGTTTTAACGAACATTTCTCATCTGGGAAGACAGTGCTCTCCAAGAGTCAAAGACAATCTAACAAAATTCCCAATGCCAGACATGAGAAGCTTTCTTTTGGGTTGTTGGCCAGGGATGTCTAAGAGACTCCCAAGACAAAAAGCATATTGCTACTGCCCTTAATTAACCCCCAGAGATGGAAGGCAATTCCCTGTTCTTGAAGACACCATGCACTTCAGAAACAGGGACTAGAGATAAGTGTAGTCTTCACCCCCTCATCAAGGGAACTTCTCTTTTCAAACGATGGAGACTCACAGAAAACCACAACCAATCAATATGCAGAGCTGTAAATCCCAGTCCCAGTGGATACACCTACACAGCACTCCCACACCTAAAGCTTAGTGAATAATGGGGAAGTAGGGATGGAAAGACTGTAAGAGTGTGGATCAGAGAGTTTGTTGTGAGATTGTGTCTCCTAGTACCATTAGAAGCTATACCTGAACAGCCTAACCAACTTGAGCTGAACAAGGCAAAACTGCATAAGGACAAGTCCACAAGGTCTGGATCCTACATTAGCAATTGCAGGCAACTGAGGAGAGCTGGGAGGGGGAGAGCTGGCCCTTGTCAGGGAAGAGAACACCAACGGGTTGTTCAGTGCCAAATGGTCAGCTCTGCAAACATACATGTCGATAAAGTTATGGTGAGTCAGCAGGTTATATTTAGGAATACATATGTATATACAAATACATTACATACATTTTGTCCCAATTGTAGGGGAGAAGAGGCATGGTTTTGGAAAAGAGTGGGAAGGGGTATGTGGGAGGTGTTAGAGGGAGGAAAGGGAAGGGAGAAATGTTGTCATTAAAAAACAATTTCAAAAATCAACAACAACAAAAGAATAGTGGGCCAGGGCAGGTTATCTAGATCCATGGAAGATGACAGAGTGACAAAACTGTCAGTGAAAGAACCTCTGGATCCACTTTATTCTAACCTAACTACATTCTACTCAACACATCTGCTTTTTACCCGAAGGGAGTGGGGTGGTCTCTGATGCTTCCTAGCTAGAAAGTTAAATTTCTCCACTTAAAAGAGACCAAAGGCAACTGTATATATTATAAAATATCGTACCTGTAATAATAATAGGTTTATAATCAAAATGAAGTTGGCTATGGAAGCATCTGGGACTTGTTCCATCTCCCTCTTCCAATCCTTCTCCCTCTTGGTTTTGGGTCTTGCAACATAGTCTATAACTTCAAACGCACTGTTCCCATGCCTCAGCCCCCAGAGAACTGTCATGGCAGGTGCATACGTCCATTCTTCACAGATTTCAGAGAATGTCATGATTTCAGAGCAGCAAGTGAAGGCAAAGAAAACTCTTCATGTATTCACTCGTTCCTCCATCCATTCATTATCCTGCAGGTATTTTATTTTATTTTATTTTATTTTTTTTTTTTTACTTATTTATTTATTTTTATTCTTTTTTAATTAAAATTTCCACCTGCTCCCCATTTCCCATTTCCCTCCCCTCCTCCCAAATATTGCCCTCCCCCCACTTCCCTCCCCCTATCCCCACTCCTCCTCTCCTCCCCCCACTCCATTCCCCCTCCCTCTCGTTACTGAAGAGCAGTCCAAATTCCCTGCCCTGCGGGAAGACCAAGGTCCTTCTATCTACATCCAGAAAGGTGAGCGTCCAAACAGGCTAAGCTCCCACAAAGCCAGTTCATGTATTAGGATCGAAACCTAGTGCCATTGTCCTTGGCTTCTCATCAGTCTTCATTGACCGCCATGCTCAGAGAGTCCGGAATCAACCCATGCTTATTCAGTCCCAGACCAGCTGGCCTTGGTGGGCTCCCAATAAATCAGTTCCACTGTCACAGTGGGTGGGTGCATCCCTCGTGGTCCTGATTTTTTGCTCATGTTCTCCCTCCTTCTGCTCCTCATTTGGACCTTAAGAGCTCAGACCGTTGCTCCAAATTGAGACTCTGTCTCTACCTCGATCCATCGCCAGATGAAGGTTCTAAGGTGATATGCAAGATATTCATCAGTATAGGATAGGGTCATTTCAGGTTCCCTCTCCTTAGTTGCCCAAGGTACCAGCTGGGGACATATTCCTGGACACCTGCGAACCCCTCAAGAGTCAAGTCTCTTGCCAACCCTAAGATGGCTCCCTTAGATAGGATATATACTTCGCTGCTCCAGTATCCATCCTTCCTATATCCCAACCATCCCAATCCTCCGAGCTCCTCCCATCCTCCCCTTCTCATATTTCTCATCCCATTTCCCCTTTGCCCCATGCCACCTCACCCGCAAGTTCCCAGTTTTTGCCCTGGAATCTTGTCTACTTCCCCCTCTCCATGCGGATGACTATATGATTTTCTTTGGGTTCACTTTCTTATTTAGCTTCTATAGGATCACACATTATATGCTTAATGTCTTTTATTTTATGGTTAGAAACCGATTATGAGTGAGTACATCCCATGTTCCTCTTTTTGAGTCTGGGATACCTCACTCAGGATAGTGTTTTCTATTTCCATCCATTTGCACGCAAAATTCGAGAAGTCATTGTTTTTTACTGCTGAGTAGTACTCTAATATGTATATATTCCACACTTTCTTCATCCATTCCTCCATTGAAGGGCATCTAGGTTGTTTCCAGGTTTTGGCTATTACAAACAATGCTGCTATGAACATAGTTGAACAGATACTTTTGTCATTTGATGTGGCATCTCTTGGGTATATTCCCAATAGTGGTATTACTGGATCTTGGGGTAGGTTGATCCCAAATTTCCTGAGAAATCGCCACACTGATTTCCAAAGTGGTTGCACAAGTTTGCATTCCCACCAGCAATGAATGAGTGTGCCTCTTTCTCCACAACCTCTCCAGCAAAGGCTATCATTGGTGTTCTTGATTTTAGCCATTCTGACAGGTGTAAGATGGTATCTCAAAGTTGTTTTAATTTGCATTTCCCTTATCGCTAAGGAGGTTGAGCATGACCTTAGGTGTCTTTTGGCCATTTGAATTTCTTCTGTTGAGAATTCTCTGTTCAGATCAGTGCCCCATTTTTTTATTGGGTTCATTAGCATTTTAAAGTTTAGTTTCTTGAGTTCTTTATATATTTTGGTGATCAGACCTTTGTCTGTTGCAGGGTTGGTGAAGATCTTCTCCCAGTCAGTGGGTTGCCTTTTTGTCTTAGTGACAGTGTCCTTTGCTTTACAGAAGCTACTCAGTTTCAGGAGGTCCCATTTATTCAATGTTGCCCTTAATGTCTGTGCTGCTGGGGATAAACGTAGGAAGTGATCTCCTGTACCCATATGTTGTAGAGTACTTCCAACTTTTTCTTCTATCAGGTTCAGTGTGTTCAGACTAATATTGAGGTCTTTAATCCATTTGGACTTGAGTTTTGTGCATGGTGATAGATATGGATCTATTTTCATTCTTCTACACGTTGACAACCAGTTCTGCCAGCACCATTTGTTGAAGATGCTCTCTTTTTTCCATTGAATACTTTTAGCTCCTTTATCAAAAATTAGGTGTTCATAAGTTTGTGGGTTAAAATCAGGGTCTTCTACTCGGTTCCATTGGTCGACTTCTCTGTTTTTATGCCAATACCAAACTGTTTTCAATACTGAGGCTCTGTAATAGAGTTTGAGGTCAGGGATGGTAATGCCTCCAGACGATCCTTTATTATATAAGATTGTTTTGGCTATCCTGGGTTTTTTGTTTCTCCATATAAAGTTGATTATTGTCCTCTCAAGATCTGTGAAGAATTTTGATGGGATTTTGATGGGGATTGCGTTGAATCTATAAATTGCCCTTGGTAGAATTGCCATTTTTACTATGTTGATCCTCCCTATCCAAGAGCAAGGGAGATCCTTCCATTTTCTGGTATCCTCCTCAATTTCTTTCTTCATTGACTTAAAGTTCTTGTCAAATAGATCCTTTACTTCCTTGGTTAGGGTTACCCCAAGATATTTTATGCTATTTGTGGCTATCGTGAAGGGTGATGCTTCTCTGATTTCCATCTCTGCTTCCTTATCCTTTGTGTATAGGAGGGCAACTGATTTTTTGGAATTGATCTTGTATCCTGCAACGCTACTAAAGGTGTTTATCAGCTGAAGGAGTTCTTTGCTGGAGTTTTTGGGGTCGCTTATGTACACTATCATATCGTCTGCAAATAATGAAAGTTTAACTTCTTCCTTTCCGATTTGAATCCCTTTGATCCCCTTATGTTGTCTTATTGCTATTGCTAGAATTTCAAGCACTATATTAAAGAGGTATGGAGAGAGTGGACAACCTTGTCGTGTTCCTGATTTTAGTGGAATAGCTTTGAGTTTCTCTCCATTTAATTTGATGTTAGCTGACGGCTTGCTATAAATAGCTTTTATTATAGTTAGGAACGACCCTTGTATTCCTAATCTCTCTAAGACCTTTATCATAAAGGGATGTTGAATTTTGTCAAATGCTTTTTCAGCATCTAATGAAATGATCATATGGTTTTTTTCTTTCAGTTTATTTATATGATGGATTACATTGATAGATTTTCGTATGTTGAACCAGCCCTGCATCTCTGGGATGAAGCCTACTTGATCATAATGGATAATTTTTCTGATGTGTTCTTGGATTCGGTTTGCCAGTATTTTATTGAGTATTTTTGCGTCGATGTTCATGAGTGAGATTGGCCTGTAGTTCTCTTTCTTGGTTGTGTCTTTGTGTGGTTTTGGTATCAGAGTAACTTCAGCTTCATAAAAGGAATTTGGCAATGACTTCTCTGTTTCAATATTGTGAAATACATTAAGGAGTATAGGTATTAGGTCTTCTTGGAAGTTCTGGTAGAATTCTGCATTGAAGCCATCTGGACCTGGGCTTTTTTTGGTGGGGAGGTTTTTTATAACAACTTCTAATTCTTCGCGACTAACAGGTCTATTTAGATTGTTCACCTGGTCCTGGTTTAACTTTGGTATATGGTACTTATCTAAAAAAGTGTCCATTTCTATAACATTTTCCAATTTTGTGGCATACAGATTTTTGTAGTAAGATCTAATGATTCTCTGAATTTCCTCTGAGTCTGTGGTTATGTCTCCCTTTTCGTTTCTGATTTTGTTAATTTGCGTATTCTCTCTCCGCCGTTTGATTAGTTTGGATAGGGGTTTATCAATCTTATTGATTTTCTCCATGAACCAGCTTTTTGTTTCATTGATTCTTTGGATTGTTTTCTGTGTTTCTATTTTGTTGATTTCAGCCCTCAATTTGATTATTTCCAGTCTTCTACTTCTCCTAGGTGAGTCTGCTTCTTTTTTTTCTAAAGCTTTCAAGTGGGCTATTAAGTCTCCAATGTGTGCTTTCTCCGTTTTCTTTAAGTGGGCACTTAATGCTATGAATTTTCCTCTTAGCACTGCTTTCATAGTGTCCCATAGGTTTGAGTATGTTGAGTCTTCGTTTTCATTGAATTCAAGAAAGACTTTAATTTCTTTCTTTATTTCTTCCTTGATCCAGGTGAGGTTCAGTAGTTGACTGTCCAGTTTCCATGAGTTCATAGGCTTTCTGGGGATAGCATTGTTGTTGAGTTCTAACTTTAATCCATGGTGATCTGATAAGACACAGGTGGTTACCGATATTTTTTTGTAACTGTGTAAGTTTGCTTTGTTACCGAGTATGTGGTCTATTTTCGAGAAGGTTCCATGAGCTGCAGAGAAGAAGGTATATTCTTTCCTATTTGGGTGGAATGTTCTATAGATGTCTGTTAAGTCCATTTGATTCATTACCTCCCTTAATCCTCTTATTTCTCTGTTAGGTTTCTGTTTGATTGACCTGTCCATTGGTGAGAGAGGAGTGTTGAAATCTCCTACTATTAGTGTGTGTGGTTTGATGACTGCCTTGAGTTTTAGTAACGTTTCTTTTACATAAGTGGGTGCTTTTATATTAGGGGCATATATATTCAGGATTGAGATTTCATCCTGGTGAATTGTTCCTGTTATGAGTAAAAAATGTCCATCTCCATCTCTTTTGATTGATTTTAGTTTGAAGTCAACTTTCTTAGAAATTAGTATGGCCACACCTGCTTGTTTCTTAGGTCCGTTTGCTTGATAAACCTTTTCCCAGCCCTTTACTCTGAGTAGATGTCTGTCTTTGTGGTTGAGGTGTGTTTCTTGTAAGCAGCAGAATGTTGGATCCTGTTTTCGTATCCAATCTCTTAGCCTGTGCCTCTTTATAGGTGAGTTGAGTCCATTGATATTAAGTGATATTAATGACCAGTGGTTGTTAACTCCGGTCATTTTTCCTTTCTTTCTTTCTTTCCTTTGGTAGTAGAGTTTGTGTGTTTCCCTTCTTCAAGTTGTGCTGGTGAAGGGTCTTTAGATGTCTGAGTTATTGTGGGCATTGTTGGACTCCTTGGTTTGTGATTTTCCTTCTATTACTTTCTGAAGGGCTGGATTTGTGGCTACGTATTGTTTAAATTTGTTTTTATCCTGGAAAACTTTGTTTTCTCCATTTATAGTGAACGAAAGCTTGGCTGGGTATAGTAGTCTGGGCTTGCATCCATGGTCTCGTAGTTTCTGCAGTATATCTATCCAGGACCTTCTGGCTTTCATGGTTTCCATAGAGAAATCAGGTGTAAGTCTGATAGGTTTACCTTTATAGGTAACTTGACCTTTTTCCTTTGCAGCTCTTAATATTCTTTCTTTATTCTGTATGTTTTGTGTTTTGATTATTATATGACGAGGAGATGTTTTTTTTTGATCCAGTCGATTTGGTGTTCTGTATGCTTCTTGGACCTTCAAAGGAATATCTTTCTTAAGGTTGGGAAAGTTTTCTTCTATAATTTTATTAAATATATTTTCTGGACCATTGAGGTGTACTTCTTCTCCTTCTTCTATCCCTATTATTCTTAGGTTTGGTCTTTTTATTGTGTCCCAGATTTCCTGAATGTTTTGTGATGAGAATTTGTTGGTTATGCTGTTTTCTTTGATGAGAGTGTTTATTTTCTCAATGGTATCTTCAGTGTCTGAGATTCTTTCTTCTATCTCTTGTAATCTGTTGGTGGAACTTGTCTCTGTAGTTCCTGTTCGTTTATTCAAATTTTCCATCTCCATCCTTCCCTCGGTTTGTGTTTTCTTTATTACTTCCACTTCGTTCTTCAAGTCTTGAACCGTTTCCCTTACCTGTTTGATTACTTTTTCTTGTTTCTCTTGGTTTTCTTGGGTATCTTTGAGATATTTATTCATTTCCTCTACCTTTTTGTTTGTAATCTCTAATTGGTTGTGGCAGTTTTTCACCTCCTGTTTAAGGTCCTCTATTATTTTCATAAAATTCACTTTTGAGTCGAATTCTTCTAATTCTTCTGTATTAGGGTTTAGACTTCTCATTTCGGGATTCCTGGATCCTGGTGATGTCACGTTGCCTTTCAAGTTGTTGGGGGAATTCTTGCATTGGCGCCTGCCCATCTTTTCCTTCAAATGGAGCCAGGAGAGGCCTGATGTCTTGGACCAGTCTTTGCTGTGACTAACTCTCTAGGTGTATCTCCTCAGTGTAGGGGCAGGAACCGTTCCCTTCCAGGTGAACTCCTCAACACCAAAACATGGATGCGTGGTATTCCAATGACCCGCGTAAAGAAGGCCGAATGCAAGGGGTCGGGCGGGGTCCAGTAGAACACAGGCGGCACTGCAGTACAATCTGGAGGTGCCTGCGCTCCCTTTCGGGGGTTGCTGAGGCCTGCCCGCTGCTCTGGTTGGGTAGCCTTAGTGTAGGGGCGTTTGTGCTCTCTACCGGGACCGTCCGCCCCAGGATAGTACACACTCACCCGTCCCGATGAAACTTCTTGGCACCTACACAGGAACTCCTGGATGCCCCAATGAGCCAGGGACTAATGGAAGTAGGGCGCAGGCAGAGCAGGTCCAGCAGATCACAGCAGAGACTGCAGCCCCAGCAGCAGGGGCCCGCTTTCCCTGGCGGGGACCTTGAGGCCTGCCCTCTGGTCAGGGACTCACTGCTCTGGGTTGGTAGCCTTAGTGAAATGGCAGGAAACTGTTCCACAGCTAAGGACCTTGCAGACAAGGCAGGTTTGGGGGTGGGGGTGGGGGCGGGTGTGTAGGAGAGCAAGCCCTGCAGCAGGAGCTGGGGGAGGGGTGTTTGTGCTCTCTACCTGGACACTCACCCTTCCCGATGAAACTTCTCGGCACCTACACAGGAACTCCTGGATGCCCCAATGAGCCAGGGACTAAGGGAAATAGGGCGCAGGCAGAGCAGGTCCAGCAGATCACAGCAGAGACTGCAGCCCCAGCAGCAGGGGCCCGCTTTCCCTGGCGGGGACCTTGAGGCCTGCCCTCTGGTCAGGGACTCACTGCTCTGGGTTGGTAGCCTTAGTGAAATGGCAGGAAACTGTTCCACAGCTAAGGACCTTGCAGACAAGGCAGGTTTGGGGGTGGGGGTGGGGGCGGGTGTGTAGGAGAGCAAGCCCTGCAGCAGGAGCTGGGGGAGGGGTGTTTGTGCTCTCTACCTGGACAGTCCGCCCCAGGATAGCACACACTCACCCGTCCCGATGAAACTTCTCGGCACCTACACAGGAACTCCTGGATGCCCCAATGAGCCAGGGACTAATGGAAGTAGGGCGCAGGCAGAGCAGGTCCAGCAGATCACAGCAGAGACTGCAGCCCCAGCAGCAGGGGCCCGCTTTCCCTGGCGGGGACCTTGAGGCCTGCCCTCTGGTCAGGGACTCACTGCTCTGGGTTGGTAGCCTTAGTCTCCTGCAGGTATTTTAAAGTAATCTAGAACACGCTGGCCTCCACCACAGTTACATTGCAGGTAGCGATGAAGACAATACTGCTGTTCGGGCTCCATGGTCAGGTGGAGAAGGCAGAGGGACAAAGGGAGGCAGTGCTCCTGGGAGGGACTTCTGAAACAGCAACTCAGCCAGCCCCCATTTAGGAGGGCTTCTCAGAGGAGGAGACATGGGAGCTGGGACTTACTGGAAAGAAGAGGAAGATCTTTGGCAATAGGAAGATGGGAGAGTGGGTTTGAAAGGACACTCTTGGCATGTAGGAAAAGACATTTGAGCAGCATGAAATTCTGCAAAGGCAATTACTGATAATAGTAAGAAGTCAGGTTTCTGGGCACAAATAGAGCTGGACAGATAAATGGGGGTTAGAGCGTATGCTGGGCATCAGTCTGTTTTTTTATCTTCTGGGAAGCCGGGGAGCTGAGAGACAGAAGAGCTAGCCAGAGGGTTTTAAGCCAGGGAGTGGCATGGCTGGAGAATTTTCTTTTCATTTTAAAGATCACTTCTGGGAATCTACAAGTGCCATTAGAACGCACTCATCTCAAAGCTGGGGGCTCATTTGGTGAACACAGGGCTTCTGTTCTCCGGCATTAATTGTTCTGAATTCAATGTAAAGTTGAGTGGCGTCCTTCCATTCCCTATGAATAGCAGGTATCTGAAGAGTTGGCAAACACATGATGAGCTTATTTTAAAGTAACATATGAGTTTCAAAAAGCATACACATTATTTTTCCTTCAAATGCTAGGCATCTTTTCCAGTGAAGCACCTCTACATTTATGATAATGGCTTCCATTGTGAATAGGTTAAAAAAAAAAAGTACAGCAAGTGCAATGTCACAGTTGGGTAATAAGTCACATAGTCACATCATCTAATGTGATGTATCACAGATCTCACAGCAGAAGGAGGGAGAAGATGGCAGATCCACGGTGTGGCTTAGATTCAGACAACATGCCTCCATGCCATGTGTATTTCATTGCAGAAAGCAAGCCACGTACCAATTTCTAGTTCAAAATACCACTGTCAGGGTGGTGATGTAAGCCACATGGACAAACCGCTGTGTGCAGGTAGTCTGCGGACTTATGCAATTCACACAGAGGCACCTTCACCTACATAGGAATCACTTCTTAAGAGGAGTCGTAACTAGTTTTTGAGGGATGAAATCAGGCTCAGCTGTTTTCCATTTTTGAGCATGTTCCTTAGTTTGCCAGCCCCGCCTTGGATTCTAGTCCAGATCACTGACTCTTGCCAAGTATGTTAGTTGGGTTTCCTCAATATTTATTTATTGATTGATTGATTGATGGTAGGCTCTGGCAAGTGGTTGGAGGGTGTGAGGAAGGTTTGGGCATCAGCAACCCATCTCAAAACTGTCTAGGGAGGGGGAGACCTATTTAGAAACACACATTCATAAATGTGGGGAGTTTAATTATTTTTAAGACTCTGGGCTGTAATAGTAGACTTTAAAGAGTTTATTAAAGACATTCAGCATAAAACGATCATCCCCAAAGAATGATTCATTTAGAGGCTCGTGTGCTTTGTATTGACCTTTTATTGATGTCTTTGATATAATAAAGGAAGTTCATTTTTAAATTTGGAAGTGAAGTTGATAGAGACACTGAAGAAAAGATTTGATGGAATCCAGACAGAATTTTTTTTTTTTTTGGAAATAAGCACTGATTGAATGGGCTAGTGACAGCCTCTGAGACAACGGAGTCACGTGATGCATTCCCCTGTAACAAGGGGATTTTGCTTCAAGGTCTGCAGGGAGAGAAGCAGAAAGGGCTGGTTTCTAGGGAACAGTTTGTTAGTCCTGACTCAGTGTGTTGCTGGTCTTGAAGCAGCAGCAGCAGCAGCTGGGGAAGAACCCTGGAACGGGCACTGCCAAGCGATTCCTGATGGTGCCCAGGGGCCCCAGGAGAGCTCTTTCCAGTGGCTGTCACCACAGGGCAGGCTAAAGGTGCTTATGGGAGTCAGGCTGTCACTGGGGGCTGTTTGAATTAAAATGACACAGCTTCCTAGGAGGGATATTAGCTCAGGAGTGCCATAGCAATGGGCTTCTCATGCTCCTGAGTGTGGACTACAGAGGCAGAATGACCTGCATTTCTGTTCCAGCCTAGCCACTTGCTGGCTTTGTAAACTTAAGCACACTATGTAGTTTCTTTGACCCACAGTCTCTGCCTTCATAAAGTGGGAACTATAATGCCTTACTGGGCAGCAATAGAACTAAAATGCTTGGTTTATGAAGGCCCTTAATGATGCACGGTTTGGGTGATAATAACAGTTATTTGTGTTCCTATATTTCTAAAAGGCTTGTAATGCTATACCCTCACTTTCTTTCCACATTACAGAGATCTTTTAATGCAGTTTTCTCCCTACATAGAGTAAGTACCTATAGATCATAGAGGATACAAACGACAAAATCAACCCTTGTCTTGAATTAAATAGCTAGTGAGCAGCAAGCATGGACCTCTAACACGGTTTCTCAATATCTACCCCATGGACCTTTCTATATAGTTAGGAACACCATACACATACATGGTAGCTCGGGGTCTGAGTTCTTCTTTGCCACCCCTTTCTCCAAAACAGTGACAGAGGGGTTAATACGGGGTCAGAGCAGACTAGAAATGCCACTTCTTTCTTCATTTGATAGATCCTGCTCTTTTGACAAACTTAGGCTTAATTATTTCCTCTCTTGAATTTCACTTATCATTTACCATACTTTAAAAGTTTTGACACACTGTAGATAATTTTTTTTATTCACTTAATCACTTCTGAAGGTATCAAATCCAAGAAAACGAACACTTAAGGTTGTCCTAGGACTTCGGTAGGTACAGAAGAAATGAACTCATAAACACAGATCACTACCTCATGCACAGAAGGGCAACAGCGCACCATGGTGCACCAGGAACCTCCTGCCAGTAGGAGGCAGCATAACCTGGTGGTTGACAGCACAGGCTCAGGTGGAATCTCTGGTTTTGAGGGTCAGTTTCTTGGTCCCCCAGTGTGGGATAATTGTATAGATCCAGCGATCTCTGCATCCCTAGTGTCTTCACCTAATGTGGAGGGATCATAATAGTCTCTGACTCAGTCTGAGGGTGGAGCTTGATGCAAAAATACTGAGAACATTAAATATGTCCAAATGTTTAGAGGTAGGCCATCTCACTTTAGATCCAGAGCTGAACAGACCAAGGGCAGGGAGTCTGCGTGAGAGGACACAGTAGGCATTTGATCAAAGCTACTTCGAATTGCTTGAAGGAAAGTAAACATGATCACTCATTACGGAAAAGCTGGCGTTTGGAATGGTTTGTGCAGAAGGATCAAGATCGCCCTTCCTGTCTGCAATCAAAGCAAAAACCTCATAGCTCTGCCCCAAACTCGAATGGTCAGCATCCTTACAAGAGAGTGAGGGACTGACCCTAGGCTGGGTGATGACTGACAGTCTAGGGAGGGTGGCCTATCTGAGTGGAGCTGAGGGCAAAGCTTTGGGACATTCTACCTCTTACAAACTGCCCGGTCCAGCTGTGAACCAAACAAAGAATGGTAGACGTGATGTCAGAGCTCTGAATAGAGCCCAAGACTTCTGAGTGTGGATATTTGATTTCTTTTCTAGCATTTTTCTTTTTCTCACACAAGACTGAAGTCATGAGGCTAGCTTCATAGCTTGCTGGCTCTATTTCCTGTGATAGGAGAGCCGATCATTTTCCATTTAGCTCCCAGGCAAGAAGGAAGTTCCCCAGGCTAAAACAAAAAACATGGGAGCAAGGACAACAGCAAATCCAAACAGGCAGAATGAAGCACAAAGGTCCTCTGCCTTACTGTGGTGTTTTGGAAACTGTGCTTGCTGGAGAAGGGACATGGTTAATTCTTCGACAGGCTGGCATGCTTGTGAATTACAGGGGATCCTGTATGTTGGGATGTTCTGGGTGACTCAATCTGTCTCTTCGTGTGTGTGTGTGTGCACGAATGTGCATGCATGAATGAGCGTGTTTGTGGGGATGGGGGCCTGGTTTAACGGAGATTGCTGTAGCTCAGGCAGGGTGGGAACTCATTTTCGTTTGGAATCAAATGCATTGAAGGCTGGATAAAATGAAAAACTTTATTCAGCATTTTCCGAACGAAGCCACCGCAGGTCTCCTTTCTCAGCATCTGGGACCACAAATGCCACCTAAGCCACACAGGCTGTGCCCATGCACACACATATGTAATTTTTAATATCCTCATATGGCCGGAATGGATTTGTTCCATTCAGTGGGAAGCCACAACATTTATTACATCTCTTTCTCAAATAAACCTCAAAGCGAACATTTCATCTCTCCTCATGTAATCATCATAAGGTAGAAAATGAAATTTTCCAAACCTAAAAGCATGTTGCTAAGAGCTCCAGGGCACTGCGTGTCACTTCTTACTTTGATGTGTTCATGGAGGGGGTGGGGGGATGCAGAGAGAGAGAGAGAAGAAAGAAAAAAGAAAGACAGCGTAACACCTTCCTTGAGGTTTTGAGAAAGCAGCTTTTTTTCTTTTTCTTTTTCTTTCTTTTTTTTAACTCCTTATAGAATGACAAGATGGAGCTGTTTAAAAGAAGACAAGGGAAGTCGGTGTGCCAGACCACTTCAGAAACAAACATTCCAGAAAGACATGTAGGCGCTCCTGTCGGAAGCAGGAATGATTTCACGGCCCCTCTTGCATATTAATGAACTACATGTAACCCCAGCCTAGTGGTGCAGATGCAGCCTTTCGGGAGCTGTGCCAGGATGCGGCGATAAATACCAGCTCGAGGGGAAATACATTTCATGATAGAATTAGGAGAGCAGCCATCTGAGACGTTCACTGAAACCAGCCCCCTTCCCGGAAGGTAAGGTTTCTGGGGAGCCGAGAGCTGGTGCCATATTGATGGTAGGATGTCCCAGGTCACTTCTCTGAATCCGGTTCGTGACTGTGAGCTCCATCTTCAACTGCCACATTGCCTACATCCTCAAGCAACGACACCATCCGCCCAAAGGTCAAACTCAGGTGAACTGATGAATTTTGCTATTTTTCCCAGTGTGAACTTAACAAAAAAAGAAAGAAAGAAAAGGAAAAAAGAATAAAAGCTGCTTAAACATATAATCCTCCTCACTTGTGTAGCAAAACAACCCTTTATGCTTCTTCCCCACCCCCAACTGCCTGTCAGGTGCTTCGCTCTTCCATCTTCCTGCAACCTGTGGGAGCATTTTCAGACAGAAGGCAAACTCTTGGCAAGTCTCTTCTCTTCCAGCGCTCCTCCAGGATCTGCTCACTTCTCACCTCCTTGTTCGCTCATTCCCCTTTGCCCCATCTGCAGCGCACAACCGTCCCTGTCTTCTGTGCTCACCATCTGTTTCCAAAATTCCTAGGATACAGAAATCACATGACAGTTCGAGGTGCAGCCATTTCAATAGCATAAGCTTTTGGCAGGAACAACCGTAGGTTCTGCTGGATGAGGCTGACCAGACCACATGGGGGGGGGGGTAGTGGCGTGTGTGTGTGTGTGTGTGTGTGTGTGTGTGTGTGTATGCTAGCCCTCTTGAAGGACCTCTAAAAGCGGCTGCCGACTGTATTAGATCTTTCTTCGAGATTGAAAATGGAGAATAATGCTAGAGCTTTCGTTTTTCAGCTGAGACCCATACTAGATTGCAGCCAAAGAGAATGCAGGGACGGAGAGCTGCCGTGCTGTCGTGGAAGAAAATAGCACACTTTGAATTGAATTAGTTGTTCTCCCAACCAAACCTTGTCACATTAATGCCATGTATCAAGACACTCGGCTCTGTCCGCTTAATACAGTGGTGTTTCGCTGTTGCTCAGAAGTCTATAGGTCGCCAGGGGCTGCTGGCAGGGGCGGGACTTCTGGGCCAGCCAGCCTCTATGCTGTAGATGAAGTCAAGGTCCACTTCACACGTCTCTCACCCTTTTGGACAGGTAGACTAGCTGTCTTGTGCTGTGTGAGTGGTGGCAGATATGGGAGACAGTTAATCCGACTGGGTTTGTGTTTTTTTTTTTTTTTTTTTTTATCTGCTAGCATTCCACTGGCTAAACCAACTCATATGACCAAGTTCAAAGCCAAATGCAGAGACAGCCACATCACCATCTTAACCTCAATTTCAGTATAGGTTAGAAAGCACACTATTCTCATGGATAGAGAGGAAGTAAAGATAATTAAATGTATATCATAAATCCCATCATATACTTGCTATCACGACAGGTGATACCTACCTAAATGTCCATCCACTTTTTAATTAATTACCTTGATTTTTATATGGTACCACAGTTATTTAACACTTACACTGCTTTAGGAAATCAATGCTGTCCCACTCTAGAGACAGACCAGGTAGATCAGGCTTAAGTTACCAATATAAGTCAACTGTCTTACTTATGACTTCTATCACTGTAACAAAACACCATGACCAAAAACAATCTGAGAAGGGAAGGGTTTATTTCAGCTTACAGTCCCATATCACAGTCCATCATTGAAGGAAATCAGAGCAGGAGCTCAAAGTGAAACCCAGAGGCAGGAACTGAAGCAGAAGCCATGGAGGGGTGCTGCTAATTGGCTTGCTCTTCATGACTTGCTCAGCCTGCTTTCCTATACAACTCAGGATGGAGGCTGCACCTTTACCAATGGACTTTCCTGGCCTCTCACAGTGCCAAACCTCAGCTGCTCTCCATGACCCTTTCCTGTTTTCAAAACCAGTACTACCTGAGAGACTTACATATTACCAGTTTTGCCCCCTCTGGACTATAGCTTCTGTGAGTAGCCCAAGGAAACACTTCCCAAAAGATTTCATCTCAACGATGCTTGCCTCTTCTTAATCACAACTACTTTCTCAACTTCAGGTAACCTGTATCAATTATTGGAATAAGGAAAAGTTTTACGCCAGTGGTGCTCGTCTGTTGTTAATTACAGCCAACTCTTGAGCTCTTGCTGACCCTATGCCATAGATTCTTAACAGGTAGTATCACACAAAGGGCCTCGGTTTAGTCTTTGCTTTTCTCTGAAACTTCATAAGTCAGTCCTGCAACATCTGAAATGCTCTCAGCATTATCCTCCAAGTTCTCGCAACATCTCACCAAACTTGGAACACTCAATGGCTTTTCTTGAGCAAAGTTCCAAAGGCCTTCCATGACTCCCTCACAATACATGGTCAAGTCTGTCACAGCAATATCCCAACTGCCTGGCACAACTTCTGTACTAGTTGGAGTTTCTATTGCTGTGTTGAACATATGACTAAAAGCAACTCGGGGAAGAAAGCATTTATTTAAGCTTCTGGTTCCTCACCTTAGCCCACCATCGAAGGAAGTCAGGGAAGGAACTTCAGTCAAGAATGTGGAGGCAGAAACTGAAGCAGAAGCCATAGAGGAACACTGCTTACTGGATTGCTCCTCATGGATTGCTCAGCCTGCTTTTTTATGCAACTCAGGACCACCAGCCCAGGGAAGGCAACACCCACATCAATCATTAATCAAGAAAATGCTTAACCAGTTTGTGTTCAGTTAGATTGTATCCCTACTGACTAGTGTTCACGATACTGGAAGGTACTCTGCACAATATCAGAGGAGAAAGGTTATCATCAGTATTACCCAGCTACAAACCTGCAACCTTCCACAGCAACCTGCCCAGAAGATACACTGTGCAATAATGACATACATGTTATTGGAGAAACCAACTGCCTTTTAAAAATTAGATTTCAGGCCTACTCTATGAGTTACAACTCATACCTGACATCCATACAGTAGTCAAAAACCAGATACTAGATAGCTCACAGGCTTGCAGAAAGCATACTACTACTATTCGGCTAAAGGAACATAGCAAAGAATGATGTCTAATGACATATCACTGTACCCATAGGGCAGTGCCTCACTCAGCCCACACCAGAGGAGCTTTTTCTTGCAGTAGATAGGAAGTAACACAGAGACTCACAACTAGACAATGTGCAGACAGTGAGCAGCTTTGGAGTACTCAGTCAGAAATGCAATGTTTTCATCAAACTCTTCCCCTCAAGGATCAGGGATGCACACATAAGAGGAGGGGGAAAGACTGCACGAACCAGAGAGGCGACAGATGACTCTAATGAAATAGCATCTTCAATTACAACAGGACCGCTGTACTTCTCACCACAAGCCAGATGGAGTCCCAGCGCTGAGGGACTGAAAAGGACATGGGTTCCCACCCCTAGCCAAGAAGCTATTGGCAGTACCTGTTGGCAGAGGTAAAAATCGGTTTTCTCTAATGGAGTGTCACTGGGTATTTTAACCATATTCTAATGGTATTTTAACCATACTCCAGGGCAGATCCCCTTTCTAAGAGTAGTTGGCCAAAACAGCTTAAGGGTTGTATGTGTGTGCGCATGCACATGTGTGCGCACACGCATGTGTAAAGGGATTTGCTTTGTTCTGGCCTTTTTTTGTTGTATTAGATTTGTTTGTCTTGGTTTTCTATTATAGCTTGATTTTTAATTGGTCTTAATAATAAAAACCTGGAGTCAGCTCTTAGGGGTGAAAACTGAAAGATCAGAGAAGCAGAGCAGTCAGCCATTAGTTCTTACCTCTACAAAATCCTCAGACCAAAAATCCTCAGATCTAATGGGCTAATCCTGTCTCTACAGGTCCTCAGACTGAATGTCTTGAACTCCTGTCTCCTCCTACCTTATATTCCTCTCTCTGCCCAGCCACATCCCTTCCTGTCTCTACCTCCCTAGTACTTAGATTAAAGGTGTGTGACTCCCAAGTACTGGGATTAAAGGTATGATCCTACACCACCTGGCTATATTTCTTTTTGAAACTGGATTGATCTAGGGTAGTCCAGAGTGGCCTTGAACTCACAGAGATCTCATCCTTTCGAATGCTGGGGTTAAAGGTGTGTGCCACCATTGCCTGGCCTCTATGGCTAACTAATGGCTTGCTCCACTAGTTAGGAAAATGAAGAAATAAAGCTCCCCAAGAAAGCTGTATGTGCTATAGCACAAACAAATTATCACCGCAATTGATTTTGTGTTTTATTTTTATGAGATTTTTTTTTCTTTTTGTTTTTAGAAGGGACTGTGAAAGGGAGAGAAAGAAGGAGAACAAAAAGTTGGGTGGGTAGTGAGGTGGAGAAAATCTGTGAGGAGTTGGGGGAGGGGAAGAACATGATCAAAAATAAATGAAAATATTTAATAAAAAGAAAAGAAACCGCTCAGTAGGTTTGCCTGTAGGCCAATCTCATGGAGGTATTTTATCAGTTGAGAGTCCCTCTTCCCAATGACTCTGGCTTATGTCAAGTTGACAACACAATAGCGAAGACACCAAGCCTCTGTTTACAATTACGGGTTCAAGGATAAAAGTGCTCGATTATTCAGCAGCCTCCAGAGACACAAAACCAGGAGGGCATATGAGAGATTTATTAGAGGAATTAGCTCCCGCAATTATGGCGGCCAAGAAACACCCTGGAGAGCACACACAGGCAGAAGGTCTTGGGTTGGGCAGCCCATGGCACCATTCAAGTTCCAAGGCTCTGAGCCGGGAACACCATGTGGGTAACTCAGCTTGAAACTAAAGGGATGAGCCCCTGGGAAGGAGCCCGTGTCAGAGTCCTGAAATCCAAAGAGCGGCAAGCTTGGAGTTCTAAGTTTAAGACAGGATACTAGGTAGGATACATCCCACTAACAGACGCCATCTGTCTTCTTTTTCATTCTGTCTCAGCCCCCAGCCCACACACACGAAGGGCCCAAGTTCCTTCGCTAGGTCTTTCAGACTCACATGCTCACCTCCTGTGCACACAGTCATAGTCACACCTAAAAACACAAATTCTTACTCAGGCACTTAGGTATTTCTCAATAGTCTACTAGACTCCCGCAGATAACTGTCAAACATGACTCCCACTGAGAACAGAGGAGATTCTTGCAAGCAGGACCTGGGAAGTTAGCTTGGGCAACCAGTAGATGTTGTTGATGCTCCAAGTGGCGTGGCATACAGATTTCTTTCCCCTGGTAGTTGCTTAGGTGGGATGTGTAGGGATGAGACTGGTACCCAAAGGACAGGGAAGAAAGAATTATGGGAAAATCAGGGCACTCTGACCGCATTTAACCGGAAGCCTCCTCTGCTCCCAGGGTCGTTCGTGAAGTGGACTGCTCTCCTGATTGTGCTATAATAATGCAAAAGTGTTGGCTAAGCCCCTGGTGCACAGCAACATACCCATCGCCACCTTGTCCTCAGGACACTCCCCACCTGAGGGAGTGAGGGCTGAGAACCACAGCACCCCAGGCCCTGACACAAAGCACAAAGAATTTCTCCTTCTGGAATCATCATTCTTTGAATACTCAAGGGATTAAGATACGCTCTTCTTTGGTGGGTTAGTGACAGAAGGTTTTCAAGAATGTCGTTCATTTTGATTGCTTTCGTCTTAGAGGGCAGCCCATGTCTCTGGTACTTGCTGGTCTCTTCTTTTCCTCAGCCCTTTCCTAAAGCTTCCTTTCCTTTGGTTCCCCACCTTCACAGACATTTCCAGAACTCTGCTTTCTCTTTTCTCCTCCAGCTGTCTATTCCTGAGTTTCCCTTTTGTTTTAGAAAGGACTTGCAAGGCCTGGAGCTTTTCAGTCTCAGGGTTCCTGTCTCGGGAGAGCTGACATACGTTCTCAGAAAGCAGCTGTTTCTAAGGGACACTGGTTTGAGCACGTATGTATCCTGGTTCCACGACTTTAGACACACTTTTGTGTTGTTTTTCCCCATACCTTCAGGGTCACTGAGGCGGACCACATCCGTCACCTGTTTTAAGTGCCTGGGGCCACGAGCAAATGCGCCGGAGCCTCTTCTCCCTTCCAGCGTCAATACAGGCAGATACAGTTGTAAAGCACCGGGTGCCGAGCAGGCACCGAATATTAAGCGTAAATCATTGTCATGTGGTTTGCATAGAAGGGCTGCTGGCACCATCATTATCTACTCTTAGCCCTTTGCCCTGTAAACAAGTCTTTTCCTAATTGTTTGAGTAGCCCAAGCATTTTTTGGCCGAACGCAGAGAACATACAGGTGAACCCTTTCGTTCATGGCTGCCGAACAAATTCTGGGAATACTTCTCCCATGCCCTTAGGCAGATGGTCGGCCCACATATATTTCAACAGCACAAATTAATGTAAAACAGACGCATGTTTGTATTAATTAATGCTAATGTATTCATAAGTGATTCAGATGATGGGCAGTCCATTATGAGACTCCTCTTCTAATTCTTTTACCCTAAAGAAACTGATTCTTGCTTAATTTTAGACGCTTGGAAACGTATCTACTGAGATTTCGGGACTCCCTCTCTTGTACATTTCCTATGGCCATTTGCTGGTTACCTAAGAATCGGTCCAACTGAAGAACCAATCTTCTAGACTGTAATTTGGTATGGGGAGAAACATTTTCTGTACACATGCTTGGCTAACGTAGTAGGAAGAGTCTGGGTGAATGTCTGCTTTGAGAGATCTCAGGTAAAACCTAAGAATCAAAGCAAAGGAATCCACGCTGAGCATCCCCAATCTGAAAATCCCAAATCAGAAATCTAAGCCTAAATCAAATTGTTTCGAGCAGAGACACGACGCCCCAAGTGGAAATTCTGTAGTTAATATTATGTGACAGGGTGCAGTCAAACCACAGGCCCCTGACCGCATTTTGTAAAATCACTTTCAGGTTACGTGAATAAGGTTTTTATGAAACTGAAAGGAACTGTGTGTCTGTGTGTTTAGACTTCGGTCCTCCCCTGCCCCCCCTCCCCCCCAGCAATTATGTATATACACATGGCTTCAAGTCAGAAATACTTGTCCCAGGCTTTTAGGATAAGGCACAAGCAACTTGTACACTGGAGATGGAGTCACCCGGGGGAGGGAAAAGGGCCTAAAAAGGGCAACCAGGGGTACAAAGGTAAGAATGGAGGTTTAGAAAATTGTTTTGCGAAGGTGTGTATGTCCTCAAAGAGAGGCCATGTTCTAAAGATATCTGTGTGTGTGTGTGTTGAGAAGAACAATAACGTTTAAACGAGATCGAATCTCAGATTGTTTCTATTGCTTCTATTTTAATATTTAAATTTTTTAATTTTAATTCTCTGGGTGTGTATGTATGTATGTGTGAGTGAAGTGCCTCCGGAGGCCAGAAGAGGGTGCCAGATCACCCGGAGTTGGAGCGTGAAAGGTGAGTTGATCAATGCATGCCATGAGTACTCAGAAACAAACTGGGCTCCTTTGCAAGGTCAGTATGTTATCTACCTCTGTGCATTTTACCACCAAACTCGCATAACCACATATAGCGGTAGCAAAAGTGTGTGACTTCCTCCTAGTCTCTGACCCCCAGGCCTTTCTCGCATATGCCCGCTCGACCTTGTGTCTGCTGGGTTTGCGTGTGTTCTGTGATCCCGCTATCAGAACCTCTTGGAGGTAAGCAGCTCCAAAGTGCTTCTTGAACCTTGAAGTCTGTGTGTGTCCTCCTTGACGTAGGGTTCTATTCTGGTTATATAAGAATTTCACAAGAGGGAGGGAGGGAGGGAGGGAGGGAGGGAGGGAGGGAGGGAGGGAGGGAGGGAGGGAGGAAGGGAGGCAATCACAAGCCTAGCCAATGTATAAGAAATAATCAGTCTGGGGAGTGAAGAACATGATGTGGATCTGGCATGGACGCCAAGGGAGTGAGTCAATGAGAGGGGAGAAGCCAACAGTTGGCTGCGCTGGGCAGTGCTTGAGATTTTGTCAGAGGCATGTGTTAGAAACTGGGTTTGCGTTCCGATTTGCTTCTGCTTCAGTCAAGTCGCCAGGAGGGAGGGAGGAAATGGCTGCTGGGGCTGGATCCTCCACGATGGACCCCAGGTTCCTGGTCTGCTGGTACTGATGTCCTTGGGGAGAACTCCCCTGTGTATGTAGAATGCGATAATCTTTATATGTTGCTTCTGAAATTGGGTGATTAAAAAAAAAAAACAAACAAAACAAGATACCGTTCTCTCTCTTGGATATTCCCACTCTGGGGGATGCTGCCCGTCTGGCAAAGGACATATGGCTTCTGCCCCTGAGGCTGGCCCATAGTCACATGAGAGAGCTTGCAAGTAGCTCTTTCCCCTGTTGAGTCCTGAGATTCTTACAGCCTGCCTGCCACAAGCTTGCAGGTGAGCAGAGGCTGTGTAGCCAGGCTGGCCTTGGATTTCTAGCCCCAAATACAGGCAGTTGAGGTTTCCAGTCACTGAGTTTTGAGATTGTTTGCTACACAACAATAAAGAATGAATCCTGGTTTCCCCTTAGTCCTTCATGTCTTATTTTATGCTTGTAAAACTAAAATATGCCTAGATAGAAAAACAAAGAAATAATAAAAAAAAAAACTACCTCTAGATCTACAAGAGTTTAGTGATATTTCCTACGGGATAGATGGAGCGGGCTATTTGAAACTCCCTGGTTCAACCATCCAGTGATGTCCTGTTCCATTTGGACTAGTAGCCAGAATTCCTGCCGTGTTCTCCCAGGCTGTGGAGCTCCCCTCTGCCCACAGGGCACAGCTCTTTTCTCCACTCACGGGTTTGACTCCTGCATGTCCCACATGCTCTTGTCTCTGGGTCACATACTTGCTGGATTTTTTTTTCCTATGACTTGCTATTTCCCAGAATAACCTTAGGAATGTGGCTTCTGTCATCCCTATTCAAATGTTGCTCCATAGAGGTGCCTCTCCCGAATGTCCACCCAAAGGGTGCCCTTCACACACTGGCTCTGCACCTCAGAGATGCCACACGACTGCTAACTTACAATGCCACTCATGGCCTGTCTCGGCCTTTTCCCATTAGAGTGCTAATTTACACATGCAAGGATTTTGTTTAATTTGTTCCTATGTCCCCAGTGCAAGAAACATGTATTGAATAAATGCTGTAGCTATTCCTTTTATCCCTTTCAATTCTTTATTCTTTTTTTTCCTTCTCATGGGTTTTTAGATTTTTTTCCAAGATATCGTAATTTTATAAGAAGAAAATAAAACACAACTTTAAAAGGTCAAAACTAAGCTGGTGAGATGGCTCCGTGGGTAGAGGAACCTGTCACCAAGTCCCACGACTTGAGTTTGACTCCCCCGGGGACTCACACGGTGGGAGAAGAGAGCCAGCTCCTGGAAGTTGTCTTTTGACCACCTCATGTGCACTGTGGCATATGCCATCCCCATTCACACGGGAAATAAAATAAGGAAACAAAGGTTTCCATAAAGACACCAACTGCAAGTCCTCAGATTTTTCAAGTGCTGCTATTGCTGTTTGGTGTTTGGAAGCTGGGGTCTCACTCCATTGCCCAGGCTGGCCTCAAGCTTGACGTCTTTTCCCCTCCTCTTGAGCACTGGAATTGCAGGCGTGTACCACCACACACAATTTTTATATTCTGTATAATTTTTTAACATGTGACTGTGCATTAGGAAGGCTTTCTGTTTCTTTTTCCTCCTCCTGAACAGGGAGAAACTTCAAAGATCTTCCAGGAAATCATGACCAGAAGAGAGGCACATTCTCAGAGGAGATCCTGAGGGGACCTATGTGCACAAAGAAGGCACGCACCTGGGAAAGCTCTTGACTCATTTCCTCACCTCTGCCCCACTTCATTTTAGTCCTCAGGTCATTTTCGTTGGTAGGTGCTTCTATTTTTGAGGTGCTCTTAGCTTTTCTCAATGTAAGGCAATCTCCGTCTCCTGCTCCTGTAGATCCAAACATCTCATCCTCATCCAATTCATTTTTCCTGAGGAAGATTTATAGATTTGAAGATGGGATAGGGTGTGGGGAAGTCAAGGGAGCAGCTTGGCCAGAGTTCTCCAGGTATAGCACCAAGATTATTTGGAAAAGCATCAGAGAAGTAGTTCTCCAATGTTAGTGTGTGCTTCTTTAATGCCATGTCCCGCAGAAACATATTTGCTGGCTTCTGATTATTAGATCATTGGTTCCAGAGCTTTCTTCACTATGAATCTTGATGTCCTGAACATACTGTTGTTTAAATTTCATTTTGATATGTTTTTAATTTTTTTTTGTGTGTCTATGGGTGCTTTGCCTGCATGTATATTGATGCACCATATGCATGCAGTGCCCCCAGAGGCCAGAAGAAAGTGTTGGATCCCCTTGGAGCCACAGAATATAGTTAGCCACACTGTGGTTGCTGGGAAGTGACACCATGGACTTCCGGGAAGAGGTGTGGGTCCTCTTAATCTGAGAGCGAGCTCTTCACACCTTGCACATCTTCGTATGTTTTTTCAGAACTCTATTTCTCTAGGAAGATACATTAGTAATATTTACAGGGAAACAGCAGGCACACTCAAATGGAGTAACTAAGAACATTCCAGAAGTGTGTGGGCTGCACTAAGAGAGACAGTGAACCAAATGGTAACGCAGCTAGAACTGAGCAGAAGCAGAAGAGATGCCGTGGTAGTTGCAGGACGTGCCTCCAATGAGAAGCCTTGTTTAGCTGGAGTAATCTAGGTGCTTTGAGCTTGAGCCCTCCTGGGGGTGCCAGCGTGCATTAGCTCCTGCTCTTCTTCTAACCCGGTTGCTGCTCTCCATGGGTATAATCTGAGAGGTCAGGAGCCCACGGAGGCCATGATGCAGAAAGCAGGAAGGGCGGGCACCAGATTTGGAGGGTACCGCAAGGGAAGAACTTCTAGAATTGGCTGGTTTTGGTCAAAGGTGTAAACAGGCTTCAAATGTTTAAATTTGGGGGTGGGAGAGATGGCTTAGTGAGTAAAGGTGCTTTCTGCAAACCTGATCCTGAACCCCGTGAACCACACCCTGGAAGGAGGGAACTGACTCCCGCAGGTTGTGTGCTGAGTTTCACTCTGAGTTTGGTGGCATGTGCTCTACACCCCAGAAAGTAAAAAAAAAAATATTTCTTTTTGTTAAAAATATCTTAATATCTGTGGTAGACACTAGTTTATGCCCAACAAAATTGTTTCTTTTTCCCTATAGCACTCAAAACAGAACGCATTACTTCCATGGTCACTGCGGTTTTGTGACAAGCACCTTTGTCCACTGAATCTTGAAGATATTATGCTAAATGAAGTAAGCCAGACAAAATGGAACAAACGCCGATACACTGTCACTAATACCAGCAGTGATCAAAAGCTCAGGCACGAGAAGTAGAGTGGAACTTGGCTGGGTCCTGGGAGTCTGGCAGATGGGATGTCAGAGTTCTGTGGATGATGGTGATACTGTTTGCACAGTCCCCGTGGATCCGTAGTCTACATGGGAGTATTTGTTCTAGTTCCACCTCCTTGACATCTTGAGTGGATGGGGTGACAGGAGAGGGATAGAGGGATAAGACTGGTTCTTCTAAGTCAAAAGACACTGGATGTGGGGTTGGAGAGATGGCTCGGTAGAAAAGAGCACTCACTTCTTTTGCATAGGACCTGAGTTTTCTAGCATGTACATCAGGAGGCGCACAACTGCCTCTCACTCCAGGTCCATGAGATCCAGCATCTTCTTTTGGCCTCTGTGGGCACCTTCAACTATGCACATATGTGCACATATGCAAACATAAGCAGAGAACAATAATAAAATCATTCTTTTAAAAAGACACTAGATCACAGGAGTCCCATTTGGAGTATGGAAAGACATCTTCTGAGCTTTGAGATGGGATCAGTGCTTGAGGGGAGGGATTTGAAAATCGTCTCTCCAGATTTTCTCTTTTACAAATATTTTATTAGTTCTGAGAATTTTTACATGCTCACTACTGGCCCAAATGCATCCTCTTTAAAAAAAAAAAATAAAACAAAACCCCAGGCTAATTCATTTGTGCTTCCCAAACATTCTTGGTTGTGTTGCTTTCTACTACCAGAGGCTGCACTCATAAAGAAAATGAATTTCCCCTCTCCTAGCAGCTATCAGTGGCCAATGGCTCCTTGGTTATGGGTGGAACTTCATGCAGAAGTCCCCTTGCCACGCAGGGAGTTGTTCTGGTTTCAGCTTGCACAGGTACTGTCTATCTCTTACAACTCCTGGGAATTCACACACACACAACTGCTCTGTTGTATCTAAGGCACTGAGTTCCTGTGGTCATCGCTGCCTCTGGCTCTTACGTTCTTTCCACCCCTTCTTCCACAATGATCCACGAGCTTTGTGGGGAGCAGTTGCCTTCTAGACGTTCCATTTATGGATGAGCATCCCACAGTACGGGTTAGTTCTTTTGGAATTGTTGGTTAGCGAGGATCTGTAGACACCCACAAACATTATAAGCTATTGACAATATTCTCTCAGTTACCCTCTAGAACCTGACACTAATATCCTGCTCCTGAAGATACCATATACTTGAATCATACAGCATAAAGCATTTAAGCAGGAGCTGACCTGGAAGAAGCTTCAGTCTCTCTGGCTGATTTTATAGTTCTAAAAGGTACCGTGCATAATACCAGAGGAGAAATGTAATCTTACCTAGCTGTGGACCCTATGAACTACAGTAATGACTAGTCTGGCAAGGTATGCCAACTACTACAGTAGTGGCATGAACATCATGGGAGTAATCAACTCCCTTCTGATTATATTTAAGTCCTGTTACACAAACTAAAATCCCATAGCTAGCACATTATTGGGCTAAGAACCTATGGATAGGCTGGGAAGAACCTAACTACTATTATGCAGCTCAGACGTAGGATTAAAACAACTCCTAATGAGTTTTTGTACCCAGAGAGAAGTGCATCTCTCGACTCTTATCAGGGAAGCTTCTATTGGCGGTAAATTATACGTAGCAGTTAACACTACTGACCAAGGTGAAGAGAACAAGAAACTGAGAAATGCTCTCCAAGTTTTCTGTGAAAAATTGTGAATGTGCTTTCTATATAAGAATGAGGATAAAAGGACGACGGAGTGGTCAGAGAGTACGCCATGATGTCTCGACGGCGCTTGTTTTCATTCACAAGGCACATGACTACATTTCCCAGCTCTCCTTAGAGCTAAGAGTGGCTAGGAGACTGAGGTTTGCCCAGTGGAGACATAGACAGAAGTGGGGATGAGACTTCCAGGCAGGTTTCATGCATTCGTTCCACAGGCCATCATTTTAATCCAGAATTAAGGAAGAGACACAGGATCTGAGAGAAACTCAGGGGTCATTTGCAGAGAGCAACACAGTCCTGAAATGGAGAGGGTTCGGGTCCCTGAATTATACCTGAAGGAACGGTACCAATCAGGAACAATCTGTGCAAACTGAGAGACCCAAGAACAATGTCTGCCGTGATAAGCCACCAGGAGCTGTCGTCGCCTCCCTTGATATGCTATTGTATTGTATAAAATATGTGCTGATTGTAAATGATTTGATAGATTCTGAAAATAAAGTGAAGGGGAAAACTGTTTTTCCACTGCCCAGCGATAACAGCTTTTACTATTGTCGTGGGCTTTTCCCTTCCACTTATTTTTGCATAAGAGCATCATAGGCCAAACGATGATGATAATGGGAAGAGAGTTTGGTGATAGAAAATGTTTGACAATCACAGTCTCTAATTGCTCAGGTCGTTCACCATGTACTTTTTTTTTATTTTTAAAGCTGAATCTCATGCTGCAGTCCAGACTAGTCTCACACTTTCTGTGATCTTCCCTCATCTGTCTCAGGGGCTTGGGATTATAGGTATCCAGCATGGTGCTTGTCTCTGTGTTTGTTTGCATGCTTGCTTACAGTGCTGGGGAGCAAAATCAGGGCCTTGAACATGCTAAAAAAAAAACCCACTCTAACCAGTGAGTTATATCCCCAACTCTCAATATATATATTTTTAAAATATATCATTTTAAAAGTATAAATTCTGGGGCAGGAGAACTGGTTTAGTGATTAACTACATGTACTACTGCTTGTATAGAGGCTCTGTTTTTGGTTTCCAGCATCCATGCTGGACGGCTCACAGCTAGAGGGGACCTGACGCCTCTGGCTGCCAAACAAGCTGAAGCTTTTGCACATGTACAACCCCCAATACACATAATTCAAAAATAATGAAAGCCCACACATACATTCTATCTCGTTGAGATTATTCACATTAGCAATAAAATGGACTTTAAGATAATTTTAAAATTCTATTCGTGTTCACAAATTTCATGAAGCAAGGTTTTATTTACTATTTAATCCTCACTTCGTAATACAACATTTAACAAACAGAATAGTGTAAGGATTCCCCCCTAAATCAATTGGTCCCCCAAATAAATGGGCAGGTGAATGACGGAGACACACCTACCCAAGGGCAACAGGTAAAGAAGTTTTAAACAACTGGTGCAGCAGTGTCTGAGTCCTGTAAGGAGTCCCAGCATTTTGGAGGCTCTGGGCAGCAGCAATTGTTTCAATTAGAGATCAAATATGCACTACATGTCCCCTCAGAGCAGAGGGAAGAACATGACTTAAAGACATATTTCTTCTCTTTGGGAAAGAACAGAAACAGAAGTAGAGAAAAGCCAGATATGGAGGGCTGGATACAGGGCAAAACATTTGCCCTAGGCTGTAGCATTGACCTGAGACAAACACAGTCCAACAGACCCTTGTGTGCCAAACGAGAAAGTATGACCTTCTAGCCTGTTTATAGCTTGAAATCTCCATTCTAGAACTCCTATTATAAATTAATTTTTCCATTAACTAGAATGCAGACTCATTTGTTTTCTGTTTTTGTTTGTTTGTTTGTTTCAAATGGAGGGTGCTTAGTAATTTGAAAATACTTTCTCTATAAAGAAATGGACCATTTGGGAAAAAATTCTTGAAACACCACTTCTGTAAAACAACAGAACTCACTTCAGCGAGTTTTTACACAGAATATTTTGGTGCGATGCGGGGTCAACCTGGCATCCTTTTGTTTTGATGATTCCTGTTTTTAATTTTCCCTGTGCTTACAGGATTTCCTTTGCATTTGGAATTCAAAAAGGTTGCCAGTTGCCGAAGCCTGGGTTTGCTGGTTTTCATCAAATGTCATGCCGTGAGCTCCTTTAATTTACTCATTGTGTCGCTCTCAACTGAGGCGGGTTCATGCAGTTATCTTAATTAAAGGTTACTTGTGTGAGACTGCCTCACCCCAGAGACCTCCTTAATTCAGAGACTATGTCTTAGTCATGTTTGTATCTTTAGCACACAGCAGACATACAATGATGGGATCTTGGAAACGAGTTAACACCCGGCTTGCCTGCAAAAATCTGTAGTGAAGGAAGTCTGTCTAGAGATCATTTTATTGCATTGGTTTTCTACTTTTATTTCTTTCCGGAATCCTGCAAATATTTCACAGCTCTGCATTTTGCGCCAACCAGGGAAACTACAGTGGCTCTGATTTAGCTGATAGGATAGTAGCGCGCCCCGTGGAGGCGGAGGCGGAAGCGGAGGCGGAAGAGAACTCGCTCATTCAGACTTGCTTTTCCTAAGTCTTGGAAAGGCTGAGGCTGTCATGGCAAGATCTGCTAGGCTATAAAATGATGCAATGCCACCTGGAGTAACGACAGGCCACTTCAAATTAGACCAGACACCCAGGCCCACCTTGATCTATCCAGGTCCAGTAAACTTGGAAAATTCTCAAGCACTTCTAACTGAAGCACAAACGATGAGAAACAGTTGCTTCAGACCAGTGAGTGGAGGTGATTTGTTATAAAGTAAAAGCTAACTGGTATAGAAAGCAACCAGTCACTCTAATTTAGAAAGTCCTGACCTAACTAACATTTTTTTTTTAAATAAAATTTTTATCTAGTTTCTGGGAAACAACAGAGTAATAGCTCCTAATTTTAAGTAACAATGTGCTTAGCCAAACAAATGATAGAATCTAAGGGAAAAATATAAACGCTTTGCAATACGGAAAAGTTTAGAATATTCTACTTTCCAGATATCATTTCTGAAGAATTCATGAAAAACTAAAAGTTCTTAAATAATCCCCCTCCAAAGAAACAAAAAAATCGAACAAACAAAAAAGCAAACAAGTTGTAAAACTGGAGCATGCAATCTGTCTTAATTTCTTTACATGTTGCTGTATTAAAACGCCCCAGTGAGCCAGGCAGTGGTGGTGCATGCCTTTAATCCCAGCGGAGTCAGAGGCAGGTAGATCTCTGAATCTGAGGCTAACCTGGCTTACCAAGTGAGTCCAGAAAAACTAGAGCTACACAGAGAAACCATGTCTTGAAAAAAACACCCCCCCCCCAAAAAAAAAACAGTGAAAGCACCTTGAGGTAGAAGGTTAATTTAACTCACTGTTCTAGAGTCGAGTCCCTCATGGTGGGGAAGTCAAGGCACAGGGAATGTGCTACAATTTGTCCCTTTATTTCTGTATTCCGAAGAAAAGAATAATGAATACATACCTGCTAGTGTTTGGCTAACTTTCTTCACTCTTAGGGAATGGCGCCACCACAGTAGGTAGGCAACCAATTTGATCAAGGTGATTCCCCACAGGAAAGCCCAGAGACCCGTTGCCCTGGTAGTTCTAGATTTTTGCCAAATTAATGGTTAAATCTAACCATCACATAATCTAAATCTGTTTCCAGACTGTTAAGATAAAATTCCATTTTTAGTTACATATATATATGCATATATATATATGCATCTGTGTGTAGGTATTTGAGCATGAATACAGGTGCCTGTGGAAGCCAGAAGAGGATGCCAGATTCCCTAATGCTGGAGTTACAAGCCACTGAGAACTGCCCAACACAGGTCCTCAGAACCAAATGCAGGCACTCCAAAAAGTCAGTTCTTGCTTTTAACCACTGAGCCGTCTATCCAGCCCTGCTTGAGATGTAGTTTTGAGAGTGCTCAGTTTCATATTGGTCTTCTAGGCATTCCTCTTATGTCTGGGACTTGGAGCCTAAAGTCACTTTCTGAGACTTTACAACCAGCTGGACTCTGATTTGGTTCACACAATGAGAGGACCGTGCTGGAACGGGAAGTAGGCAGGGGGTAGACGGCCTGAGCGAGCTGTGGCTTCAGCAGCGTTGGCACAGATGACAAGCCACAGGGGCAGGACTTCCCATTGTATCGGTGGGAATAACCCCATTCTACATCAGAGGAAACGGAGACAATGGCTTCTTGTCAGAAAAGTGGCCTTGGCAGTCAGGAGGTTGTACAAGAGCAGAGGTGGGTCTCTGCACGTACTGTCCCCGGGTCATCATCCCACCTAGCTATCCTTTGATCGTTAGATCCTTCGGACACATTGTGATGAAAGGCTTGAATGGATCCCTCCCTGCTTTCATTACCTAGGGGGCTTTCTGCTTTCTCGAATGAGAAATGTTTCAATAGGCCTTGAATGCCGTCGGTCTACTTTATAAGGAAAGTCAATGAGTTCCAAGGACATTTTAAAGAGGAAGAATGGAGCAGTTCCTAAGTATTAGGGAGTCTGGGGAATGTGACAAGAAACCACTATGACAAGACTGCCAAGGAAACATCAAAGCATACAGGACCAACCGTGAAAACACGAAGGAACTAAACTGTGGATGATGCGTGGTCCATGATGAAGTGCCAGAGATTACACTTGACCTGGATTCGAGACCCTTTTACCTTGTATAGTATAGTGATCATTTTCTTGAGACAATGCCTGGGAAACAAACGTAACCCTGTCGTACTTGGTTCTGCATAAGCAAAGAAGCAACTTTATTCGTTCATTTCACCTCTGATAGCCAATTAAGAAAAAATCCTCTTCAGTTACCATTTCCGAACCTAATGCAGATATGGAGCTGGGAATGGGGGTTGAGCTATGGATGGCAGGGGTGACTCTGGGTAGAGAATTCTCATTTAAGCCGGATGATCTGAGCTCAATCTCTGAGACCCATGCGGTGAAAGAGAGGACCGGCGCATGCGAGTCACCTCTGATCTCCACATGTGTGCCATGGCATGCACGTCCATATGCTTCACAGAGTAATCAAATAAAATAGCCTAAGAAAAAGTATATAGGAAGTAAAATAACAGGAAAATTGAAGAAGAAAATGGGTATGTGAAATAAACAAAAGTCTTAATTTCCTCACTGAGGGATCAGTGAGTCCTTTCTCAAATCCAAACAACCTTTGCTATTTATAGATTACCCTTTAATAGAATTTTCAGGTTTAGACACTTCTTGGATAAAAGGAGTTATCCAAACGATATGCTTCATCAGAGAACCAAGGTAGCCCTGCTAATGTTCCTAGGTAGGAACCTCACAGGCCAACTTTCTCATCTCTGTAGAGCAAATTGCTTGGATTAGATACTTTGAGGTCTCTGCCATAGGACGGTGAGTGTCTGTGAAGAACAGTACGTGTCCCTTGGTCTCCGTTCCTACCTGAGATCACACTCAGGGAGAGAGCCTTCCAAAGGCCAAGTTTTAGTCATGGTCAAGCAAGAAGAACATATGGTTAACATGGGGTTATTTGTGAAGGACTTCCGGGAAAACTGGGCTCCAGAGTCGGCAGTGTGTCAAATCAGAAGAAATCCATGTAAGCGTGGTGACTCACACCATGTCAGCAGAGAAAGGTAGAGCCTAAGCTTGAGTTTTAAAAGGAGGAAGGACAACATTCTGACATGATTTCCAAATAAAACAAGGCCTCTTCAGAGGACTTTTCCCCTTTGAAGTTCACGGTAAGATGAGGAAGTGTTTTCTATCCCTAAAATAATGCCTGAGTAGAAGGCCTAAGATTGATTTTTGTATTTTGTTTAAAAGTGATGGGTGAATAATACACCCCAGAAACGGCTGATATCCAAAGCCCAGTCACTTACAATTTTTCTTCAGGCTTGTTAGAAACATAATTTCCTTCCAAATTAAAATCTGCACTATTATTATTATTATTATTATTATTATTATTATTATTATTATTATTGTTATTATTATTATTATTACTACAGATTGCCTTGGTAGAGGCTCGCCACATTATCTGGAATCACCCAGCTGGTTGGTGTGGCAGCTTAGTCCCTTTATTGAATCTTGCAGACATGGGGCCCATTTCCCTTTCTTCCGTCTGCCAGATTCACTTTGAGAATGGAGGGTAATCTATCCCTTCCAAAATGAAAGCCACACCCTCTTCAATCTATAGGTTGTCATTATGTCCCATTACATATCCTAATCCATTATACCACCATGGGCCTTTGTATGATGTGTCAAGGAACCAGGCATCAAAATATCTAAAAGGATTTTGTGTCTACTTAGATGCAGGCGGCTTGGGCTGGAATGCACTTGCAGGCCAGATGGGGTTGCTCTCTCTCCCTTCCCGGTGGCTCTAAAACTACAAACATCTTAGTCGTTTTTTTTACTTAAAATAGGGTGGGTAATTTTACCTATTTCAGTCATTTTTTACTTAAAACAGGGTGGGTAATTTTACCTGCTGCCCAATCCTTCAAAAATGATAGCTTTATTTCTTCAAGGGGCTCTCATCACTATTGTCTTCTTTGTTTTTCCACAGAGAAATGGTTTCTTTCCACGCTGAGGTAATTGCTTTCAGGACACATTACCCTCTTTATATACTCACGCATGTTTGTGTACCTCTTTGTGTGATGCTGCTATGAAAATTCAAGGTGGCAACATCTGTGTTAGTCATGTTCACTGGGTTTCCGGGTTCTGCATGCCTCACGCAAGCCCTCCTTTTCAATACTATTTTTATTTTGTTTTCTGCGTGATTCTGCTCAATGGTTTCTTGGACTTAGCTTGGGTTTTATTTACCCACATAGAATAAGATTAGTTGGTTAATGATAGGCATTTCTTTGCCAGCAAAGCTTGCTCAGATGTCCTGTCTGCTGCTTAGGATCGGCTTGTTTCCTATAAGGTGGCTAATATAGAAACTGGTGTTATTAGCTTTGCAGAAGGCACCACAGCAATAATGCAGGCACCAAGTCTTCAACATCCTTCATCATCAGTGATCCCAAAGGCCACTGAAGCTTCCCGGTCTACCCTGTCTGTGTTCACTACACACTTCTCTTCTCAGTCTCTTCCATGGTACCCCTGCTATTGTTTCAGCTCCTTATCCAGCTGCCGCCAGCGTCAACAGGCTGTCTCTGTTTCACGATCAGACACTCAGTTGGGGTGTTTCTGTGTCCTCAGTAGATGACCAGCACAAAGAGCACAATCTGAGAATGACAGCATTGCTGATGTCTTCAGCTAGAGCTCCAACCCCTTCAGCCAGACACACTGTGTGATGATAAGATTGAAAGTTCTCCAGTGATGCAAATCAGTCATTGCTTTCTCCACACACAGATTTCACAAGGCCAGTGAAAACTTCCTTTGGCCAGAAGAAATGGTTGGGGTATTAATAGGGAGGCCTCGCTCCATCAGGTGTTCAACCAATTCAGAACGTATCTTTACTCAGTTACACTTCAGGAACTATACTGGAGAAAGTGAACGCCAAGGCTTCCCCTGTAGGTAGCAACATACTCCCTTCTCTTAGTGTCATAGAATGCTATTGGCAGTTGGCACTTGCGATTTCCCATCCTTTTAGGGTTTTCCTTTGATAGGAAAGCAAAGCACATAGACAGACCAGGAGTTCTCCCTCACTGTGGTGCAACAATGGAAACTGAATAAACTGATATGACCACTCAATGGTATGGGTAAAGGGAAAGTTGTTATTGTAGATATGAGAGAGAGGATAGCCAGAGGCATCTGGAGGAGTCCAGAGCAGAAAGAGAAAGAAGTAGACTAAAGATGGCCAGCAGACAGGACCTAACCATGAGCAGAGCAGATGGAGAGAGGGGGGTGGAACACAGAGGAGGGGGGGAAAGAAGAAGAGGGAGAGGTAGAAGGGCTAGAAGGTTAGCCCAGACTTTGACATGTGTCACAGGTACTTGTGTTCCTGAGGGAGCCTGAAGGCCAGCAAGGGCTTTGATATGCTAATAGACCCCACAGAGAGCCATTCCTGTCTTTTTTTGGCAGAGGGGAACAGCTTCACAAGCTCCTGAGGAATGCTGGCTTTTATCTAGCCACCAGAAGTCTTTCTAGAGTTCAGGTTGAGCCCATTCCGGATATTTGGACTGTTCTTTGGAGTTTTGGAAACTGAAGTTTCCTTTGATCCTTACAGAAACATTCCCTCTTGGCAAGAGGAGAGACTGAGGTCTTGGGAATAAATGGAACTCAATAGTTCTAGGAAAGCTGATGTTAACGAGATTCACAAGGCCCCTCCTCAAGGTTACCGAAGCAGATATCAGAAGTTAGGTTAGCAGGTAGAGTCTGCCACACTGTGGGGTCAGTCCTCAGTCTCTCAGGAATATAAAACTGGGTTTCCACCTATTGGAATCACGCATCTTCTCAGGGAGAGACTCAACCTGAACCATCTGGCTGTGATATATGAAACCAAAAAATTTGAACCCAAATTAACTTGGACTTGAGAACATTTATCTTCAGTACTGAAATACCTTTTATGATATGGGTCCTTTCTGTCAGTTGGTCCTACAGGCAGCCATATTACCAAGAAATGATGGCTAAAGATAAAGTTTTAAAAAAAGAAGACTCAGGTGACTTTAACACTAAATGGTATCCTGTTGAATTAGTACAGTGTCTCTATCTTTATTTGAGAATATGCCAGTAAAACCTGGATATTAAAGGTTGACCGAATAAGATGCCTCTCTCCTGGTAAGTCTGTTTAGGCAATCCAAAATCTGCCTTTGTGACTCCTTTGCTCTGTGCCTCCATTCCAGAATCTCTCTGCTTGATTGATATTCTTCGGGATGTGATTTTTGTCTCTGGTCTTCTCATAGTTTAGTCTTCCTGGCTTGGAGACATCCTATGTCTAAGGTGCCTTTATGTATACTAACTAGGTTTGGTCCATCAGTGCAAACTTTGTACTCTGTCCTTTACAATTTCAGTACCGCCAAATTGCGGAGGCATAACTCATTGTTGTGAACTCCACTTTCAAATACCGCTACTAGCAACAGGATCCCAAGTAAAAATGTCTTCTTTGTGGTACAATTGATGGCTACAGGATAGTTATTTATGGGAAACAAGATCCAAGAACAGCAATGTACACTTTAATGTGGGCTTTATATGCAGTCATGATCTCTATCTCTTTAGCTATGACAATTTACTAGTGGGAAGTTTGCTCCAGTATTTTGGGAGCCAAGCAAAGAGACCCCAGAACGAAGCTGTATTGAAACTGCTCGATGGGAGCTGAACTAGACAAATACACAGCATTACCCTATGCCGGGAGAAAGGTGTGCCACTACCCACTCCTTTGGATAAAACCAAGCATTCCATATTTTTTCCCTTGGTGATTAGATCATTTTGTACCATATGTCATTTCTGGTCATCTTTTCCAGCAGATTACATTCCAAGAATATATGTTCCGACTGAGTGTGAGCTTGCTTATGGGGTAAACAGTGTTTCTAAAAGAAAGAAAAAAGCAAGCACAGGATGCCTCATTCCACATTCCATCATTACCAACATTTAGGGGATTCCCCTAATACCTAAGATGCATTTAATTATTCTATGGGAGTCTCTAAAAATGTCACTGTTGCTTCGTGGCAGAAAGAGCAAGGGAAGCAGTATGTAACTTTTGGCATAGGAGATGCTTTGCCTGAGTAAGAGTCAAATTGGGATCAGGTGACCCAGTGAAAAGATAGGTGGGTTGGGGACAAGAAGAGCTGGGAACTGGGAACTGCAGACTTTATTCAGCCTTCCCAGCCTTGTCTCTGTTTAAGCGCTTTCCATGAGGCCACTTCCTACCAGATTTAGGAAACCACAGACTAAACACTTTTCTTCTTTGTGCCTCAGTTTACTTACCTAAAGAGTTAAGATGTTCACATTATATTTACAGGTCTGAATATTCATATCTTTTCTCCTCCATAAGCAGAGTTCCAGCATGTAGTGCCCAGACTCATTCCCACCCACTTCTCAGGAAGGCCAGGCCAGCTCTGTCCCTCAAGAATGTTTATGGCTGCAAGTAACAGGAGCCTTGAGGAAAACTGATGGGAATGTAGAGATGTCAGGTTTTCTTGCATACTGTGAATTCTGAGGTGAGGCAGCAGCAGGCTTTTGGAGTTCAGTGGCCTGGCATATCAGGCCTGCTGCCTCAGGTTTCTTATCTGCCCCATTTTGGCAGAGGGCTGGCCATCAGTTACAAACTAGCCTGAGGGAGACATGCTGTGAGAGGAGCTCTGCGTGCTCTCTCTTCAGATTAGCTCATGTGAAGGCAAAGGCGTAAGTCACAAACAATCCCATGCTAGTTTGGAATTATGATTAATAAAATGGTTATTTATTTAAAAGGGAAAAAACTTACAGATCACCGTCCCAGACAACAGCCCTCTGCGCAATCAGGAAGGGAGTCTAGTCGCCCTAAGCGGAGCAGGAAGTAAGAGAGAGCGAGGAGGGAAGTGGCCGCTTTTTTAAAGGGAGAGAGACCACGCCCCAATGGGCTGGTATCTCAGCGGCTATTGGCTGGAGGAGCAGAAGGACCTCTCGCAACACTCATGCTCTCTGCCCATCCCTTCAGATTCAGCTTTCATTGGCTAGCGTGATGTCACGCAGCCGAGTCTAGGGCCATCCAAAAGTGAACACCTGAGAACTTAGTCACCGTTGCTAGTTAGTGAAGTCCACATGACTACACAGAAGGCAAGGCTGTTTTGTCTTAAGGTTAAGAAAAGTCATATTTTCCAATTGTTTTGTGCTGTTATGTGAAATTTTCCAGAGGAAACCCATCTTCTATAGTGGGGACTAAGGCCAAGGAGGGGAAACAGGCTGTTCACAGTTTCCAGCTCTTACTCTCAATCTAACTTTCAGTTTGGTAGATAATCCTTAGTTTGTTACTCGTTTAGCCCAAAGTCCCAAGTCCCTTTCTATCAGCCCACAGTGTTGGACAGAGCTGGGGGTCATTCTTCAGCTGTGGTTATGTGGGCTGCTGCGTGGCACTGCTGGATGCTACTCCACAGAGTTCAGCCTTTCTGAGAGGCAAGCAAGGGAGAGATTTTAGTATCCTCTCCACAGTGTCTACTACCTTCCTATCTGCCCGTTCCCAGGATTCACTGCTCTGTCATTGGCCTTCATCAGTTTAAATTATGAGCCTATATCACAGAACAGAATCACTGAACCAAATCTCTGAAGGCTGAAGGTGGTACCATTTTCAGAGGAGAGAGAATGCTTTGGGTTCTGGGCCATGGAGCAGTGTTTTAGAGGAGCCTGAGCTGGGTTGCATTCGCTACACCACTTTGAGGCCACCTAGTGAGAAAGCTGTGGTGTCCTCATTCCACGGAATGCCAACTGGCAGTAGAGGAAACAAACCACAGCTATACACAGATGGATCAATCAGTTAGTAATTTTGAATCTGCAAAGCAAGATCCAGAAAATACAGCCTGCAATGCCCTTATAGACCTTTCTGTACAACTCAAAACCAAACAGATTTGAATAACGTGTGTGTGTGTGTGTGTGTGTGTGTGTGTGTGAGAGAGAGAGAGAGAGAGAGAGACAGGGTTTTTCGAGACAGGGTTTCTCTGTGGTTTTGGAGCCTTTCCTGGAACTAGCTCTTGTAGACCAGGCTGGTCTCGAACTCACAGAGATCCGCCTGCCTCTGCCTCCCAAGTGCTGGGATTAAAGGCGTGCGCCACCACCGCCCAGCTGAGAGAACAATTCTTAATGGTGATAAAACAGGGCAGTGGCAGATTGGGACATGTTAATTTTGAAGGAAAGTCAGGAGCATGGACCGGGAAGGAGATTCCTGGGAAATATTCCACGTTTGGTATTAGTTTTGAAGGGCTTTGGCTATAAAAGCACCACAGACTCAGTGGCTTAAGCAACAGAGCTTTAAATTGTCTTATAGTTTTGAAGGCTGTAAATTCTAAATCAAGATTGGTTCCCATGAAGCTAACAGAAGGGGTCAGCTGTTGGCTTTCTTTCTTTCTTTCTTTCTTTCTTTCTTTCTTTCTTTCTTTCTTTCTTTCTTTCTTTCTTTCTTTCTTTCTCTGTTTTTAAATCACAGCTGTTGTCTATGTTTGACTACCTTTGTGTTCATTTCCACTTGCTATCAGAGCTCCATGAAAGACCCTGTGGTGGTTTGAATGAGAATGGCTGCCCTAAGTGCATATGTTTGCTGACTTGGTCCCAGATTGGTGGAGTTGTTTGAAAAGGATTAGGAGGCGTGGCCTTGTTGAAGGAGGTGTGTTACTGTGGTGGGCTTTGATGTTTCCAAAGCTCATACCAGGCCCAGTCTTACTAGATTTCTTTGCTTCTGCTTGTGGACCAGATGGAAGCATTCAGCTATTGCTCCAAGCACCATGCCTACCTGATACCATATGATCCACCTGCTCCCATATGGTCTCCTTGTCACGATGGTCATGAACTCACCCTCTGAAACTGTAAGCCAGTCCTCAATTAAATGCTTTCTTCTCTAAGTTGCCCTGGTCATGGTGTCTCTTTACAGAAATGGAAAACCAACTAAGACAGATCTTGAGATAATTACTAGGCTATGATAAACCTTAAAGATCTTATCAACTTATTTTCCAATCATATTGATCTGACTTTCAGGTAAGGTCATATACTGAGGGACTAGATGTTAAGACAACAACACATGAATCTTAAGGGGACACAATTCAAACTGTAACACTAATGTTGAATTATATTTCTGCATTGGCACAAAATGTGATAGGTGCTCATTGTCCTATTAACCTAAAAGAGGACTGTACTCGGACAGATGCTAATCTCTGACAAAGAGGTAACCCAGTCTGTGGAACAGAGTTCTACATGAAAGAGGAAAAAAAAAATCCCTGTTCAAATAGAATCCAGTCTCAGTGCAGCTGCTGGAGTGGAGGTGGAATCAAGTCTGAGCTGGGGCTCTGAGTCTGGGTGCCTGAATAAATATTGATGAGCCGTAGTTTTTGATGGAACAATTTTTTTTGGCTTTGTGAGCAAGGAAATGATTTGTAGACTTCAAGGCAGAGCTGGTTTGCCATATAGAGAGAGCTTACTCCATATGACCAAGGAGGAAATAGTCAAAAATTGTTCAAATTATCGTAATGTCTCTTCTGGGAAAGGTTGTACAGGGGGAAAACCCTGGCTTTATAGACCATCCACAGTCACTAATTCATGGAGTGACCTAAGATTCAGTTTCCTCATACATAGAATGGGAACATGAAACTTCACATATTCTCAGGCATACTGTTTCATATGTATGCTGATTTTGGTGTATATGTTATGCACATACATGTATGTGTATTTTATATATATATGTATGATATATATATGTATGTGATATACATGTATGAGTTATATACATATAAAAAGTATATTGAACAAGTAGTTATTCAAAAGTAGACTCATCAATCTACTTTTTTATCCAATCATTTCTATATTACACTCTCTCTTTTTCCTTTTAGAAAGAGATCATTGAATCTAATCTTCTTTTTTCAGCCTTTTTCCTGACCATACCAGGTCCATTGCCAACTTGTAATCAACCCCTGAAATAGTGAGAGACATCCATAACCCACTGAACAACCAAAAACCATTCATCTCACTTCTTGGGTATGTGGGCATTGTGTTCTTTAGTCTATGGGCACTACCATCTTTAGGGAAGCCTGAAAAATTAACATAATAGTTAAGTTCTAGGGGAGCTAGCTATTGTCTAGTCTTGGTGTGATGGTATAACGTAAGGCTTAGTTAAAGTTCTGGCTAGAGTAGTCTGTGAGGCTGGACCAACTCAACCAACAGTCTTGAAGCTGTCTGGGATGTAAAACTCTGAGAAAACTGTGACAGAGGTATTCTGAGAGGTTGGATCACCTGGGTCACTTGTTTTCATTGGTGTCTTGTCCCCTTGCTCTGAAAACATATGAATTTTAAAGGTAATATTCTTATCTGTATTAACAAAGTAGGGACTGTGCGTTGCAGACAAGCCCGCCGAAGATGATTTATTGTTTCATGTTTGAGCAGGTAGAATCTATGTCACCTGTCTTGTAAGTTTTTAGGCTTATTTCTTTATGTCTGTAGGCAGGATTTCCAGGGGGCTCTCCCCTGATCAAACCTGATCAAGCCTTGAATGAATACGCAGCTTTTCATTTTCTGTGGACACAAAGGCATAACCTCTTCTCCAAGGCAGCATAGTTTTTTGACTTCCATTTTGAAATTAAGACATTTTTAAAATATCTAGGCTGATTTAATTTATCATTTTCCATAATCCATTGTCTCTCAAGAGCTATTGTTCCTCAGCAATCAAAAACTTCAAAGACAACACAAGAAACATACAGGATCCAGACTTCCTATGCATTTCCCATCTCTTCATGGCTAATCTTTTTTTTATTATTATTACTTCAGCCCTTTTTAAAGACTTTACTATTATTTTTAAACTACTTATTTATTTAATCACTTTTGTAACTGTCTATAACTTTTTCCTTTTTTTTCTTAAGTCTATGCACATTGTTAAACACTGTAACGTGTTTAGAGTTTTTTTTTTCCATCTGGACTTGCTTTACTGTGTATCTGTAACCATTTTTGTCCGAATGAACAAAATGTTTAACCACTGTATAAAATTTTTGCCTCAGACTCTTAGGTTCTGAAAAACAGTCTAAGGCAATTCCTTGTGCTCTGTGAAGGAGATAGGCTCTGTCTCCAGGATTTCTTTTCTCTGTTACCTGCTTTTTCTTTCCTTTAATGGCTTCGAGTGTTACAGAAATTCTAAAAGAATTCACTTGTGGCAGGGCCGGAGATACAAATTCACACTTTTTTTCTTACTTGTCCCAATCCAAACTTTCCAATAAAAAGTAGAAGATAGGGATGTCTCATTTTCTGTTCTTTATCTAAAAATGTTTTGAGGAGATCCAGCACCCTTTTAGGGCATTTAGAACAGAGAGCACAATTAAGGAAAAAGGTAAATTTGTGCAGCGATCCTAGGGAAAGAGGTTAAGCCATGAAGCCACTGAGACATCGTGGGAAGAAGACCCAGGACTCTGGCCCTCTCTGTGTTCAACCTCAGAAAAAACTGTGCTATCTCTCAGATGGTTGTCATGTGAACTCCCGGGCAGTCTGATCTCTGTGCACTTAGGACAACATCTCCTCTGCATTTCCTAGTTGAGACCAACTACTTTTATGGAAAGCACCAAGAACAATGGCTATCCTCGCGGCATCCCATATGGAGTCAAGCCAGAAATAGTCTTCTTGATACCTTGGCGTTAATGAGAAATTTTGGGGAGAAAATCCCTAGGTAAATTCCGAAATCCATTTCTTGCCATTCTGTGTGGAGCTAAGAAAATAATGAAAATGGACATGCATATGTGCTTTTCTTTCTTTCTTTCTTTCTTTCTTTCTTTCTTTCTTTCTTTCTTTCTTTCTTTCTTCTTTCTTTTTTTCTTTCTTTCTTTTTTTCTTCCTTCCTTCCTTCCTTTTTTTCTTCCTTCCTTCCTTCCTTTCCTTCCTTGTAGACCAGGCTGACCCCTCTGCCTGGCTCTGCTTCCCAAGTGCTGGGGTTAAAGGCGTGCACCGCCACAGCCCGGCCATATGTGCTATTTCTGCAAACAGGATTTTAGGTCTGTAATAAGACTTTTCTTTTAATACTTGATTAAATGTTCCCATAGCCTGGTTGCCCTAGATCTATACAAAAGCACTTTCATGGCCTTTCTTGGACTTCTTGCTACAGAGGTGTGGGCATTTAGCAAGGTGTCATCCATCCCATCACCAGAGCCTCAAATAAAGTCTCTTGACTGGTGGAGCTGTTTGCATCCTGCTTGGAAGGATTAAAGGTCAGCTGGAGAAAGTAAAGGCTCAAAAAGGATCCTCCGCCAGAGTCAGTGACAGCCCGGTCAGGCAGTGAGCATTGTCGGAGTTGATGCTGTGTTACCACCGCTGACTGCTTCAGTTTGGGTCTTGGGGGCCATCACTTTGAAGGTCATTCTGGGTTGAAGAACTGGCACTTGGATGATTCTATTTGTAATGAATTATTTCTCAGCGAATGGCTTTATGCCACGACTTGCTATTATTTTGATGAACAAAAGCCTGGGATGACGAAGGGCAGTGTGCGTGGTGTGCTGTGTGCACATGTGCAAGCATTCTGCTCGTCATAAACAAAAGGCAGTTATTTCTCAAGGGGCCCAGAGTGTCGGAGGTGCCCTGCTGAAATAGGCTTATATTTCTAAAGATAGTGGCTCCCACAAAGAAACAACAGGATGGGATCTGCTGCCTTCTCACACTCCAGTTGTTTTTCAAGAAATCCGAGAAATTACATTGCTCTGGCTTATGTAGAAATTCTAAATTATGAGGGTAACGCCTGAAACAACACAGGGACCCATTCCTTCTCTTTGGCAGGGCTGACTCAGAACTAACACTAGCGAGTCCTTATTGGCTATCAACAGTGGAAGAGAGGGACCAGAAGATGTTAATTAACTTTTAACATGCATCCGTGTTGTGCCAGGTGCTATGTCAGGATTTTTGCATTTATTATGTTACTTAATCTTCATTACAACTGAGAGAGAGAGAGAGAGAGAAAGAGAGAGAGAGAGAAACACTGAGAGAGAGGGTATACTCAATCTGCTTTTGGTAGATGAAGCAATGAAGTCTACAAAGTTTTACAGTTAATAAGTCAGTCTTGCCTAGGTCAGCTATTTCCTCATAGACAGCAGGTATATGTCATGCACCAGTAAGCCTTCATTTCTCTCTTGCTTGCCTGTTAGAAGATGGGGGTGGCTTTGGTCCATGTGTTTTATTCTGAGTCCCAGGTTGAGGTGCCTGCTACCCATATTATTTCTTATCGTGTTGGTGGCAGACATATCATGCCAGAGCACATATGAAGTCTCTGTTTGCATCCCAGCCACTTGGTTATCACTGGACAGGGCATGGCACAAGGCCATGAGCGAGTAGGGAAGTATATACCTCCCACTGAAAGGTTACAGCTACCTGAGGATGAAACAGGTCAGTAAAGATTTGCTATCAATCTTCCAATTCCCACAATAGATACTGTAGAAGATATTCCGGCACTAGTATATCTCATTTTTCAAGACCGAATTCTTTAGCCATGCAGAGTGTGGCACAGGAGACCTCTCTAGATAAGGCTGTCTTGGTTCACAGAGAGTGCTGCTGGAGATTGTGCGACACACTGGAAGGTCATGTGTATAGTGTGTTGGGGCTTAGTCCCTAAGTCTCTGCTGCTCTCATCTCAAACTCAATCTCTTGGCCTTTTCATTTGGCTCCCTGGCTTCACATGTCATCTGTGTGCAGACATTTCTTGTCAATCATATCCCAGGCTAAGGTGTGACCCTGGACTTTGCAAACACTCATCTCTATTGGAATGTCCAACAGGTACCCCTAACTTTACATAGCCAAAGCCAAATTCCTAACTTTCTTCTGTAACTACTGCATTCCTCACTGAGATGCTCTTCCTCCCACCGGGAAAAGGGTCACCCCAGCCTTTCTGTCGACTCCTCTCTTCTCATGACCCAGATCTGTTCCAATAGCAAATTCTGGCAGCTATACCTGCAAACTATTTCCAAAACTTAATCACTTCTTAATAGCCTAATCCCTATCACCTTAGCCTGAATAACCAATGCTCGGTGCTTGGACTATGTCAATATCCTCTTAACCAGACCCCTGCATCTGTGCTGTGCTCACGTACTCACTTCTTACAGCAACCGGAAAGGTCATAGAGAATGTAACTAGATCTGGACTTTTATTAAGGCTCTACTCAAATTCCCCAAGGCTTTCTAGCTCCCTGAGAGTGCAAATAAAGTTACAGTAGTGTCTGTAACTACCCGTTCATCCTTCTAGCCTCATCTCCACCACGAGGCTCACCTGTTCATCCTTCTAACCTCATCTCCATGAGGCTCTTCTTCTCTCCTTTCTTTGTAAACATTGATCTCAGGACTCTCTTCTAATCACCCAGCTTGCCAATGCCTTTGCCAATGCCTTCTCTGCCTGGAGAGAGCTAACTCCAAACACTTAAAGGGCTCTGTTCAAAGGTCACCTCTAGGGCAGATCTCACGCCTGACTGTTTGGTTTACAGCACCTGTCCCCCTCAAAATTCAAGTTGTCCCCATTCCTGAATCCTTTTCACTTGGGTCATGCTAATAATCATCATTCTCCACCCATTTTTTTAAAGCTCTCTAATTGTTTTCTTTCTAGAATGAAATCTCGGTGGGGGAGGATCTTCAGTCTGTCTCATGCTTTCTTAGGACCCGACTGATACCCAGAATAGAGGGGGAGTTCTGCAAGTGCTCACCCAATGAGTGCTGGCACAGAGGTTCAAATGTGATGGAGGTGAGAAGGTTGCTAGTCAATGGAATTTAGAATAGGGGGTGCCTCTAGAGTAGAGGACTGGTGCACAGCCGCCAAGTGCTGCTGGTCAAAGGGAAATGAAGCAGAGACTAACCAATCACACTGTTCAAACCCCGCTCTGGGCCCAGGCCCTCCCTCCTCTGGCTGCTGGCTACTGCTAGGGTGGGTTTCTGAGGATTCCCAGCTTGATCTTTTCCAGGAGTTGCCCTTGACCAAAGGCAGTTCCATCACCCGACACGTCACTTCTTTCTTAGGAACAATAGCATTTGATAATTGATCCAGTGGGATAAAGGCTTGACCCTGGACCTTAATGAGGGACCACACTGAAGGGTAATCTCCCAGGCTAGAACTTTTTCCCATCATTCCTGCTCTATCTTTGCCAACCAACTTTCATTTCACTCTTCCCCACAAAAGTGCCACCTGCAAAGTTGCATCTCCAAATACATTTTCACAGAACCCAAGCAAGGCAATGATTTCCTTTGTTTTTCAGTTCTACCCATTCAAACAACAGTCAATAAATATCTGCTGTTGTCCCAGAATTGACACAGGCTCCGGGGAGCACAGCGAAGTATGGTAGAACTGGTTCATGTTTGCACGAGGAAGCTTACTAGGCAAGTAAGTCAGGAAAATACAATTACAGAGCAATGTAGTAAAGACACAAAAGGCACAGGCCTGGGACACAGGGTTACCCACACTGCAAATGGCTAAGCAGTTTGGAGGCAGAGACTGTGCTAGCCACTACAGAGAATGGCGAGAAACACAGTTGTGGGTGGGTGGGTAAATTCCAAGAGTTAATGGATTGTTATAGTTAGATTTGGGGGGAGGGTGTTTCAAGACAGGGTTTCACTGTGTTGTGTAGTCCTGGCTGTTCTGTATTTCACTCTGTAGGCCGGCCTTGAAATCACAGAGATCTGCCCCCCCCCCACTGCTGGGATTAAACACGTGCACCACTAACCACACCACCTGTTTTTTTTTGTTTTGTTTTGTTTTTTTTTTTTTTTTTACTGTTAACTTGACACACCCAGGAAGAGAGGGTCAATGAAGGACTGCCTAGATTGGCTTGTGAGGGATTGGCTTGATTATGCTCACTTAGGTGGCAAGACCCACACACTGAGTGGTACTACTTTGTGGGTTTGCCACCATCATCACCAGTAAGATACACCTTAAAAGCAGAATGCACAGAGGGTAAATAAGGAGAGATACCCAAGCGAGAAAAATAGGTGGGGTTTGTGTGTGTGTGTGTAAATATATAATATGCACTTCCTTGGTACCTTTGAGAGACTTGAGTAAATATTTAAATTGCTTTTAAATGCCTATTTAAACATCAATTTTGGTCTTTTTGTAGGATACTTTACTGAGAGGCACTCTGAGAAATCTGTTTTAGTGAGATTTTGGGCCAGGAATAAAAGGTTTCTATGAGACCATTTAGACTGCCCTTTATAGACAAGAAATGAGACACAGCCTTTGTTTGGGGAGATACCTGCCCCATGCACAAACCTGAGGCTTGTGGAGAAGACAGATGCCCAGGATCAGCACGAAAGCTGCTCTTCCAAATCCTCTGGGGGGCATGGGCAGTCTTAGGACTTAAACTTCCAGTGGCCAGACTGGATTATCTCAGAACACTTCTTTCTCTCTCAGGGATCCCTTGACCTTCATTCTTTTCTAAGTTTTGGGAGAAAATAGTCGGAGGAAGTCAGAATACATGAAGCCTCTCTTTTTTGTTTTATCTGACTGTGTGTGAGTGTGTGTGTGTGTGTGTGTGTGTACCGAATCCAGGGGTTTATATATGCTAGACCGTGCTCTACTGCTGAGCTATGTATCTAGCCCATTATAATTTTGAGGCTGGCTCACTAGTTCAGTGGGTCGACTTTGTACTCTTTATTATAGCTCAGGTAAGCCTTGAACTTGGGATCTTCCTGCCTCTCCTTCCTGAGTAGCTGCCGTTGCAGGTCTTATGCTATCAGGCCCAACATTTAATCTTAATTCTTACATGTAAGTTTCTATCTTCTCTCCAGATCTCCGTGGTGCTCCAGTGCATATTTCGGTGCCTTACCTCACCCCTAAGAAGTCACTTAGTAAGCTGTCAGGGATCCTCCTTTGTGCTGGGCATTCACCACAGCCTGGAGGTTGGGCTTAACCTTGGTGTTCAATGCAACTAATACAACTTGACAAAAGTCCCTAATGAAATTTCATAATTTTGAAGACTGCTCACTTCTGGAATGTCTATCACTGAAGACTAGCATATAAGGACTTTAGAGGAAAGGGCTTATGCCTTTAAACTAGAAGCTTCCATTTAGTACTTGGTTAAGATTCCTGTTCCCTCAGAGCCAAATTCTTTTGTCTGGAACAATGGGAGCACCACTTCTAAGAACTGTGATCATCAAATGAGATATTACTGATAAAGCACAAGGCCTCAATAAAATAATAGGTCTGCTGTTGCCAGTGCTCGTATTCTGCCTGATTCTTTACTATGGTTACATGCATGGTATTATTGATAGTTACCTTGGCCCACTATGGTGATAATTTCCTCCTTGGGAGAAGAGGCTACGCAATGTCTACCTACTCTTAAAGTCTCAATAAGAAGCCAAAGTTAGATTCTACCAAATTTCCCCCTGGGAAACCAGTGACTTTTAGGGGTCTTATTTGCATAGCATAGATGAAGGGTTACAGAAAGGAACATGAGTGACTCTAAAACAAGGTCTTCACCCAGCATGGATGATGGCTTTCCCACGGGGCATAGCTAGAACCCTGCTTCCTCCTTGCAAATCCTCTCTGAGCCCTTAAACAATTAGGGCAGAATTGCCTGTAGCTGGAGGAAGCAGCTGGGCGCTCTGGAGTCAGTGACCCTCTCCTCCCCAACCTTCAGTGCAGAGCCAATAGACATGAAGATTTTTGTGAGTAGGAGCTGCTGAACTCAGGAAGGCAGCTGCAGATTGGCCCAGAGCACAGAGCTGCCCAGCGCCCACTAAGGTCACTGACCCATCGCAGTCCACCAGTTCGTGCCAACAATATGACAGTAAACGCTTACGTTCACAGAAGTCTGGGCCTGTGTGTTTGGGTGCTGGCATTGTGCCATAGAGAAAGAAGGTCTGTAACTCCGCCACAGCTTTTGAGTCTTTACTTGCATTTGTGCTAGGCCCTTCCCAAGAGGAGTTTCTACTTTCACAAGCTGTCAAGTATTATTGCACGCCAATTAAGCCAGGCAGGCAGGTCTCATAAGACAAACACCTATCATGTAATAGCCACCTTCTAATTTTTGCATCCCAGTGAGAAGCGCGTTCCAAGCTCCGATGCGTAATTGCGGTTTCATCAGAAGCAGAATATGAGACTTTGCAAGATAGAAGTTGAGGCATCTAACTGCCCTGGAGAAGCAGGACAGGGGTAAATCCTGCCCTGCTGACTACTGGATCCACAGTTTTGTCAAAACGTATTTTCAGAAGCAAATATCTGAACAAGACATCAGACATGATATTGTTCTCCGATGGCTTCAAGTTAAGGATGTAGAAACCAGGTCCCAAAAGGTTACCTCGCTGACAGTCATGGCATAAAGACTCAAAGTGAGCTCTCCTACTTTTAGATTAAGTTTGAAAATAAAGAGAATAGACAGAAAAAGTTTGTACTATTAAGACACCAAATCAAAACTCCCCACCCCCCCCCCTCCGAATTGCATGCTTTTACTTTTGCAAGTCTGCCTCTGGAGCTGTTTTTCTTAAGTCTTCCTTCTGACTTTATTCATGACAAAGGGCACAGTGTCAGTCATTCAGTGGAAAGAATTAATCAGATACGAAGAGAGCCATTTGGACTGTTACAGGCAATGTGGACTGGAGAGAAAGCTTAGGCTCTAAGCATGGGGACCTGTGTTCGATTCCCAGAAACCATGGAAAAAGCTAAGCATGGTGGTATTTGCTTGTAATCCCAGCACTGGGAAGGTGGAGACAGATCCGTGGGACTCAGTGACCAGTAGCGTAGGCTGCTTGGTGGTTCAAACCAGTGAGGGATTGTCTCAAAAGAAAGAAAAAAGTGATAGCTCTTGAGACCAACACCCAAGGCTGACCCCTGACCATCGTCTGTGCATCCCTTCACCAAGACACGTTCACACTAAACCCCCACACCCTGTGGGAATCCAGAAGAAGGTGACTACCTGCAAGCTGAGCTTGGATTGCCTGCTTTCAAAGCTGTAAGAACATAAGCCTGCTGTTTAAACCACACAGGCTGTGAGCTTTCGTTCCATCAGTCCGAGAGAATGAGTACATGCCCCTTTCTGCTGTCAGAATCCTATATATCTCACCTCTCCTCCCGACATCTCCCCTGTTGGCTTTATGTGCACTTACATAAAATCCCAGTGGTCTATACTCTTTGCAGTCCCTTCCGGTCTTTCTGGCCACCTAAGACAACAGACAAAGGAGCTAAGAAGAGTGGCATAGTAGGATCTAGCAAGGCAGAGATGCAACACTCTGGTGGCTGACTGGCCTGAGAAGAGAAAATACTGGATCCCGATTTGTTAAAATGTCACTCACACTTAACGAGGTGTGAGAGAGAACACAGATTATCACGGAAGATAGGAAAAGAACCCCGAAGCTCACTGTAGAATCACCAAATGAGATTAAAGAAAAGCTCCAAACTTGGGTTTGACTGTGTGTAAGGAACACTAATTACAGTCATTTATGTGAGCAGCTTACCACTGATAGCTAATCACCATGCAGCACAATAACAATTATGTATATCATTAAATATGTATCAGATTAGTTTTATTTGATTACAATAATAAACTCCAGAAACATACCATGTCAGGCCTAGAAGGAGACCTTGGAGATCAATGTTTGGGACCACCCGTTCTCTTTCCAGAGGCAGACACTGACTCTAGCCTATGGCAGTTGCTCAAGGTAAAGCTGGAATGGTTGTGGATTTGCAATTAAACTCCCCAGGGGAAGTAAGGATGAGGTTAAAACTGAAAACTCGCAAGGACCATGTCCTTCCTGACTGCTCTATTTAGGCAGAGAAGTCCAACACTACCGTAACACCTTGATGAAGGACCTCATTACAATGATGGGAGTGGAGGAAACTCTGAATGAATGTGTGCTGTTGACATGGCCATGGCCTATGTCTGGGCAGAGCTTTAGACCTGTGAAGGAATGGAACCCTGTCTTCCTGTTATGCCCTGTCACCCTAGAGTGAGGTTCAGAGGAATGGCAAAGCCTTCCTTGGAGGTCAGTGTGTAGGTCAGTGGACAGGCGCTGACAGTGTCTGCAGAAAAGGTCCATGACCGTTTTCTCCCCTTGAATATTTATGGCCTGAAGGCTGCTATCCTAGATGGCTCCTACCAAGATTAGCTAAACCGTGTTTGTTCAGTCCATCTATATGCCATAAATGCTGTCTTCTTGTTTATCTGTCTGTAATAACACCACCTTCTTGTTCAGCTGTAGATGGAAGTTTCTGTCTTTCCTGGTCCCGTAGCCATTCAGTCCCAACAACACACAGAGGCTTTTTATTAACTAGCTCTTACAACTTAAATTAACCCATAATTCTTGTCTGTGTCAGCCAAGTGGCTTGGTACCTTTTCTCAGTGAAGCATTCTCATCATGATTCCTCTGTATCTGGCTGGTGACTACAGACTGAGCCTTGCCGATTCCTAGAATTCTCCTAGTCCGGTTGCCCCACCTATACAATCAGTGTTTTATTAAACCAATACAAGTGACAAATCTTCACAGGGTACAAGGACATTATCCCATAGCATCCAGCTTTATGTTATAACCTGCCTCTCTGATCTGCTCCATCAAATAAACACATTGAACTTCCCAGGCACTTTAGCTTCTCTATCCAAGAGCTCAAAGTAACTGCTCCCAGCGTCTCTGTGTGTTTGTCTTTTCTTCATTCCCTTGCTACCCCAGGAATGTCAGTCCTGGAGGCTGGCATGGATGAGGCAGTTTATGCCATTTGTGGGAGCCTGAATTTCCTCTGTCCATTTTTTTTGGTTTTCATTGCTATAGTCCCTGCAGGGTGGGTGCTTGGATGCGATTAATGGATTAAGTAAAACCACAATTGGAGGTGTGGGAATGAGGATGTAACCAAGTCTGACCCAGCCTGAGGATGTGGTGGTACTTTGTTTGTGATCTAACAAATAAAGCTTGCCTGAAGATCAGAGTACAGAGCGAAGCCACTAGTTGGTCACAGAGGACAGAGAATAATGACACATACCTTTAATCCCAGTACTTGGGAGACAGATGTAGACAGATCTCTGTGAGTTCAGGCTACATGAGATTGATCCAGTCTAAAAGCAAAACAGAGCCAGGTGGTGGTGGCTCATACCTTTATCCCAGTTCTTGGGAGTCACACGTTTAATCCAATCACTAGCAAGGTGGAGACAGGAAGAGATATAGCTGGGCAGAGAGAGGGATATAAGGTAGGAGGAGACAGGAGCTCAGGCCAGTTTAGTCTGAGAAATCGTAGAGACAGGAGCTTGCCTATTCTGTCTGAGTTAAGAACTCTAGTGAATGACTGCTCTGCTTCTCTGATCTTTCAGCTTTCACCCCTAATATCTGATTCCTAGTTTTTATTTGATAAGACTAATTAGGATTACACTACTTGAGGAGAGTGTTGAAGTTTCTCCAGCACCAGGGTTTCCTTTATAAACCAGTGGTTCTCAACCTTCCGAATGCTCCAACCCTTTAACAGTTCCTCATGTTGTTCTGACCCCACTGGAAAATTCTCATTGCTACTTCAAAACTGTAATTTTGCTACTGTTATGAATATCTGATAAGCAATATGTCTGATAAGTGACCCACAAAGGGGTCACAACCCACAGGTGGAGAACTGCTGCTCTAGATATTTTTTATTGTGTATTATAAGGACCACGTGAAACACCTTGAAATGCAGACTTCCACACCATCTTCTAGCAGTTCGGGTCTGGCTGATCTGGATGAAGTTGTAGGAATTGGTAAGCCTTCGGAAACTGCTTACATTCAATAGCTTCAAAAACACATAAATTAGAGAGTATGCCTATCAACTCACAACCTGAAACAAAAATCTCCATTTGATAACATACAAGGAGAGGAATTCTATGCTGGCAGCAACTGGGTGGTTTACCAAGTCTGTTGGAGACGGCATGGCAGGCAGCACTTGAGAAAGACAGCTCCATGTGGTCATGCCACACACAGCTGCTGACAGCGGTGATGACACGGGGCACAGAGAATCCCATCCACAGCGAACCCACTTTCCAGCGGAAGCCTGTCTAATTATTTACATTAAAATATATGCTAAACAAAATGTGAGGCTCAGTGAAAGACATGGCCTTGCCTCTGAAAACGCACACAAGCCTCTGTGGAGTTATTGCTGGGTGACAGCGTCCTCCAGTTTGCTCGAGAATGAGAGGTTTCCAGGAATGGAGAATTCCTGTTTGGGGTGCTTAATAAAGTTTCATTTTCCAAGATGGAACCATTAGTATATTGGCTTTTCAGCCTGATTTTCTTCATTTGATTAACAAGACTCGTTCACAGTGTTGTGTAAGTTGGCATCTTTTTAATTGGTCAGTAGAATTCTCCTACATGGATATGCCAGTCTTCTTATCCATTCCCTGGGCAATTTTGAAAAAAATAATCAAATTTCATTTTATCAGTTTTTGTTTTATTTATTTTTGATCCTTTTTTTTTTTTGAGATCTTCATACATAAGCATTGCATCCACATCACCCAGGGCAATTTTTGTTCACTGTGAAAGCTGCCATTAGTGTGTGAGTAGCTTTCAGATGCATGGTGTCCACCTCCTGTTCTAGCACTGTTCTCTCTGATCCTATGGACAATGCACCTTGTCCACATAAACTTCTGCTGCCATCTCTTATTGTGGCATCGGATATGAAAGGATATGACAAACAAGACTGCCAGATGGGGGAGATTAGAGGCCGCACAGCTGTTGGTGGCGGGATGCTATGCTGGGTAGTTTTTGTCAACTAGACACAAACCAGATTTACCTGGAAAGAGGAGGTCTCAGCTGATGAATTGCCTCCATCAGATTGGCCTGTGGACAAGTCTATGGAGCAAAGGTTTGATTGCTTATTGATGTGGGAAGGCCTAGCCCACTGTGAGCAATACCATGCATAGGCAGGTGGGCTTTTACTGTATAAGGAAGATAGCTAAGCAAGCCCATAAGCAGCGTTCCTCTGTGGCCTTTGCCTCAGTTCCTGTGTTGACTTCTTTCTGTGGTGGATTGTGGCCTGGGAAAGTTGTAAGAGAAAATAAACCCTTTCCTACCCAGGTTGTCTTTCGCCAGTGGGTTTTTTTTTTTCTTTCATAGCAACAGAAAGGAAACTAAGGTACTTATTCTGAATATCTTGAGCCATTTTATGCAGGCCCCATTTCAGCCTGGAAGTAGAACCTTGGAACTGTTCAGGTGTACCAGAAGGCTGTGAACACCTCACAATGACAGAGCACAGGAAACAAAACCAAAAACTTAAGCCTAAGGCCTTGGAGAAACGTCTCATCTTGGTGAAGAGCACCGAGGTTTGGCAGAACAGATTCGGGCCAAGAGAATGGCTGGAAAAGCACCGTTCCCCCACTAAATACATAAAATGCATTTTATTTCCTTGAGAAGGCAGCAGATGGAGTCGCTTCCAGCTGATGACAACCTTAAGGTGGACAACGCAGATGATGGTCACACCTTGCCTCTGACAGCTGTCTTCAGACCAGCAAGGCAAATCCCAACGTTTTCCCCTTTGTTTGCCTTTTCCAAGAATAGGCTGCCGAAGCCAGGCACCTGCAGCTTTCCTGTTGGTTCCTGAGCTGCTGACATTCTCTCCAGGTCAGAGACACCGCATGCAAATACCTGTCTATCTCTTCACGCCTGCCACTCAGGCAGTGAGGCAAAAAATCTGGACTCAATCCCTGCCTCGGGATAGTTGCTTAGCAAACAGGATGCACATAATCCATTTTCATTATTAATACTCCAGTTAGGAGCCAGGCTCTGTGTTTGGTTTCTCATAATGAGAGCGGCCTTACAATGGAGGTGATGCAATCTACCTTTCGGCTCACAGCACCGCGAGGAGGCCCCAAACCCCCTCCTTCTGCTCCCCGTAAAGCAGCAGGCTAGATGGGCCCACTATTGAAGAGTAAGACGTGCTGATTTTCTTGCCTGGGTGATTTGGTAAAAATGTCCTGCCTGCTCATTTGCTTATTGTATATTATGCGTTCCTAATCTTCATCGCATAGCTCCTTCGAAGGCATCTGCCCCTCGCCACCGCACACCCAGGGAGCAAAACTGCTGGCGTGACGTGAAGCAGAGTTTGAAAGTGATTGTCAAGCAGTGCTAATTCAGATGTAACCAGCACAGCCCTGGTGGCTGGCTCAACCACGCAGTAGAAACCCGGTTAGTTTTTAAAGGTTATATTTTTATTTTTATTTTATTATTTTACTTTTTGCGCAAACTAGAGGAGCTTCTAGTCTGAAGAGAGTTGAAAGAGTTCTCGGTGGATTCGGTTCTCCTCCGCAACTTTCATTCCGTCTCAGTGGAAAGTGGTTTGCTATTAAAAGGAAAGATAATCCATTATCACTATGAGTCCTGAACCGCCAGGGGGAAGCCCGCAGCTGGCTGGGAGGAAGGACTGATAACTCGCATTTAAAGGGAAAAAAAAAATCAATTGCCTGTTGGTGTCTTGCCATCATTCAGAAATAAAGCATAAATGTGACCACAGGTGGAGGGACTGGGCCCCTTGGAGGCTTTGCAATGGGATTTGAAGTCTTACTATTTACCTCTGGATAATCAGTTTGAGCCCTGTTTGGATCCACAGTGACTGGGTCGGTTATTTTTATCAGGCTCTTTGGTGACAGGTGCCCAGGTTACGAGAAACAAATTGGCACTAATTGGACACTCCTGTTGGCATCTTGGCAGGAGAGCGCAGCAACGGTTTGATCTGGGAAGCTGTGCACTAACAGGAAGGGGAAACCCGTGCTGGACATGGCCACGCTGTTGGGCGGCTGGTGTTTCTGCTTTGCTTTAAGAACGTGAGAGATGCTAATTTTGAGGGTGGCAATTTTCATCAGCATGCTAGCATCATGGAAGCAAGCACGCATATACTTGTCCAAGCGAGAATCCTCCGATAGTAGTACTTATGGAATCCTTGTCACTCTATTTACTGGGGTAATTGATGTGGGATATGGCCCAGTGGTACCACAAGGATGGCCACATGGCTTCTCAGTGGGCAGGGTCATTTTAATTCTTTTCTCCAGTACGCTTGACAGCCAATCTGCGCATAGTAGTAACTGCTGCATAAACAACTGTGAAACAAATACATATTTGTTGAATGAATGAATGACTCCCCCACCTCGTGGGTGAATCACCGCCCTTTCGGTCTGAAGCTTGAACATGTGGAGTGAGACCAGATGTCAGCACTCATCTAAAGAAACTTCCACCATTGTTCAGATGAGACACACTGGCAGGATGTGATGGAGCTGAGTGCAGGACCCCATCCTCTGCATCCCGTGTTTGTTATCTCAATGCTCCCTCTCGGAGAGAGATTTCAGAGCACGGGATGCTGCAGCTAATGAACGGCACAACAGACCATGTAGAGAGAAACCTGGTTTCTATATCGGGAGTCTCTCCTGATTATGTGGCCTCCAGAAAATCACTTAACATTATTGGCTTTCTGCTGCGCCTAGTCTATTTAAGGAGACAGACAAGTCGCCAGGCAATTATGATAACGAATGCTACCTTTGGATAATGGGGGGAAATCCTGGTAGAAGAGGACAAAAAAAAAATACTAGGCCATATGGGGGTAAATTATCTTCTAGCTCTAAATAATCAGCATGTTGAATTAGAGCAGTGCAGGTGCCTAAGAAGGAGTTTGATTTAATAAGTCTTGAGGGGCCCCATGGCTATTTCAGCGGTGACTCACCCAGCGTACTCTAATGGTCCACCAGGGGGGAGTAGAGGTCAATTTGTTCAGTACCAGAGGAGGTAGAGTGATTTGTGTTTTGTAATTAAGAGGAGGGAACGCTGTGGCCAATGCAAATCTGAGGTGCCCTATGGTGGCTTTTGTACTGGTGGCTTCCGTACAGAACAACCAGAGCTCTGGGTTTTCACTGCGAAAACACCTTACACTTACATCTGTAGTAAGTTTCCAGAAGAAGTCTAGAGAGGAGGGATAAGAGCAGAGTGGTTTCCTGTTTATAGAGAAGTTGTATATACTGTTAGCCATAGCAAGGAACCTAGAAGTATCCAGAAACAGGGTAGAACAGATTTCTGTGACAGCGAAGAGGCCAAACCGAGGAAGCTGGGTTTTCCTGATGTGGGTGACCCTGAACTCTCATGAGGCAAACAGAGCAACAACAGGAACTAGAGTCCAACAAGACAACTGTAGAGTAAATACTGCTAGCACGCTCTTTGCAAAGCTTCTCGAGAATTCTAGTTTGGTTTACCTGGAAGTCTGGAGAAATACCTCACGTTCAAAGGTGAATATTTTTATCTGCACGAGAGAGTAACTCCAGTCCTAGTTTGGCAAAATCTGTCTTTCAGTTTTAGGATCTTGGCAAAGGTCGTGCATGGTTCCACTAGGTTTGGCTAATTACACACACATTAAAGAAGGCTATGGGACTCTAGCATCTCATTGCATTCTGGGTAAGAAGGCCATCTCAGTACAATGCTATGGGCTGGTTATTACTGCATGTTGTGACTATCAAGTAGCTGTGCTATTGCGTAGTGACTTTGAAACAACAGAAGGCCACTTCGTTACGCTCAGCTGAGAGAGAGATAATTGCTTGCACATGGACCCAGTTCCTACTACTGAGCCAGTATTTGCATAGTTCTTTCATGTGCCAGGTACCTTTATTAACTCAGTAAATCTTAAAAATCCCGTGTATTGGATTTTTTTTTTTTTTTTTTTTGGTTTTTCGAGACAGGGTTTCTCTGTGGTTTTGGAGCCTGTCCTGGAACTAGCTCTTGTAGACCAGGCTGGTCTCGAACTCACAGAGATCCACCTGCCTCTGCCTCCCAAGTGCTGGGATTAAAGGCGTGCGCCACCACCGCCCGGCCCGTGTATTGGATTTTTAAAAAAAATTACACCTGTTGTAGAGACGAAGAAACAGAGGCATCAAGTGACCCAGTAATTTGCCCAAGGCCACACAACAGGTAAAGGGCTAGGATTTCATCAGAGAGTGGAGCAGAACGCTGAGGATTGAGGTTGCTAGTGGACATGTCATTTGAAGCTGTTATAGGGACAAAGGTTTTGAGACAAGAACAGCAGCTTTTCTGGGAGGCTGAGCTGCTCCTTTGGACCATGGCAATGATCTGGTCTATTTATTAAGAGGAAGGGCATGTTGGCCAAGGGGAGGCAGACACAGTTGCTTCAAGAGAAGAAACCACAGTGTTGTTGTCTAAGAAGGGGCCATCCTTGAAGACAGTTTGTGGTTACAGGGGATCAGCAACTTGAATTTGAGGAATCTGCTAGGTTCCTCTGTGGTATTTATTATTTTGAATGGCTGAGTTGTTAAACAGAAGGCCTTCTCAGTTCACGCCTATTCACATATGCCTCATGCGTCTGCTGGGCTCGTTTGAGTCACGTGATGTGAGTAGTGTGTAGGGTGCCTGTATTTCCTACCATAGCCACTGTTCCTCCTTCTTCTCCCATGGGCCCTTTCTCCAAAAATCCAGAGCGCTTACCCACTCATCTAATAAATCCTGGACTCAGGAATTCAGTTCCCCTAGAGTAACCTATAAACCAAAAGGCATGGGAGCAGTGGATAAATGGCCCAACCCCCTCCACCTCTGGTGGATGAACCTGGAAGCTGTGCCTCAGCTTTCTAGAAGGTCTCCAAGTGCTTTGAGACCAGGGCTTCCTCAGGAGTGTATCTCACCCTCTGTTGCTTCTCTCCCTTTCCTGTTTCACTTCCTAATCCCTTATCAGTGTGCTCTGGAATTGTTTCTCAAATAAACTAATTGCACCCTAGGTCCTGCTCCCTGGACCTTGCTCTAAGTGAGACCAAGTCAGGACATCTTTGAAAAGGGAGCACATGTACCCCAGAGCTGACAGTGGTGGAAATGGGGGGACTCAGTATTGAATGTCACCTAGGAATATAAAAACCCAGAGAGGGGAATGAATCTTAGGGAGTCCCCTGTGCACCTGAGTGCTCCCCATCTGACCCCAGGGACAAGAGAATCAGTTGTCCTTTATGTAAGGGAGATCGTTCTTCCTTTGGACCAACCCTCACACCTTTCTTTTGGTTTTGTTAAAGGAATCTGTTCTGAGGCTGAGACATTCCATGGAGACTCTTTTTATCAGGTAAGTGGTAAGAAAGGCCATCTTCCTGAGGACACGAGTCTGCCCTTGCATCATGGCACTGAGAGCCCGGAGGACAGGACAATGAGATTGCTAGAACACTGGCCAGAAACTAGAACCCCCCCCCCACAAGCATCTACTTCCCACACTTCGGAAACTAAATGAGATAGCCCCTCTCTTTAAAACTGGAAAGAGCTCTAGAGCCAGCTGTGAGCAACGGAAATGACAGGATATCATGGCATGGTCTTCTGCATCGCTTTTGTTCGGGGGCTATCTTACTCATGGGTCTTTTGGGTGTAGGTTTCTGAAGGTCTGTCAGCATCTGGCTCCCAGGAAAAGAGGGGGGGAACCATGGATGGGGGTGTGACCATGGACTGGAGCCATTGTGCAACTTATCAATGGGAGGTTCCCTTCAAGTAAAACATGACATCTTCATAAAGTGCCCAGGCTTGGTGTGGTTATGGTGTCTATAACTCGGGTTCTTAAATCTAAGACTTATTGTCCAGAACACAGGGAGCCTCTTCCATTATTTTGCTTGATTTTAGGAACCACATGAGGACAGGACTTTGACTCACTAAAGAATGTCTAAATATTGAAGACTTAAGACCTATGAAGCATAAAGCCATCTAAGTTGGTTCTCCTCTTGGCATTGTGTCTTCCCCCATTCAAGTTAAGAAGCACTTGGGACATAGAAAGACAAAGACCTGAACTATCATTTCTATTGGTGGCCACATTGGATAGCAGTTGCCACTGCAGCATCTAGATTTGAGGAGCTATGCTTACAAGGATAGAACCTACAAGACAGATGCTGTTCCAGTCCATATCCAGGAGCATCTGTTGCTTGCCTTGATCAGTTCAATTGTAAGGACAGAGAAGATTCCATAGCCTGCCTCTAGAGGGAGACACTAGGCTCCCAACATATCTCACCTAGCAGGGTGAACACATTCATGTCTCCAGCATGTTAGCATAAAAGGTGACTGATCAGGGGCTTGGCTGTGAATAATTGGGGTTTTTATTTGTTTTTGTTTGTTTGTTTGCTCTTTTATTGATGTCAGCAATTAGATGTGGTGCTCCCCAACCTTTGAGAATGACCCCAGAGGGCCAGAAACAAGTTAGTATTTTTTCCTATTTTTCCTGTAGAGGAAACCCATTCCTATTTTACAAGCTGGAACAGAAACACAGTAGAGGGAGAGAATAGTTCTCCTAATGGAATATGGTAAGCCTGTGAAGGATAAGACGCAAAAGAAGAAAGTCCATTAAGTTCAGCCTTGCATCTCCTAGCCACACTCCCAACATAACAGCGGTGCCTGCATCATAGGCTAGGACTACACCATCCTGGTATGGATCACTATGCTGCCACGTTAACATCAACTAAATTGACTAATGATAGATTTCTCTAAAGGTGTCCTAGTTGTTAAAGCATGGCTGTATCTGAAGGCCTGTCATGGAAACAGAGGGCAGAGTGATCCAACTGCTAACCACAAAGCAAAGAGACTTCATTCCGTCTCAGTATAGTATTGGAGAAATCCTTCCTTCCCAATCCCAAGGTTTACCTACAAAGAGTAAGAAAAAGTTTTTAAGCAGATTGGCAGATTTTTTTTTTTTGGTAAAATATATCTAGGTATGTATTTAGAGGATGGAAGAATCTATGCTGTCTTAATCAAGTGGCTTTGATTCTGTGAAGGGTACCACGGGCCAATACATATCTTTCTTTTGAGAAGAACCAGGAATGATTGTTCTAAGCATAATTAACCCTTGAACATATACATCATACAAATATAAAAGAGGAGTATCCTAAATAATAGAAAATGCCATATATATATATCTTTATGTGTGTGTGTGATTGAAATGATAAGAAGTTTAAAACTCTAACATTTTTTTCTTAGAATGGCTGTTCCCAGCCAAGAAAAAGAGAACACAGGATAAGTGTGCCTTAGTGATCTATGTATTAATAAAATAGTGTCTATAATTGACAACCCTTTATTAGATACAGACGGTCTACTACTTCAAATGGTCCAACCTACAAATATTGAGCTTTATAAGAGTGCAAAGGTGGTATGTATGCAGTTGCATCTATATTTTGTATTTTTAATTTGTTCTCCTTGGTGGCTAATAGATCTTAAGATACTCTTTGGTGGTACTGGTCAGTGACATCAAGTCACAGTGCCCAGTCAGACGCAGGATCATCCAGACGGAGACTGGAATTCTACAGGGTTCTGTGTTCCTGTTTTGGCAATTGCTGTGATGGCTAACTGTCAACTTGAGGAGATTAGGAATCACCACAGAAAATCAACTCTGGGTGTGTCGATGGGGTGTTTCCAGAAATGTGTAAGTGAAGAGGGAGGACCCACCAGGACTGTAGACACCACCATCTCACGTGCCAGAGTTGTGGGGTGAAGGAAAAGAGACTGTGAACTGAGCCACAGTCTGTCTCTGCTTTCTGAAGACAGATGCAATGTACTAGCTCATGAGCCTCCAGCCAAACTGCAGCAATCAAGCACTTCCTTTCTTAAACTGCTGTTGTCAGGTATCTTTTAAGTAATGAGTTAAGTTACTAATGCAGTCTGTTTTAAGCACACACACACATAAATACACACATACACACATGCTATTTTTAACTTTTGGGAATGGGAATCACCTATCTTAAATAAGGGAATATCTATACTTAACATGTTTTGTCCACATTGCCTTCCCTGAAACTTCACACATCCATCCTCATTTCCTCACCAAACATACATTTTCCATGTCTCTTCTCTCTGCCTTTTCCTCTGAGTTATTACATAAAGCCGGCTGAGCAGCAATTGCGCCATAGCATAAATGCTAAGCTCTCTTGAAATTTCTTCAATAAACAAATATCCATCACTTTTGAACTTCAGAGCACAGGCAGAACACAGCCAGATTTTGTGCCAGAATGTGACACAGACCTCCAGCCTAGCTGCTAGTAGACTAGACCTCTTGTTCTGCTCTGAAATCTCATGAGCTTGGCCTTCACCATCTGCATTTCTGTCTGCATCCTTGTCTTCCCAACTCCACCAGCAGCATCCTAGAGTACCAAACTCTTCCCTGTACCTCAAACCAGTTCTGAAACACACGGTGAGGCTGCTGACAGCAGCAACCCCACTTTTGGTGTCTGTTTCTCTGTTTGGCTAACTTTCTCTGCCACTGTAACAGAAAACCTGATAGAAGAAGCAGCTGAATGGAGGGGAGATTGATCTGGACTCACAGTGTCAGAGAACACTGTCCATCCTAGTGGGGAAGTCCTGACAACCAAAACTGGCTTGCTCCATGGTAGTAGCAGGAGCTCACAGCAACAGCTTCTCTCATGGTACTAGGCAAGAAGCAGCAAGTCTGGGCCAGAACTATGGCCAGCCTCTCACACTTAGAGCCCCGCCTCCAAGTGACTAACCTGCACAAGCCTTGCCTCCCAGCTCTATGGCTTCACAGCATCTCAAAGCAGTTCCACCAGCTGGTGATCTAGTGTTCAAACACATTAACAAACCATTTGGGGGAATGGTTTACATCCGCACCATATGTCTTCTGCATTTGCATAGTATGTTGATTGACTGAATGTGGCCATGAAGACCATATTAATTGAGAACTTTGGATTTTTGTTTGTCCTCGTGCTCTCTTTCTCCTCCACCCCTCTCTCCCTCCTGTCACTCTTCCCACCTCTCTCTATTTCTTCCTGTATAGCCCAGGTGGGCATCAAGTTAGTCGTCTTCCTGCCTCAGTTGTCCAGTGCTGAGATTAAGTCCAGTCATCCTGCTTGGCTCCTTAGATGCACCCTGCATGTCACCTCATCCTTAGGTCAATGCCCTTGTTCTGCAGGACAGTTCTATGTACATTCACCGGGAGCAATGCTGAACACACGCACCCCATGAGCAACCACAGTATAAGCACTTTGGGCTCACATTTCTGCCTGTTGCATCTTATTCGGTATGTATAATTCTTAGCAGTTTCTAAATGAAACTTCTGGGAGGTGGCCAACCTTCTACCTACTCAAAGTTAATAGATAATCACATCCAGCTACATATATGATCCCGATCTGTTAGTGAGGATGCTGAGTAGGGTAGGGGCAGAAAGAAGGTGAATGATTCAAGATTCTGAACTGAACTTAATGTAAGGTTTCTGTCCCTTCTTCCCATCAAATATCCACCAGTGGATGACTGGAACTCTCCAATGAAGTGGCAAGAGTTTGGACCATGAGAAGAATTGATGATCACAGGCATTGCTCAGAACTGTCGATACACAGAGACTGGGGAGTCAGAATTTCAGGCAGTGCTATTCTGGCTCTGAGATTTCCCCATGGTAATGGATTCTTTGCCTACTCCTGTGGGGTAGTTCCTGTGCCCTGTCTGGAGACACTCCCAAGAAAAGCGTATGATTACCACCATACCGACTTGCTGCCCTGAGACAGGTTACTGAAGGATGGGAGATGGGATGGGGATCAGAAGTATATCACTTTTATTTACATAATTGGTCATTTCTATTGCTTTACTTCTTAGTCATCCCCTACCCCAGCTTTTTAGAAATAGAGTTGCTTTAATCCCTGACTAGCCTGCAACTCACTGTGTTGACCAGGCTGGCCTTGAACTTTTGGCAATCTTCCTGCCTCCTCAACTCTGAGACTACAAATGTACCTTGCTACGGCCGGCTCTTGTGTTTTTAGAAACCAACTGGGCATTTCTGTAGGCTTAGAGGGAATGTTTTGCTAATGGGGTTATTTACCTGCAGTTTTATTAATAGGGTTGGGTGTGTACCCGAGTGGGGTGGACAGTCATGACAGCCCCCCGAGACTGCAGTTCATTTCTAGGGTGTGGCTATTTGGTTCTCTCTGCATCTCGTTGGTACTAAGATGACCCCCAGATAGCTAATCTTCACATAGTCCACGTTACCTTAGTACTTGAGAATCAACTATCACACTCCACCAACTCCAGCATGCAGACTTGTCTAAAACCTTGTCCCCCATTACACAGGAGGCTCCTGTCACATCCTCTGGAAATGGGTGTAAAGTCAACATCACAGCCTTGCTAGGGGCAGCCCTGAGGGAAGCAGCTGATTCTTCTCCACTTCTTCTCATGGGCAGAGGCCCCATAGCATAGAATCAACTCTGAAAACGTGTTCTTCAGACTCTTTCCCTCTATACCCTGGCCTTCTGGCTATGGAATCCTAATTTCCCAAGGCCCTTTGGGAGTGTAAAAGACCTCAGCTCCATATGGCTGCTGGATATTACCTTACATCTCATTTGAGAGAAGTGCAATTTTACCTTAGCACCCATTTCTATAGGCAGGGAAGCATCAATGGATCAAGAAGATTCAGCTCTGAAATTGGAGACTCCCCCCCCTTTCCTGTGATCCTAGAATACTTATCCTTAGCGTGTCACCCTGAAATATCCCTAATCAGGGTTAGGGAATAATAAGACTGCCACAAAGAAATCCATGTTTATTACTGACTACGGGTGGTACAAGTGTTCTCAGCACTTATGGTCATGGAAGAGAAAGGTGGTATATGATCAAATTTAGAAGACAGGTACCCAGTGACATCTACTGATTGAGCGTGCAGTATATATCAAGCAATAATGACTTTGGAAATTCCAGACTCAAGGATTCCTGCCAATAAATTCAATATACCTGCAGAATCATTGGGCTTTTGAAGGCAAATGACAGAACTGGAGAGAGTGGCGCTCAGATGGCTATAATCAGAATGAAGACGGGTGGGCGGTGAAGGTGTTTGGCAAACAGGACCTTGGGGGTGTCAGAATGCTCATGACTTCCACCTGCTAACAGACAGCAGGTGAGGGTCCCCTCTTTGGCTTTTTCTCCCTGAGGAGTTGCTTCTGTGTTCAAATTTGATCAGGCACAACACACCTTTCTCTCATGGTTGCTCTGCAGACATCACATGTCCTTGTAGACATGCTTAGTGGGGCCTTGCTTCCACAGAGAGGGCATAGTTGAGTTCAGGTGGCTACCCAGTATGCTCTTGGGCCTTTCTGCCAATCCCCCCTTCTATCATGACCTGTGAGGTCTTACTGTCAGCTCCCCACTGTCAATCAAGTTGAATCATGTCGAATTATGCGGTGCTACATTCAGCCACAAGAACTGCGTTGAGAACTAAAATTTCATTTTCACATGCAACTTAAGCTAAGACCCCCCCTTTTCTTCAGGTCTGTAGTGTTGAGAAAAATGGATACTAAGGATCAAACAAGTAGTATGGGAGGCCAAAGTGAGATACCTTTCCATAAGCCCCGTGATGTCAGACCACTGTACTTCCCAGACTGGCTCTGATGTCCTGTTATTGGGATGGCAGCTTCTAAAGTACCCTCTCCTATTCTTAAACAGCACATTAATGATAAGTTCCTATTTGTTTTTTCTGTGTTGATCATGATGGACATTACCCCAACCTCTTTTTTCTTTGGCTTATTTTAGTAACTAGGTTTAGCTATCTCATATTCTTTATAGAATTGCTGAGTTTTCAAAAATCACTGCTTGGGTGATGGAGCTGTAGTCTGGCCAAATACCGGAGCTTTTAAGAATGCAACCAGCACAGAGCATGTATGAATCTGTGGTACTATACTTTCATATGTCCAAGAAGAATATACAATGGGTATGCAAACACCTTATATCTATAGTTATGGATAGAAAGACAGCACTAGGAAAGCAGAGCTCGGGTAGTACACATGTTCACAGCTTCATTCCTGGAATGTATCCTCTATGAGCTTGGTGACATTGTTTTTTTAAGGTTGGGGTTGGCTCAGAGGCAGATGGGAGAAAGGAGGGGGTATGTGATGACTAGGGGAGCTTTCAGTTCTGATTACACTTGGAATCCTAAAGCTCTCGATGAGATGGCCCTTATCTTGATTATGCCCTTGCCAAAGCTGAGATTCTTTCCTTTCTAGGAAAGGAGAGCAGATAATATTCTATCTTTGTAATGTCCCAAAATCAAGCCTTTCAAGAAGACCATACGGATGGTTAGCATGCATTCTCAGTCCTGGCTGGAGACTGCTTCTCAGATTTTTTTTTTTTGGCTTTCCAAAAAGCTGTGTAGTCCATGAATTCATACCCCTCCTATTCCTGGGTGCTTCATGTTCTTACATGCTTGTATGCATTCCAGTTGGTAACTCACTAGGTGTAAGCATGGCTCACAGAGACAGTGAACATGCCTCTGCCATGTTGGACTGGGTGGAACAAACAGGCAGGGCCACAAGGTTGATTTTAGCCGTACCTGCATAGCCTTTTTCAAAAAGCACTTCTGGTCAGAAAAAGATTACAGAACTGCAAGACAGATTCAGACAAAAATAAACCTCTGAATGGGTTACAATGTGTTTTAAAATGTATATAGGGTTGGGAGAGAGAGGGAACAAAGTATAGACAGTTAAAAAAAGAAGAAAATAGCTTTAAAAATAAAGTCTTTAAAGAGATAGTAAAAGTAATATAGAAGAGTACAGACAGTCATAGACTAAAGGAATAAAGAAAATAAGCCACATAAAGATGGAACATACACAGAGAGTATGGATTATGTATATTATGGTGCTTTCTTTGAATTTTTGACTGCAGAGAGACATTTGATTCTGTGAGCTATTAAGTTAAACGTTTTGACCAATGGCTTAACAGAATAAAGTCAGTTGGAAATCTAAACAGAGATATATAGAGTAGGCAGAGTCAAAGAGATACCATGTGGCTGCCAAAGGAGAAAGACGCCAGCCAGAATCTTACCCAGTAAACCATAACCTTATGGTGATACACAGATTAATAGAAATGAGTTAATTCAAGATGTAAGAGCTAGCTAGAAATATGCCTAAGCTATTGGCCAAACAGTGTTGTTATTAATATAGTTTCTCTATGATTATTCAGGTCTGGGTGGCTGGGAAACAAAAAAACAGTCTCTGCCTACATCAAAGGATATCTGTTAGGACCAGAGGATCACATGCCAATGTGGGCAAGAAAAGCTGACAGCAGAAATATTCTTCTGTGCCTCATGACAGATCCTAGCAAGGAGGCCTCAGATCCTGAGTCTTTCTACTTCATGTGTCACCAGTATATATCATTATCCACAGATTTGTTCATAGAACATTTGATTAGATGCCTTTGTACGCTGTGGGACTGGTCCAAATTCTTTGAGAAAGAGAGATATATACATCTCTCTAGTTCACACATGTGTTTTTTATATCTGACATCTCTACCAGAAATGTCTGAAATGAATGAATCACAATAATTATGTCTCCAATAGGTTAGTCTATGTCCAAGCAAAAAGCAAATATTGTAGTCTGAATGTCCATTGACTTTATTTGTGGGGAGGGTACATATAGAGATAATCAAGTAAAATTGGTTATCTTTAGACCGATAAATTAGTATTACTACAGAGAGGCAAATTTGGATCTAGGCAAATCTACATGTAGGATGAAGATGATAAGAGACACAGGGGAGCCAAGAGAGATCTTTCCCTTACAGTCCTCAGAGAGAATAAGCTTACTGGTACCTTGATGGTCTTCCAGTCTCTAGACCAGTGATATTTGTGCTATTTAAGACACAAATATTTGTCTTAAATATTTGTGATATTTTCTGATGGAAACCCTCACAAAGAAATTCAGTGCCTGTTGCTACAGAGTGCTTATTCTGTATGACATTCTGTTCTGATTACTTTAAAATTTTTAGTTCTGTTAGTCTGAGAAAATCTCTATGATTGGTAAAATAATATTATTTATGCACAGAAGTTAAGAAAACTGACAGAGAAGGTTCAGATTGTAAGTGATAGAAAGAATTTGAAACCAGACATATTGTTGAGAATATATGCTCTACCATAATTTGTTAACAATAGCTTCTAAAAGAACATTGCAAACCAGTGGGCTAGGATCATAGTCTCTTCACATATGTTCTGTAAGATCTTGGGGAAAAATATATTTCCTAAAGGTACCTAACCCTGAAGTTCCTCATCTAATCCCACATTTTCTTGTGGGCATGACCTTGTCCCTCCTAGTCCAAAGTCGGAGTCAATTTCTCTGTCTTCATGAGACTTAATGTGAACTATGACTGCTTTATTTAATGGAACAAGTGAAATGATGCTATGATTGGTCCATGAATTGTCCTGAATGACCCCAGAAGCTATTGCTTACTATATAATTGCAATCTATTCAATTATTAAACCTACAGTGACATGAGAAGACTCCAAACATGGAGAGGCCCTAGAGAGGTGCTACAAGAAGGGAGGGAAGGAGACAAAGAAAAAACAAAGGAGCCCAAAGAGATGCCAGATAGGAGGGGAAGAACCATTTTTGGAAGAAATGGATCTTTGATCCTTAGCTGGCCCAAGGGGTTACCAATAGTGAAGAGCTCAGACTGACCCTCATATCCCTGGATCACAAGTTCAGGTAAAAATGGTTGTTTCAAAAACATCAGTTGGAATCATTTGTTACACAGCATAGAAAACTGATATAAAAATCAATGATTTAAAGTAACTTAAACTTATTGCTAATAGCTACAAACTGAGAGCACAAACCTGCACACTCCCATGCACATGCATAAACAGCCAGTCACTCCTATGTTCCTCTTCTCTTACAAGCATTTACAGATTTTTCCAGAAGACTTAGAAACTACTCTACTTATAAACAAGAGATAGAGTCACCCTTTAGATGGGGCCATGAGAGAAGTGCAACTTCTGAGGTTCTTGGTGTCTCTATCAGCTCCACAGTCCTCAGGCACATTCCCTGTCTGTCTCAGCAAGGCATTTGGACTTCGAATAGTGCCTCCTTGTTCTCATCAAAGCCTTCTGGCCATTCCCCAACTATTTAGGGCCATCCTTTGAGTGATAAAGCCATGCCACGTGTGAGGAGGATTCACCACACTTTCTGACCCTCGTCTAGTTTCCCCTGCACAGAGTCCCTACAGTCAAGGATGGGGGAGTTCAGCCAGGCCATCCAACCTTCCAAGGCTTTCTTGTTTGCTTGTTCATGACCACAGGAGGGGTGCTTCTCCAAAATTGAAACTTCATACTGTGCCATTCCTTTATCTCATTTCCAGGACCCCTACTGCGTGACCGTGTGACACACAGTCATTCTGTGAGAATTGAGAAGGATATTGGCAGTTTGGGAGCTGTTGTTCCTGCTTATGTATGCAAAGAACATAATTGCTAAGTGCATCATCTGCTGTAATTTACACATCCACATATAGCACCGAGCAGGGCATCCTCCTCTTCCACGGGTACCCAGGGTTGAAGTTGCATGCACACTCCAGCCTGGAGAGAAGCTGGCTGTTTTCCAAGGCCTGAAGCAGCCCAGTGGAAGACTTGAATGGTGTGATTTCTGAGACCTCCAAATGAGACTGGCAGAATTCCTTGGGAGGTTATTTTAGAGCATTCACAGGGAAGATTCAAGGGCCGTCTGCAGCATCTTGCCTTTTTTTGGCATTCTTGCCTCCTGTGTTTTAGGACCCTTGTCAGAGATAGCTGTAATGCCATATCTAGGACTGATCCGTGCAAGAGATGGTTTTAAATAATGGAGTTTCATGTGTCTTCAAGACCCAAATCTTGGAGCAGAGCAGCTGACCATCTTTTGAGATAATCAGGGACAGGAACTCCTGGGAAGGCCTGTTCTGATGTGTCCTGTTAACCAGATTGTCTTCACTCTGGGGTTTGCATACTTTTCTAAGATGTGAAGAAAAAAATCCAATCTGTGTGGATTGCAAGATGGGAAAAGCCCCAGCAGCCTTACCCATGTTCACAGCCCTACTGGGTTAGCCATGATTGCACCCCAAAGTGAAGATTTTTCCAGAATCTTCAGGTATAGCCAGCACTAAATCCCAAGTTATAAATGCCAGCATAAGATGTGGGTTCTGCTGCCCACTGAGGCTACAGTTTAGGCGTGTGGTTATGTTAGGATAATGAGCCAATGAATTCAAAAGAACCAAGCAGCTGTGTTGGAAGACAGGCCAAGTTCTGCCAGAAAACTCTGGTTCAGACGTAGAGACAAATGGTTAAATTCTCACATTAGGTCTCCAGAGTTTGAACCTCTGCTTAGCCACTTTCCAGCCGTGTGACCTGGGGCAGTCTCTTTAGCCACTCAAACTCAGTTATTTCATTTTTAAGATGGGCGTAAGACCTTTGTCGGCGTCACTGGTGAAGTTCAAAGACTTCAAGCATGTGGAGAACTAGGAGCAATGCGGGACACTGGGTGAGAACTCAGTGTGTGCTAGAGCCAGCATTTCTTGTGTCGTAGATCATGGATGTTCCTTCTAGCCTCAGAGATTTCCTTTGTAGGTTCTCTTGGTGACAAGCCTCACCTGTAGTTCCCAGGCTTTGAGCCATTCTTAGTTTCGAAGGGATGGAGTAGATCTGGCCTTTGGACCACAGTACTGTGCTACATACTATTTGCCAGCTGTCTTATGTTGGGACAGAAGTTTAGCCCACCCATGCTTCAGTTTCTCCATGTGAAAAGGGAACAGTGGTGCCCACCACAAAGCAATGGGTTGATTGTGCCTCATAAAAGCTAGGTTGAAATACTCACTCCCAGTCAGAGTCAACATGACTTGATTTAAATATAGATCTAATGGCGATACACTCCAGTTAAGACAGGATCACTGGAGTGGGCCCTGCTCCAGATAGATCTGTGTTTTTAAGGGAGGAGAGAGATTTGGATACAAACGCGTGTACAGAAAACGTCATAAGAAGCCAGACCTAGAAGGATGATGGCTGTGTGAAGATGCCAGAGGTCACAGAAATGAGAAATGCAAGAAAAGAGTGTTCTCTGAAGCCATGAGAAACCACAATGGCTCTGAACACATTTCAAGTTTCGACTTTCACCTCTTAAACTTTAAGACTGTATTTTTGTTGTAGTTAAGCTTCTTGAGCTGGAGTACTTTGATATGTCACCCCAGGGAACTGACCAAGAGATGATGTACACAAGCCTCCATAGTAGTGTGTTCGTTACAGCAGGCATCTATCCAGAAGATAAATTATCTCTGCAGAGCAAGAGATGCAAGGCCCCCATCTGCTGTGGAGATGGCTGAATGGGCCACCAGAGCACAGGAGATGTCTAAGTTTAAAGACGAGCTCTTCTATAGCCTTCAACCACTAGAGGGCATTTGAAGGACATTCGATCAATAAGAGCTGACCTCTTGTGGTCAAGTGGAGGCCACACATTCTGTATGCCCCACTGTGCCAAGATGGTGGGAAATACTAGTAGCAACTTGGGCTGGTGGGAGTTTGGGGTGCTGAGTGCATAGAGGATAGACCTCTCAGTATGGATCCTTCTTTACTTGGAGGTAGTAACTGTTTCCCCATTGTGTAAGAACAGGCAGGATAAAGATCTCAAGAAGTTCAAGAGTCATTTTAAAGAGGCTACAGAGGGCAATGCTGGACAGATTTAAGTGTGATTATATGCCTAATTAATGTAACCAAACGAGCCTAGGAAAATGGGAAATCTGGACAGCAATCATTCGTTCTTTGAAAAGGTACAAAGTTGAACTCTTAGACCAAGTCTCATTGAGCAGGGGTCCCCATGATTCCCAATCTGGGAAGGCATTGGAGCTTGAACAGAAGCCCACAGAGATGAGGCTAGGATTAGACATTTAATTCTGCCCCTTTCGGTGATTGACATTCTAGCCGACCCTGGCTGATTCACTTAACCTGTCTGGGTGATTGCTTCCCAGTGTATGCAACAAGGACAATACCAGTCATCAGATCAATTTTCTAGGGTTCATTCCAGGCTCCTAATAAAAGGTACATTATAAACACCAATTGTAATTATACCTGAGTGTGCTTTTTACTCGGAGGGAGCCAGAGGCCTTTTCTGTCTTTGAAACTTCAATTATGAAAGTTAGAATCTCCTGCATTTGTCGGAGGTAGATAAAAATTTATTCGTAATATGAATCATATAAGAGCAGGTTAATGATGCTTGGAATCCAGAAGAGGGACATTACTGATGTGAGCCAATTGCCTGGAACCTGGAGACTTAGAGTCTGGTCCTCATTTTTTCGCTAATTAACCCTGAGGCCCTGGGCAAGTCATTTCACCTCCCCGTGCCTTAGCCCAAAATCATGCAGCTGGATGAGAAATGTGTTTCCCATTCCTTTCATGAGTTTTGCTATGTCTAACAATCATTATTCAATCATTATTTACAACGTTTTAAAATTCATTTACTTTGGCAAGTCTTTTAAATGTAAATGAGTACCGCATCCTGATTTAAACAATAGTATCCGTGACATTACAGCTTTAGAGTACTAGTTTTATACATTCATACACATAACTCCTAAAGGACAAATATGCTTTGTTTGCATATAGCATACAATGCTTCATAAAGGCATTCAGGTAGACTTGATTTTCTTGGTTGATTCTTCTTTCTTTCTTTTTCTTTCTTCCTTCCTTCCTTCCTTCCTTCCTTCCTTCCTTCCTTCCTTCCTTCCTTCCTTCCTGTGGACAGGGCTTCTTTCTGTAGCCCCTGACTCTCCTGGAATTCTCTCTGTAGACCAGGCTGGCCTCACAACTCATGGAGAACTGCCTATCTCTGTCTCCAGAGTGCCAGGATTAAAGGCATACACCACCACTGCCCCACTGCCTAGCTGGCTGATACTTATATACCTATGGGACCAAGAATGGAATTTAAAAGAAGTAATGATGGAAGCAGAAGATAAGCTGATGGTTTTGATCAACTCTTGGTTTGCACTTGAGTAGAAAAAACTGTGTTTTTAGGTTAGTAGTACTTTCCCCAGCAGCTAGGTAACCACATTCGGGCTGGCAACTGTTAACTCAGAAAAGACTGTTAAAAGCGTCACCAAAGCCAGATGAGGGGTGTGTGAACCTTTAGTTCCAGAACTCATGAGTGGAGGCAGAAGGAAAACGATCTATATAGTGAGTTTAAGGTCATCCTGGACTACAGGAAACTGTCACACAAAAAGAAAGAAAAGACTATCAAATATTGCTAGAGAAATATTAGAAGAGAAAAACAATGTAAATCTATTAACTTAATGGGAAAAAGGTCTCTGATTAGACACAGAAGATAACAAGAAATGTGTAGGTCCACCCTACACCAATGAATGTACATCTCCAAATTAACTTATGAATTTAATGCAATCCAATGAAAACCTCAATAAATACTTCATTAACAAAGCATTAGCTTAAAATTCAGACCCATTGGAAAAACCAGAAGGTCAGGTAGTTTGCTGAGAGATTTTGTCTTCTAGGAATGTCCCACCCCAAGCTACACACCTACTCCAACAAGGTCACACCCCCTAATCCTTGCCAACAGTCCACCAAACTGGGAACTAAGCATTCAACTATATGAGCCTATGGGGGCCAATCTCATTCAAATCATCCCAAGCAGGGATGACTCAGGACATCAATACTGTCCAGACCTTGTTGCTCTTGTCCTGTTCTCAAAGGAAACCTCTGAGACTGCTGTGTAGAGATAGGAGGACTCTGAGCCTGGGGAGTGAGGTCTGTGTCCAAGAAGTTCATCTGGTCACTGCTGTGAAACCTGCATGGAGTCTGCTCACAAACCCAAGTCTTGGCTTCCTCACTGTTTAGTGATGTCTCACCAGCATGACTGCCTAAACATGATCTGGACAAGAACAGCAGCAGACATGCCAAAGTGGGCGGGGAGAAGTCCACATAGAGAACTACAGGCCACCGAGGAAAGCTAAAAGCTGGAGAAACGGTCTTCTACAGGAAAGAGCGCATCAAATGGCTTTCCAGTACCAACTGGTCATCCCTGAAAACGTATATACAAGTAACATTATACAGAAAGAGCCGGCTATATTAAGGAATATATATGTGCATATTAACATATATACATGAAATAGCAATTAATGAAGACAGAGGCCATGAATTTTAAAGAGAGCAAGGAGGGGTATATGAGAGGGTTGGTGGTGGGGGGAGGAAATGGAAAAATCATGCATTTATATTTTAATTTCAAAAATAAAAATAAAATATCAATTGAAAAATGGTCAGATCTTTAAATCCGAAAGAACTTATTCCACAAACTAGCATCCAAAATAATTGTTTCCTAGAATAAACTTGAATAGCATAAGTAGTATCTTAGTCACAGTTCTATTGCCATGACGAGACACCATGGCCAAGGAAACTTACAAAAGAAAGCACTTAATTGGGATCCTGCTTACAGTTTCAGAGGGTTAGTCCAGTATCATCCTGGTGGGGAGCAAGACAGCAGGGAGGCAGGCAGAGTGCCGGAGAAGGAGCTGAGAGCTACCTCCTGATCCAGAGGCAGTAGGTAAAAGAGTGACACTGGACCTGCTGTGAGCTTTAGAAACCTCAAATCCCACCCCAAGCTACACACCCACTCCAACAAGGTCACACCTCCTAATCCTTGCCAACAGTCCACCAAACTGGGAACTAAGCATTCAAGTATATGAGCCTGTGGGGGCCAATCTCATTCAAACCATCCCAAGCAGGGATGACTCAGGACATCAATACTGTCCAGACCTTGTTGCTCTTGTCCTGTTCTCAAAGGAAACCTCTGAGACTGCTGTGTAGAGATAGGAGGACTCTGAGCCTGGGGAGTGAGGTCTGTGTCCAAGAAGTTCATCTGGTCACTGCTGTGAAACCTGCATGGAGTCTGCTCACAAACCCGAGTCTTGGCTTCCTCACTGTTTAGTGGGACTAACAATGTATCTCGGGTATGGTAGAATTGACAGGGTATGTGTTAAATGACATGCATGAGTAGCCAGTGATACAATAGCAAATCATGCTTGAATGGCCAGCTGGACTTGACTCTGAGGACCATGGCATTTGGAAAAAATTAGGAGAGATTTTAGGCTTCTATGTCTCAGAAACAGAGTCGAAAGCCATAAGAGATTTCAGCTGAGACACATACAGTGGAAGCTCGGGATGTCGTCATGTTCCTCCAAAGTGGTATTTTTTTTTCTTTGACTGTATGATTCAATGTCAAATATGGTGACGACATGCTTGGACATAGCAACAATCAAATGTAACTACACAGAGACACCTAAAGGTATTTGGAAGCCCATTGATAAAAGTTAGAGTTGTTCCCATTGACTTGATAGTCAGCTTTGTGATAAAAGCAGCTCCATATATCCAGCATTGGTACCTTTCATATTTACTTGTTTGTTACCCGTGTTATGTTTCTTTATGTACAATGTGACCAGGTTAATGTCTGGATAATTACATTTCTACTTTTCTATTAAGGAAAGAATATCACCAGCTCACTCGAAGCATTGGACAAGAAAGAGCCCTATCCCCGGTCCTGTATATTGAAGCATTTTCTCCAGCTTCCTGGAACTGACTGACCTTTTCACCCTGGGTTGAGAAAGTGAGGGTTAAGAAGAAATGCCTCTTGGGACAGCAAGATGGCTCAGTAGGTAAAAGTGCTTGCTGTGTAAGTCTGATGACCCTAGTTCACTCTCTGGCATTCACTAAAAGGTTGAAAGAGAGAACCAGCTCCATAGAATTGTCCTCTGATCTCTACACATTCACTGGCACACACACACAGACACACACACACACACACACACACACACACACACCATCACAGGGAAAAAATGAAATTAACTGTGTGATCTGTGTGATATTTTGATTGTGTTCTGACAAAGCTTGCTTGGAGTCCGAGGGCAGAGCCAGTCACTAACTGACCAAAATATTTTTAAATTAATTAATTACTTTCAGAAAACAATCTGTTCACATTTTACATACCAATCCATTAATCATAGAGTTTTGGAGGACTGTAGACAGAGAGGAGACAGGAAGTAATAAGGCGGGGCTGGGAGAGGATCTTGGCCCTTCTGGACAGAGGAACGTAAGTGGCTGGTGACGGCTTCTTTGCTTCTCTGGTCTTTTAGGTTCTTAGTCCGATATTTGACTCCTGACTTTTTGTTGATAAAGATTAATTACATTAACGCTCCATTAACTGTCTCTTGTGGTGTAGACCATAACCCCCCAATACTATCTGGACCTTAGGCTCCCCTATAAGGGCGAGTCCAGGATTTGAAGGCCTCTTACTGAGAATTTTCTTTCAGGTTCTCCTCCTTAGGGTAGACAATGCTAGCAGCAAGCAAGCCCAAGCCTAGGTATGAGAAGTAACCAAGTGGGGTAGAGGGAGTAGCAGTAGGCAGGGTAGGGTGTCAACGAACACATACAGATGGCTGGTCACACCACAGGATAGACAGTGGAGGGGAGGGTGCATGGTTCAAGCCAGACCACAGTGAAAGGGACAGAAAGAAAAGTGGGGTCGAGCTGTGTGATTTTATTTCCCTTCTAACCTTTCCCAGTACCTGCAATGTTAGAGATGGACAGACATCCACTACTGATGAATGTCCACTTTATGTCTTCTCTCCCCAGTAACTTTCTTTTGGTCATTCACTATTCCTCAATACTTCTATAGATAGCTGATCAGGGACCAAGTGGAAAGGTTAAACTCCAAGATTATGATTCTTGCATTAGTGAGCATCTAATGATCCTTTCTACTCTCAAGCATCCCTGATAAAATGTCTCCGAGGATCACAACTTCTTAAAACACAAAGAGAGTTCAGAGGTCATTTCTAAAGGGCATAAGAAATGAAACCTGGAGATACACAGATAGATGGCAAAACAAACATACAGCTCACCTAGAATTTGATCTTAGCCTGTTGTATAAGCTTGTCAGTCTTCAAGGCATGCCATTATTAGCCAATGTGATTTTTTAAAATTCAAAACATGGTTTGTTCCAGGTCAAGGGGACTTCAGTTATGGCTCTTTGGATTTGTGTTTGTAGTCCCTGCCAAGAGGGACCTGGGGCCATTTAGCACTTTGCATACCAGACAGACATTGTAATTCTTAGTCAATTTCATATGACTCTGAAAAATTTTCCAAAATTTATTTCATTAGTATATTTTTGAGCACTGATGGATGCCTTTCTTCTTCTGAAATCTTGCCTGACCTGCTCTTGTTCCCTCTGCTTTGCTCTTTACTTAGGATGGAGCATGAATTTCTCTAAGATATGTCAGGGGCCAGTGAAGATTTCCAGACTCTTGCCTCTGATGTCAGTATTATGGCTGTGTTCAGTGCTGAGGTAATGCTCCTAAATTTGAAAACAGACAGATCTGGAAAAAAAAAAAAGAAGAATGTAAAATCTTGGAATGTCTCTAAACACAGAAGTAACTTGAAGGAAAATGTTTTGGGCAGCCCAAAACAACAATCAACCCCCCTTTATTTTCAGGAGAAAATGAAAAATCCAGAAAAGACAAGAGACTGAAGTCCAGGTAACCATTCAGAATTGGGGATGCTTTGGCTGGGTGGCATTGTAGAAAGTATTGATGGGCCAAAGGAGAACCAGAGGATGTCTCCAAGAGAGCTCAGTCTCAACATTGCTAGGGGAAGCAAGGACCAAATTTGGTAGTTTGGAAGTCAGATGAAGACAAGAGCAGACTGAAGGGCAAGTTCTCTCTGCAAGTGCGGAAGCAAAAGGCCATGATGAAGAGAAGATGAGCAAACTGTGGGCAGAGGAAAGAGCAAAGCAGCTCTAGGCTATTAGTGGGGTCTTTCAGATCATAGACCTGTATTCCAGTGTGCATAAGGAAGGGCCATTTACAGTGCACTCCTGGGGGCCTTGGGCTGAGTTCTTCAGCTTTTCTGTGACACACACGATGGATGATATTCCCAGGCAACTGAATCCCAAAACTTCTCCCACCACCTAAAAATGTCAAGAAATGCTAATGTCCAAGATTCTCTTTTGGAGACTACGCTTACCATGATCATGAGCAACAGAAGGCAGCAGTAGGTTTGGCAGTGTGAAACATAGGCTGGAGGAGGCTCAGGTTGGACACGCAGAATTTCTGTTGCACGTAATCATTTGGTTTACTCCCCACCTGGCCTCCATCTTACACACCTTGAGTGGAGTTAGACATGATGAAGTGTCTGACGAGTCATTCCGGTTTAGTGGGGAGAGAAGAGAAACAAATTTCTGAGTACTTTGGTTACAACTCTCCCTAGGAAGTTTTGTTCTGCCAGGATTGTGGTAGCGCTGGCCTTGTGGGGTGGATACTCACAAGAGGCAGTGCAGTATCTTGTCCTATCGAGAAGATGAGCAGGGAAAAGCCCACTGCACTGTAAACTCCCCACAAAGTGGAGACAGGATACAGAGGCAAAGACAGGAACTTTCATAAAGTGTCTCACACAGTCAGGCTGTGCTTGTGGGCAAACAGGAGTTTTCTTGTTGACATACTCTGCCCTTACACCTTCCAGTGAGGTGGGCCCAAGCCTGGATTATATAGGCGTGATCTCAATTATACTTATTTACTTGAAAGATAAATTATATGTACAAGTGTCGTTTTGTTGATCCACTCCATGATCCATCTCAAAGTCCACCTTTTTCAGTGTGTCACATTAGAGCTGGGTGGTTGAAGGCAAATGAGTTTGCTTTGAATGATGTCAGGGCTGAGGAAAGAGAAGTACCAGACACTGAAATCTCCTTTTGTGGAATTTGTGCCACAGAACATGGCAGAGTAACACATGTTTGTGAACATTACCCAAACTAGAGAGCTGACCCTGCAGTGTGTAGTCCTCAGAAGGAAAGGAAAATGCAAACAACAGAAGCCAACCCGCAGCTATTTGGACCGCATCGCACTCCCTTATCCTTGGCCCAGTGCTTTTGCAATGAACTACACTTCTTATTTAATTTTTGAAAAGTTGATCTTGGATTTCAGAGTGAGACCAGAGAGTTGGAGAGAATTTAGAATTTTAGTAAATACTAATTTTTATTTCATGAAATGCCTTTCTCAACATTAATGAGCTGCTGACCAGTTAGTGGTCCGCTGATTGACTTGGCTCTGCCAGCTCCATCATGCTCTAGTTAGGTGCTAACAAGTACAGATGGTTTCTGACTTGTGATTTGACTTAAACATTTTTAGTTTTATGATTGTGCAAACAATGTTACTTTATGATCTGTATTCCATGGCAAGTGTACTTTCACTTTTGATTCTTTTTCTTCTGCCAGCATAGCGATATATAGCATGATACTATCATATGATGCTGGCCAGTGGTTAACTGCAGTTACAATCAGCCAAACCATCACAAGGGGGAAGTAACAGATATCCTACAACATGCTAGGTGCTCAGCTATGAAGTTCAGCTATGAGGTTCATTTTTCAACTTATCTTGGGCTTATCAGGATAGAACCCATCTTAGTCATGGTGCTTGCCTAAAGTCATACATAGTTTAATATGAATGATATTAAATGATTTAATTTTTGAGTAACAGCACATTGACCCTTCTGATACCTACAAATGTTATCAATTTATAGAAATCAAAGTCACGAGAAATTGACATTCTATCACTATAGGTTACACATAGATGTCAAGTTAAAATTTACAGGACCAATTGAAATATAAATTGGTCTTATCAGTTGTTTACAACTTTGAGTTACAGGATGATATACTGTTGAGAAGTGTTTTCTCAGTTTCTTCTTCAGAGAGCTCGCTATTAACAGGAAGAAATGTTGCTGAATTCTGTATGTAAATGTAATGTCCTGCAGCTGTTTCGAATTCACTGACTAGGTCTAACCATTTTATTGTTTGAATCTTAACCCATATGCTCACATGATCTTTAGGCAGAGACAGTTTGGCTCATTCCTTTCTGTGGGTAGGAGCTTATTTTTTTTTCTTTCCTTGCTCTGGCTGGGAACACCATGTTGAACAGAAGTGATGAAAGTGGTTATTTTTGCTAAAGTTTAGAGAAATCAAAAGGTACCAAAACACACATGGTGGAAAACCATTTCTCTAATAAAAGATACTGGCAATATTGGATACATAGGCAATGGAATGAAGTGAGGGTATATCTCTCATCATATATAAAAGTAGCTTAAAATGGGTAATATAAAACCTAAATTATTAAATTATTAGATGAAAATGTAGGAAACAAGCTTTCCATGGGACAGCTCAGGATACTGTCAAGATAAGAACTTTAATAAGAATATCGTATACTCCAGCGTCACCCAATACAGGTGGCAGCACCTGCGTATAGCGATGATCATAACAGTGACCATATATCTAACGTTTCTCTGTAACGTCCTGTGGACTAGAGATTCTCCACATAGATGTTTACCTAGGCTTCTCCTCAGAAAGCTCTAGGGGGTTGTTATTATCATCACAGGCTTTGAACACACGTAGAAACAGCTCAGGGAGATCGCCCCCCCCTGCCCCCCAACTCCTAAAAACCTCACAGCAAGAAACAGAGAAACCAGGATTTGAACCTGTTCAGTGACTACAAACTCTGATCCTTTATGGATGTGAACGATGCAGAGTTTGGCACAAACTGAGAATGCTGTGGTGGTGAGGGAAAGTTGCGACGAGGGAACTAAGTGAAGCATGAACCTGTTCCCTAGATTCTAAGAGCACAGAAATGGGTCCAGGAAGGAGTGTCAAGATTTCAGAAAGGTAGGGCATGGTGAGACAGATTCGGTAGGCAGAATGCTGGTGGATCATTGATTCACGTTGATGGGATGGGCTGGGGTCAGCTTATGAGGCGTGGCAGAGCTAAGCTAATAAGCTCGGAAATTACCACAGAGGCATTAACAAATTAAATTTTGCATGGGTGAGTGTGTGAAGAAGGAATCGTTTAAAATCATAATCTAACTGGAAAACAGATTAAAGATGAGGGGAAGCTGAAAGTGAAGCGCACCACATAGTTCTCAAACTCAGCTGTGGAAAGAATCACTAGGGGAGGCTTTTGGCATTTTGTTTTTTAAAATGCCAGTGTCAGGCCCCCACCTCAGTTCCATTTAATCACAATCTCTGAGGTTAAGACCAGGTATAAGATTTCTTTAAAGCTCCCCCAGGTGATTCTAATGTGCAGCCAGGGCTGGGAACCACTGAGTTAGATTATTGCAATCATGCAGCAGATAATAAGTTTTTGAGCTAGGATGATAGCAGGGGAAATGACAGAATGGAGCAGGAACCGTGGAGGTAAAGAAGGAGTGACAGCCACACCATTCAGGGAGCAATTATTACAGGTGGGGGAGGGAGGGAAGGAGGAGAGAGACAAAGATGCTAAATTGTAAGAGAAAGGATGCTGGCTTGGTGAAGTCACCTGTCTTGGGGATGTGAAGATTCAAAGAAGAGGAGAAGGTCTGGGGAGCCTGATGTCTGAAGGCCAGATCAAAGGAGAAAGGCTAGACTGTGATACACAGATTGGGAATCATCTGCCTATGAAATACATTTGAAATGAGAAAAGGCAGGAGCTCACAGAGAAGACAGAACACACACACAAAAAATAAAAAGGCAGAACTTTGGGAGGTGCTCACGTTCAGAGGCAGTGAAAAGAGAAATAGAAGAAAAGAGGCACAGAATACAGATTCAGAGAATATTTAACCAGCCAAGGAATGGGAATTGGCGGGGGGGGGGGGCATGAATGATGTGAGTAGTGACGGGAAATTCCACAAAATGGGGAACCCATTCCCTACCGAGGCCAGTGCTCTTAGTGCCCGACGACAGCACTACTGTGGTTGTCATAGCTGTGGCTTTCTACCTGGGGCTCTTGCACACACCGTTTTGCTTGCTGTGATTGCAGTCTGGTTTCTTCTCTTGATGAGGCGAGAACACACATTAAGTACACGCTCCTGCCTATTAAACAGGCTGAAGATTTCGAGGGTCTATTAGAAGACCTAAGACAGCAAAGAGGTCAGGAAAGGGAAGTCTTTCAGGAGGCAGAGGGGACATAAAAGAAGAATCAACAAGTTGATACATGAAAAATGGTGACACCAAAGAAAGGAGAGTTCTCACGTTATACTTGACTCTCAGTCTTTCTCAGCCACCTGAAACAGCTATAGTCTGGCTTCTGTGTTGGACAATGGAAGCAGGATTTAGCTCTGCTGACTTGATGAAGTTTGAAAAGAATATTATCCAACTGCATAAAGGTGTGTTGAAAACATACAGTCCAGTAAAATGATTGTTATCACAAGATAGACTAGCATTTAAGTACTTTTTATATTCTTAAAAAAGAAAAGAATAACAGCTGTCAGCATGCCTTTCCCAAGGAGATGTTGAATCCTTTATCTTTAAGACCTTTTCCGATTAGTTGACAGAGAAGAATGTATCTGGAAATGTCTTTCATGATGTTCTTGTGACCAACCTGGGAAATATTAGATGGTAAAGCAAGAGATGGATTAACAGCTGGACTTACTTAAAGGCTTACAGAGTAGAACTTGGCTAGGCATAAAACATCTGGATGTCACTTAGTACCTTTTATCCAAAGAGTGATTATACTCTATCTCTTAGTTCTAGCTCCCCCATTTCTAAAGTGGGTCCTTCTCTAAATAGACCCAGTGACAGCTGCCTTTTCTAGCACATGGGGGTGAATAAGCATCAAACAAGGGAATATGTTGGAACAAGTCTTATGTTTGAGAAAGTGTCATTAGCCTTCACTATATTGATTTCAGTACTAAACAGGAAATCAAAAGCGCGACTGTCCTAATCCCCAATCTAAATGGACACACAGCCATTTAATTATAAATAAGTAGATATATTTTGGCTAATGATGAAGCACATAGAAGATAAGTAGCTCTATAAAATTCTAATGTCATTTGCAACTGAAGGTGAAGAAACATAATAAATTAAATTAAAAATGAATAGAAGAAATAACAAATTTCAATGGAGAAATAAAAGAAATTAAAAACAAAGGATCACAAAATCAAGAGCTGAATTTTTCTAATGGATAAACTCACACATGTATGCACACATACACATACTCATGCAAGAAAGAAGACCAACCTAATTGACAAATACTTTGACTAGAAAAATACAATTCAAATAAAGTCAGGGACCAAATAAAAAGACATTTTAACTGACATTACAAAAATACAAAGGATCATTAGATACTGTTATGATACAACATATAGAATTCATAACATTTTTGTACAATAATAATAAACTATCGGAGAGAAAGCTTCATCTGAAAATAGAACTGAGCCCTAATCCTGCAAGTTACAAATGAAAAATTACGTTTGAGCTTCACCAAAGAGGTAGAAAACCTACAATATCAATACTACAAAATGCTTATGAAGGAAATTGAAAACTGGGGCTGTTTTTAAAATTGAAAACTGGCTGCTGGCCTTAACACCAACTGCTCAGAAAGTTAAGGCAGGAGGGTCGCAAATTCAGTGTCCATCAGCTTGGGCTATTTAGTCTAGGCTGGGCAACTCTGTGAGACTCTGTCTAAAAACAAAGCTGTCAATACAACTCAGTGAGAGATTGCCTTTTCATACGGACAGTAACACAGAAAACAGACAGGCGCACACACACACATGGAAAACATCTCGTGTCTGTGTATTTGAAGAATTCACAATGCTACTAATCCATGCTACTCAAAGCAGTTTTTAAATTCAGTGCAATGCC